>NC_061511.1:165717813-165812750 GCF_022539505.1 Lolium rigidum | reverse complement strand
TAGGCCTGTAGCTGGGCACGGGCTGTCCACGGGGCCGCCAGCCCAACCCAAGTAAATACGTCAAGTGGACCTCCACGGCACGAAATAAACTGTTGACGGTCAATAGCGACACACCCGCTACCGCCGCCCCGCCGCCACCAGGCTGCATCGCCAGCTATCTCCACGCAACGCTCCGGCTCACCTCCCCAAATTCCCAATCCCACCAAGAGTTCGCCGGCGAAGCTGCAGCCGACGCCTCAGTCCTAACCCCCATCCCCGCCTCTCACGCGTGTCGCCGCCTCCATAGTTTTCCCCTTCCACCTCGCCTCCCGGGACACCCCGTGTGTTGCTGCCGCTGTCTCTCCCCCGACTTTGAGTCTTTGGGACGCTCATATGGTGTCGACGGCGCCGGTTGCCTAGGATAGGGCTGCGGCCGAGACCTCCCACGGTCGGTGCCGGAGACGATGGCGGAGCCTCCGCAGGCGGCGAAGCTTCCTGAGTCCATCTGCGGTCGGCGGTGGGCGGATGTTGCCGACGAGGTCGAGGCAGAGGAGGCGAGACGTGTGGAGTTTGCCGCGCGATGCTCGCCGCCGGGCCTTCGCGATTTCCTTGCCACGACCCGCCATGTTCGCCAGCTCCGGTCGCCGGCGTCGCGCACTAGGTCGGATCGGGCGCATGCGGGGGCGAGGCCAGAAGCAGCGTTCGTAGGATCCAAAATCGTGATTCCGGCTGGTTTCCTTTTTTTCGTTTGACTAATTAAATGTTGACGAGGTGGGATCGGTGGACGCCATGTTATTCGTACTAATTAAACAGGCACAGGTGGACGGCCCGCTCAGGTCAGGCGGACAGAAGTGGACATGTAGCGAGCACCCACGGACATGCCCAATTACAGGCTGAGGGGGGAGGCGGATGCGGGTTTGGGGTTTGTTGTGGCGTTTGGGTTCGGCTTGTGACGAGACTTTCGCCCGGTTCGGGTTGGAGTGCGACTACTTATGGTGGGGCGGCACCATGGACTTGGCCCGAGGACCACCTGTGACTCTGTTGGTAGTGGTAGGTGTCAAATGTGTTGTGTGGGTCATGTCATGTGTGAAAGCCCTCTCCCTCCCCCTCTCATCTCAAAAAAAGGTGTGAAAGCCTTCTCTTTTGTCTTTATACTCTTTTGTGTTGTTTGAATTTCGTATTACGTAATTATGATTTTTCATATGGAAACTGGAAGATACAGAAGTAAAATAAAATCATCTATGTTCGCGATACCAATAGTACTCCTGATTACATCAGTGGTGACGCAAGAGTTCGTTTGATCTTGAAAATAGAATCATGATTTCGAGCTTTGGGGAGGGTGTGTTACATTTACGCCCACAAATTATTCATTGTGACAGCTAGATTGCTCGTTTTTGCTTGTCATTTGTTCCCAACGTTCGGAAACCTTGCAAGCCACCCTCTGGATGCGCGTGAGCACTTTCGTCGTGTTCCCTTCTATAAAAACAGCCAATTAACAACGGCCACTTATCTGATTTCCTTATCAATCTCTTGTAGGATCAATTCAACAAAGACTAATCAATGTTTGTAAAGTGTTTTGACAAAACTGCATGGGTTAACATTGTTTATGACTCAAATTACATCGTTCGCCATGGGCTATCATGATCGACGTCCAAGCGTGAAGTCGGAGAACGGATTTTGGAACTTCGATGTCAAATGACTAAACCATTTTGTTAGGGAAAACATGACTAAAATGGTATTATCCTTCTTTAACAGAAACATAATTTTGAGTTTTGGGGAGGGTGTGTTACGTTTACATCCATGTATTATTCATTGTGACAGCTAGCTTGCGCGTTTTTTGCTTGTTATTTGTTCCCAACGTTCATAAACCTTGCAGACGCTCCCTCCAAATGCGCATGAGCCGTTTTGTCATGTTCCTTCCTATAAAAACAGGCAATTGACACTACTTTCCATGTCAATCTCTTGTATGATAATGGAATGAGATCGTTCCATCTAAAAAAAAACTCTTGTATGATCAATTCAAAAATACTAATCAATGTTTGATAAAAATGTTTCGACAAAAGTGCATGAGTTTACATTTTTTATGACTCAAATTACATCGTCACGGTGGGATATCATGATGACGGTCCAGGTGCGAAGTCGGAGAACAAATTTTGGCGCTTCGATGTCAAATGACTAAAATATTATGTTAGGGAACACATGACTAAAATGATTTTATGTATAAGATGGCATGCATCCTTTTTTGATATCCAAAATTATTATTATTTACATTATGAAAACTGGAAAATAATGGGCCTTCAAGTGGCTTGTCTGGTGCATGGACCGAGTCTTCCAAAGGAGGTAGGTGTTGAGTGGAGTGGGCTTTTTAATAAAGTGTGAAATATCGCTCAGCCCTAGAAAAAAGTTGGAGCTCATTTCCCACTCCCTAGCTCGTTTTCCTCCTCATCTCGGCGTGTGTGCTGGCCGGAGATGGTAGGGGAGGTCGGTCCCCGGTATATTACCCTAGTAGTATGTTTGGACCTATATGTGAAAGGACGAGATGCCGCCTAGAAAGGGTGAATAGGCGAATTAAAAACAATTACGGATTTAGCTTGTAAGAATGTTAAATTAAACTAGCATTTGTTTTACAAGAACAAAACCTAAATAAGCTAAGCTCAACTAAGTGCACCAACAACAAGGTAAGCTAGGCAAGATAGCATAAGATATATATAGTGACGAGATTTCATCTCGACAATGTCCATTGTCATGGACTTGGGTTTTAAGGGAAAAGGGGGTGATGTGGGCATTACCCTTCGGGTACCCGACATTAGTCTACCTCCTCCAGCCCAACTAGGGGCCCATGAAGATTGCCCAACAGCCAAGGTGCAGTGGGCCCATACATCGGTTCCATCAAAGGATACCTACCAGAAGATGGATTCTTGACGAACAAGGCAAGAAGACACCGTACAAGGAAAGACTAGAATAGATCTCGTTGTAATCTAGTCGAGTTCGGACTGGGCTCTCGGGACCTAGCCTGCTATATAAAGGTCAAGAGAGGGCCTGTCGAGACACAACTTCAATACGTAGAACCCACAAGTTAGAGCTAGAAACATAGAATCCTTGCCTCTCGGTGAGTCGACCAAAGCAGCCTATCGGCTACCCCATTATAACCCGATATATCGATAATCAAGATCAGACAAGCAGAAAGTAAGAGTTTTACCTCATCGAGGGCCCCGAACTTGGGTAAATCTCTCTCCATGTTTGTTTGGTATCTGATGTCTCGTGCTAGCTGTTGAAGATATTCCCAAGAGGCAATAATAAAGTGGTTATTATTATATCTTTGTGTTTATGATAAATATTTGCATCACATGCTATAATTGTATTAACTGGAAATATTAATACTTATGTGTTATGTAAACATAAAAGAGTCCCTAGTAAGCCTCTTGTTAAGCTAGCTTGTTGATTAATAGATGATCATGGTTTCCTGATCATGAACATTTGGGATGTTGTTAATAACAAGGTTATGTCATTGGGAGAATGATATAATGGACACACACCCATAGTAAGCATAGCATAAAGATCAAGTCATTAAGTTCGTTGTGCTACAAGCTTTCAGTACATAGTAACCTAATCCTTCGACCATGAGATTGTGTAAATCACTTACACCGGATGGATGCTTCGATTACATCAAACGCCACTTCGTAAATGGGTGGTTATAAAGATGAGATTAAGTTTCGAAAAGTATGAGTTGAGGCGCTGTTGCCTACCAAAACCCACCGGCGAGCAGCGACGGGCAACACCGTAGAGCCGGGAGGCTCCCAGGACTGCTGGTGGATCCTGGTCCCTCGGGCAACGGCCCGCAATGCTCCGGCACACGTCCTGGCGTTTGCGAGGGCGTGCCACCCGACCTATACCCGGTCGTGAAGGTGATGGATTGCTTCGATTAGTTTCTCGCATGGCAAACACGTAAACATTAAATACGAGCCCCGATCGGCTCTTAGGTTGCCCTGTGGATCGGCTCAAAGAGCCGATTGCCCCATGGTTCACGTTAGATTTATAATGACATGGGGATCATGCTTTATCGATATCAAGCTAAACTAATCTACGATAGTCTAGGGTCCTCACCGCATAACCGGAACATCCTATGCGTAGTTGAGCCTAGCAGATACGTAAGATGATGGAAAACCAGCCCTAAAGAGGCCTAAAAACCAACACGAAGTTGATCCCCGGAACAATCCCTCTAGGGCTTAATAAGCCATACCTTACGCACTAACCGGATCATTCAACCCATTTATAAGGCCTAACCATGCGGATATCAAACCAATCCTTGAAGAACAAGGAACAACTATAACGGATCAGATCTACTAAATAAAGAACAAGCAAGATGCTGCCCTCACACCTAAGATAGGTGTAAGGGCAGCTAGATATCGAGGGGCCGCGTAGCTAAGCAAGCATATCGTGAAAGCATCGACGTCAGCCCCAAAACATCTAAGATAAGGGTGTTGCTCGCCATCAAAAAGGCTTCAAAGACGAGAAACACCAATGACGAATAAATCGATCGTTGCCTAGATCGCAAGATGCGATCTAGGCAAGCATGTTGCTTACCCGGGAGAAACCCTCGAAACAAGGGGTGGCGATGCGCCTAGATTGATTTGTTGTGAACGTGATCGTCCTCCTTTCTCAATAACCCTAGATACATATTTATAGTCCGTAGACTTTCTAACTTGGGAATAAACCCAACTGTGTACGAGCTAAACTATATCTCTTAATTCTAACCGACACGTAACCTACTATAATTTACAGATACACGGGCAATCTAGCTCAAACTTCTTATACAAGGCCGGTTCAAGAATATTTTTCCGTGCATATTCCCTAAGCCCATTTAATCACGGCCCATTATAACACATGCCCCCCTGGTTTTGGCAATGATAATTTCAAAACCACTCCGTTTTTTGCTTCGTAGGGTCACGTCGTGGCAGAGCAGAACCGTCGCAGTATCCTTTCATCATGATGCCTTGCCTTCTCAACTTCTCTCGCATGATTTGACAGCTTTGGCAGCATGTCCTCGGAAACCGCCACAAGCATTAAATCTCCACTATATCCCCTTTTATTTAACCGCGTCGAGCAACCTCGCTTCTTCATCCCCTCGCTCAGTACTAGCCATCGAAAAGCCCTCCTCTACCATGGACTCATCCTCCTCCTCTCGCTTCATCGGCTCTCTCCTTCCAATCCTCTTCCTCGAGTGAGCCGATGCCGAGTACAACCGAGATGGAGGCGTACAACGAGCGCGCTCCCGAGCAGTGGGATGAGCGGGAGTGGGACTTCGACTTCGTGCCAGATGGCCCACCCCGAGGCCCTCGTCGGGTCAGATGGTGATTTGCCCCTGACCGATGGGGAGGACGACCTCCGGTTCCTCGTCGACGGGGAACTGGAGGCGGAGAGTGAGGATGACCTCTTCTCCTGGGGTGACTTCACTTCCTCCGAGGAGGAGGAGGAAGAGGAAGACGAGGAGGACAACACCTCCTCCGACGAAGAGGAGGAAGACACCTCCTCCGATGAGCCGCCGGCGAAGCGCTTCCGCGCCTGGTCAGATGACGATGGAGACGACGACGACGAGGAAGAAGAAGCCCCCGCCGAGGGCTACGGCAGCAGTGACGAGGAGTTCGTCAGCAGCAGCACCGACGGCGGCTACGATGGCGACAACGAGAGCAGCGACAGCCGTTAGATTAGGGGCCGCTAGCATAGGACTAGTAGTAGCAATCTGCTCTCCTTTTGTTCTTCCTTTCCTGAGCAATCGGCTCCTCTTTGTAAGAAATCCCCTTTTAATCAATTAAGAAGGATTCCATGCTTAATTCTTCCGATTATCTTCCGATTGTCAAAAGAAATCCATGCTCAAAAAGCCGATGGCAACGCATCGGTCTGTACCAAAAATGCCAGCAAGACCAGTTCTAAAACCCAAACGGTGATCTGATACTTGCTTGTGACAGTTGTTCCTCTTTAGTCGATGGCTATGCATCGGCTTTTAGTTCTAAAGTCGATGTCAGTGCATCGGCTGTGTTTTGCATATAATTTTTTTTTTACTGGCCGATTTAAAATCGGCCCCCGTATTTCACTGTCCATCATCCCACATACTCGGGAAATATTTCTTGAGATGCTGACCATTGACAGCAACTGGGAACTTCGCACCACTCAGCTCCTCGAGCATGTATGCATTGCCCTTTAGGACTTGGTCGACCCTGTACGGCCCGTGCCAATTTGGAGACCATTTTCCATACGCCTTGTCCTTAGTCCCCAACGGCAATACAGCTTCCCATACCAGATCACCAATGTGGAACTCCTTCGGCTTCACCTTCTTATTATATGCACGAGCTACCTTGGCTTTGTTCTCTTTAATTTTCTCAAGCGGCCAAACCCTAAGTTCCGTCAGATCCTCGACGCTATCACTCATCAGAGTCGCGTATTCTTCCGTTGTTAAGTCATTCTGAAACGTGACACGTCTCGACCCAGCCGTGATCTCCCAGGGTAACACGGCTTCTTGTCCATAGACCGGATGGTATGGCGAGGTTTTTATCGCTCCATGACATGACATGCGATAAGCCCACAGAGCTTCGACAATACCTCGTGCCAACGTCTAGGGTGCTCATCAACTTTCCTCTTGATCAGCTTAATAAGGCTCGGTTGGACGCTTCAGCTTGCCCATTTTCCCTGAGCATAGTATGGAGACGATCGGATCGGCTTAATTCCCATGTCGTCGCAGAATTTTCCGAATTCTTTAGAAATGAAGACCGAACCTCCATCGGTCGTGATAGTCCGGGAATCCCGAATCTATGAATGACATGTTCTTTCACAAAATTGATAACATCTTCTGATTTTACCGACTTCATAGGGACGGCTTCCACCCATTTAGTGAAATAATCCGTAATGGCCAAAATCCACTCGTGGCCTTTGCTCGATGCATGATGGATTTTGCCGATCATATCCATGCCCCAACCTCGAAATGGCCAAGGCTTGATGATGGGGTTCATTGCCGACGCGGTACCATCTGAATTTTCCCAAACTTCCGACATGCTTGACACCCTTTGTAATAATTAAAACAATCCTCCAGACATGGTGGGCCAATAAAACCTCGATCGCCCGATCAACCATTTCATCTTATGAGCCGATCGATGAGTTCCACGGGCGCCTTCGTGTACCTCGTGTAAGAGCCGATTTGACTCGGCTGGCCCCAAACACCTGAGAAGTAATCCTTCCAAAGTTCTATAGAACATGTCATCTCCGATAAGGACATACTTCATGGCCTTGTACCTTATCCGTTTAGGTGCCCCCCCCCGAGCCGAATCTTTCAAGTAACTGAAGATATCGGCTCTCCAATCATCCGGTTCCATGACCTGTACCCGGACATCGGCTCCATCGACTATGTCCTTGTAGCTCGACGCCATCCGTGCGAGATCGTTCGCCTCGATATTCTGCGACCTCGGGACCCAGCTGAAGTTTATGTACCTAAATTGTGCCATCAGCTCACGGCATTGCATCCACAATGGGAAGAGTGACTCGCTCTCACATTTATATTCGTCCGTGAGCTGGGAAATCACCAGCTTTGAGTCTCCAAAAAGTTCCACTGCTTCTGCCCCGGCTTCAATAAGCAACTCCATCCCCTTACGTACTGCTTCATACTCGCCGACATTGTTGGTGCAAGGGGTAGACAGCTCGATGGAGAAGGAGTAGGTTGCCCCCCGGGGCGACACGAGTAGAATGCCGATGCCGCAGCCATCATCGCAAACCGATCCATCGAAAAACATGGCCCATGCACGTACAGACAATGCTGCTATATCAGTGTTGATTCGTTCAGCGATCAGATCGGCCAACGCTCGTCCTTTGATCGCTTTCGCGAGTTGATACCGGAGATCCAATTCCGATAATGCAAACATCCACTTACCGAGTCGGCCTTTCAACACAGGAGCCGACAGCATATGTTTGATGACGTCTGATTTGCAGATGATGACGATTTCTGCTGTCAGAAAGATGTGACGAAGCTTGGTGCAGGTAAAAAATAGGCAGAGGCACAACTTTTCGATCTCAGGGTACCTAGTCTCTGCATCCAACATCCTTCTGCTGAGGTACAAAGCGACTCTTTCCATACCATCATAGATTTGCACTACCACTGAGGCGATGGAAGTGTCGCCATCGACGAGTAAATATAGAATGGCCTCGTCTTGTCGGGGCGGAACCAACACGGGCGGCTTCGTTAGATATTCCTTAATCTCATCAAACGCTCGTTGTTGCTCGCCCCCGTGAAACTCCTCATCAGGTTTGATTTTTACCAATCCCATGAACGGCTCAATTCGTCCTGACAGATTAGAGATGAACCTTCTGACGAAGTTGATCTTGCCGATGAGACTTTGGAGCTCCTTTTTTGTGGTAGGTGGCTTCATTGTTCGTACTGCCTCTTGACTTTTCAGGCCAATCTCAATTCCACGCTCATGAAGTAGGAAGCCCAGGAATTGACCGGCCGTCACACCAAAGGCACACTTCTTTGGATTCATTCTTAGTCCGAACTTTCTAGTTCGGTCCAGGATGCGTCGCAAATCCTCCAGGTGTCCCTCCACCGAGACGAGACTTGACCACCACGTCATCAATGTAGATCTCCACCAACTTGCCGATCGGATCATGAAAGATGTAATTCATGGCTCGTTGGTACGTTGCGCCGGCATTTTTCAGTCCAAATGTCATGACTACATACTCAAACAAGCCCACCGAACCTGGTACTCTGAATGCAGTCTTGTGTATATCCTCTGGAGCCATGAAAATTTGGTTGTACCCGGCATTTCCATCCATGAAGCTTAGCACCTTATGACCAGCCGCTGCATTGATCAACGTCTCATCTACCGGCATAGGGTACTCATCCTTTGGAGTGGCTCTGTTGAGATCCCGAAAATCTATGGCGACGCGCCATCGGCCGTCCTTCTTTTCTACAGGTACGATGCTAGATATCCACTCAAGCATACCCGCATGGCCCGATGAACCCGGCGCTCAACATCTTCTCAATCTCCTTCTTGACTTCTTCTAGGATTTCGGCCTTCATCTGCCGTGCTCGCTGCTGGAACGGCCGAAATCCTTTCTTAAGAGGCAGCCGATGCTCAATGATGCTCCGTCTAGCCCGGGCATCTCCGTATAATCCCGTGCAAAACAATCTGGGTATTCTTTCAACAAAGGTATCATCGAGGCCCCTCGTATGCGGATCTAACTTTTTGCCGATAAAAGTTGGTCGTGGCTTATCCCCAGGACCAATGTCAATCTCTTCTAGCTCATCACCGACGTAAACCCATACCCTAGCTTGCCGTCGCCTGTCAGATCGATGCTGAACACAGGCAGAGCGTATGGCGAGGATAATTTTGGCCGATTGCTGGAATCGGCCTCCATGTTGATTGAATTGCTCAATGAAGGTTTACAACTTGTATGTGCTCCCTTACAGGAGCTTTCCTTTTCTTTTAGGGGATATAGTTTTGGCATATTTGGGGGATTTCGGTGAATGGATTATTTGTCACACCCCTCTAACAAATATCAACTTTCTTTAGCATTCCAATATAGTTGGTAATTTCGGTGAATGCACACACTAACTATGAAAACAACTACAAGTACATGTAACTGAATAATGGATTTGTAACAAGGTATCCCTTGTAACAACTTCTAGCGCCAGTTGAGCAATGATAAGAATCCGATCGCAATTATACAACCGAAAAACAACCAGCCATCAGATTACCTTGCTTCTTCAACTCGATCAGCTGCCTTAACTGCTTGTTCATTTTCTTCAGTTCTCCCTTCACTTCCACCAGTCCTGCATTGGGAGCATTAGGCATAATCGGAACGGCTCCTCTCTCCGCCGCATTCTCTACAGCAAGTCCCCCTCCCAAATTGCGCTCCCCAATAATGCCAATTGATTCCCGCAATTGAAGCCTCGAACGTACACATCGATCCACTCGAAATGCCTCGCATTTCTTCAGGATCTGAAAACAACAACGTGAACCCTAAATCCCAAATTCGAGGGAATAACAAGAAAATCGAGAGAAAACAGAGAAATTGGAGCGAGATCTAACCTTATCCCCCTCTCTATATGGCAAGCTCTCGCATGCAAGGAACTCACGTCCACGGTTGCCGTTGTCGTCCGTCTTGCGTGATCGACCGCTTCGCAGGCTCTCGGCGTGGGCGATCAGTGGCATCTTGTCAAAGGCACGGGTCCATACTGCGGCCATGAAGAACGGGAGGTCGAAGAGAAACTAGACATCACCCGCCTGCCGGAGAAGGGTTGCCGCTGGCGGAGAAGAAGAACAATGGGGCGCGGGGAAAGAAAGGGAAAGCAATGGCACGGGCACGGGCGCGGGGAAAGAAAGGGGAAGCAATGGCATGGGCACGGGCGCGGGGCTGGCTCGAGCTCCCATTTTGCAACAGTCACCTGGGTAAGCTGTGGGTCCGGCGCGCTAACGTGGACAAGTTGTGGGTCCCACGATGATCTGGATAAGTAGAGACGTGTACACTACGGGGCACCAACAGCGGCCCCACTGCCAGCACCAACCAGCGTCAACTAAACGGGAATCCTCCGTCCGAGCTCCTTCTGCGGGTTTCAGACAAGGGATTGGGGAAAACTGAGGAAACACTAAGGAGCTCGGGAAAACTGAGTACAACTAAGGACCCGAGGGCACGGAAATAGAAATCCCTTTCTTCAACTTCTAGGCTCGGTCGCGCCTGGCATGGGGAGGACTGCTACCCCATCAACGGTCGCCGTTCCACCATTAACCACAGTAGATCCTCCATATTCATTCAAAAACAATGACGAAAGCATCCAAAGGAATCCGAGTAGCATCGGGAGCAGGCAGGAGCGCCAGAAGAGGAGAAGGGACCTTCACTATGAGGTAATTGACCATGCTGCCAGCCGCCCTTATCAGTATGGCGATCAGGACTAAGGATGCTATGATGAGCGGTCAACTAGAAGTTGTAGCCGACAAGTTCGCCTCCCTCAGACGCCTCACCTGCCAGCTGCAGAACAATTAGTTGCTCCATGTTACTTTCATGTTTACATCGACCAAAAAGACAACATTGAGAAGGCATCGCATCTGCTCAAGGATTGTCGGCAGTTCCTCGATATTCAGAAGTTGTGCGAAGAATTGAAGTCCAACTCCGAAGCATTGGCGCACCCGATAAAAGAGGGTATAGCTGCTTCTGCCCAATCACAGGAACGTTCGTACGTGCCAGCCGAAGTTTTTCTCGTATCGCGAGGACATGTGAACATGATCCACATAGCCAGCGTCTCCAAAAGAGAATCTAAGAAGTTTACACGGGAGATAAAGCTTGCAGAGGTGGCCATGGTAAGTGTACCTGAATATATCGACTGGTCAGATCAAAGCATCCTATTTAGCAGGGCAGATCATCCAACAGCTGTACCAAGGCCTGGTCATGCTGCCCTACTAAATAGGATGCAACATGAGCAAGGTGTTCATGGATGGAGGAAGTGGTCTAAACCTCCTGTTTGCAAGAACAATGAAGGCGATGAGTATGACAATCGATATGTTAAAGGAATCCGACACTGGCTTCCACGACATTATCCCGACCCTACCCGCATATCTTCTCGGCAAGATCTCGTTAGACGTCCTCCTTGACACACCCGACAATTTCAGGAAGGAAAGACTCGAGTTCGAGGTAGTAGACTGGGAATCACGGTACCACGCTATCCTCGGCCGACCAGCATTTGCCAAATTCATGTCAGTTCCTCATTGTGCTTACTTAAAACTCAAGATGCCAGGCAATAACGGGACTACGATAACTGTTCATGGAAGTTTTTCTCGTTCCGATAATTGTGACAAGGACTTTCAGAAGATCGCCTCTAAATTCGGATTCAGGGAAGATCTCAATGCGCTAGATGTACTCACCGACCATAAGCAACCACCTGTCGATAATCAGAACAGAAAGTCCGACGAGTTTGATGCCGCCAAAGTAGCAAACACTTCCCTCTGATCCGAAGAAAACAGTCAACGCATCGGCCGATCTTACTGTCGCATAGGAAGGTGCGCTCATCGAGTTCCTCCGTGAGCGCTGGGAAATATTGCATGGGAGCAATCCGACATGCTAGGTATTTCCAGGGAACTCGCTGAGCACGCCCTCAATGTTGACTCTAAAGCCAAGCCTGTACAGCAGACACTACGTCGTTTTTCGGAACCAAAAAGAAAAGTCATCGAAGAAGAAGTTAACCGGCTCCGTAAAGCCGGGTTTATTCGAGAGCTCAAAGAAGCCAAGTTGGTAGCTAACCCAGTGATGGTGCCAAAGAAAGATACAACAGCTCTTCGTATGTGCATCGACTTCACGAGCCTCAACAAGCATTGCCCGAAGGATCATTTCCTGTTGCCTCGTATCGATCAAATAGTCGATTCCACGGCAGGCTTCGACCACCTCTCCTTTCTAGATGCTTACTCTGGATATAATCAAATCAAACTCAAAGAAGAAGACCAGGAGTTTATGGTGTTTTATTACACCGCATGGTGTTTATTGCTACAACGTCATGCCTTTCGGGTTAAAAAACGCGAGCGCAACCTATCAACGGTGTATGCAAGCCTGCCTCGGGGAGCAGATTGGCCGGAATATCGAGGTTTATATCGACGACATCATCTTCAAGACAAGAAACGCCGTTACGCTAATCGACGACCTCGATCGTTACAAAATCAAGATGAACTCGAAGAAATGCTTCTTCGGGGGCCAGGAGGCCAAGTATTCCGGTACTTTATTTCAGCTAGAGGAATAAAAGCTAATCCCTTGAAGATCAAGGGTGTCATCGACATGGAATGACCAAGAAATCTGCAGCAGGTGCAACAGCTAGCAGGCCGAGTAGCAGCTCTTAGCAGATTCATCGCAAAATTGGGAGAAAAGACGTTGCCCGTCCTATCAGTTAATGAAAACATCAGAGAAGTTCGAGTGGACAGCAGAAGCACATGACGCTTTCGACGATCTTAAGAAAGTTCTGTCGTGTTTCGTTCGTGATTCATCGCAAAATTGGGAGAAAAGACGTGGCCTCTATAAAACGTGCAATTGACCCAGAACACGTGTCTACTTTCAATCAAACTCTTGTAGGATCAATTCAAAAAATGACCGATCAATGGTTGATAAAAGTGTTTTGACAAAAGTGCATGAGTTTACATTGTCACGATGGGGCCAGGATCGATGTCCAAGTGTGAAATGAAATAACGGATTTTAGCAATTTTAATGACACATGACCAAAATGTTATGTTAGGAAACAGATAACTAAAATGTTTTTATGTATAAAACGACACGGTATCCTTCTTTTAATATGCATTTTATTTATTTATTTGCATTAGGAAAACTGGAAAAGAATGGGCCTTCAAGTTGCCTGTCTGGTGCATGGACCGGGTCTTCCAAAGGAGGTGGGCGTTGAGCGGGAGTGGGCTTTTCTAATAAAGTGCGAATCGACGGCACACAAAAATGTGCGAAAGGGCGGGGTCAGCGTGCCTTTGCCCCTCCTGCGAGTGACCCCTCCGTTCTAAGGGCATCTCGAGCGTCGCGGTGCAAATGGACGCTGAGCGACCGTTTTCGTCCGTCGTGACCGGAAATGCGTCTGGCATCACCTCCAGTGGGGCGACGCAAAATGATCGGGTCGTCCGTGGAGACGCAAACCTGGCCCAAATATGCGTCTCGAATGCGTCTCTGCGGACGTCCAGAAAGTGTCTGCTCGCGTCTGGCGGACGTTTCGTCAGGCCCGCCTGGCAGCGACCCCGCGTCGATGCGTCTTCTCAAACGTGCCAGCGACTGCGCCGTTGCGTCGCTTCGGCACTCTGCGGCACATTAATGGCGATGCATCGGCTGCCGAGCGGCCGCCCACCTCCACCAACCACGTTATGGCGATGCCACGCGTCCCGCGGCCACCGCATGCCTCCGGCCTATATAAAGAGGGCGCGCGTTCTTCTTCCTCATCCACTCCTCCAAAGAAACCCTAGCCGCTCCAAAGCTCGACCGTAGCGCCGCCTAGGTGTTCCTGCGACGCATCCAGGCCCGCGAGGAAGTCCATGGCCGATCCTGGTGGCCGGCGAGGCGGTCGAGGCCGCGGCCCTGGGCGCCCCCGTGGCCGGGGCATGGGCCGCCGTGGTGGAGCAGCTACGGCCCCACGCTCGCCGTCGCCTGCGCCCTCCTCGTCCTCGCAGGAGGAGCGCTGCTTCGAGTTCCTCCTCCGCATCGATGACGACCCACTCGGCATCAAGCGGCTCACGGACAAGTTTGCCGAGTTCGTCGACAGCGTCGAGCCGACGCAGTTGGCCAAACTATGTGTTAGTTTGTGTAAAATCATGTTTCAAAATGTAATATTTGAAACTATGTTTAAATGGAGAAGATGAAAAAAAAGAAAAAAATGCATCGCCCGCTGGAGCAGCCCCCAGACGCAAACGAACGCGCGAACAAAAACGGGCATTTTAGCGTCCGCATTTGGAGATGCCCTAAACGAATCGTCCCTGGCCCAAAAAAAAAAACACCCCATACGGCCATACTCTTGGCATGGCACGGGTGCGGAGGAGACGAACTGCATCTGCTTTTCACCCTTGTATTACCCAGGGTCGCTATTGTCTCGTTCACAGAATCGATTGATTGGGACTCTGAACACAAAAAAAACAGGGATCAGAACACATGGTTCTCACGCAAGCAGTTCAAATTCTACAAGCTTACGAGGAAATTCGAGCGTTCCAAAGGGGCTTTGAACTTTGATCGCTCCTACGGTGCAAGGTTCCACATCATGGAGTCAGGAAGGAGAACAGCTGAGCTATCAGCCACTTATCGATCTCTCTTCGAAACCGCTGCGCGGAAGTCCGTATCCGGAATGCAGTCCTAGCAAATCTCATCCGAGCTTGATTGCTAGTTCCAGATCATCGTCTCTCTCAATCACAAAACCATATATACTAGACAGTCGACTGATCGAAGCTACGACGGCGAGAACAAATCTAGGCAAATATCCCCGCGGCTTGCTTGTCCACCATGCCCCTGGCGAAGGCGTAGCGGAACCTGGCGTTGTACGGGAGCCACTCGAAGGCCTGCGACGCCCTGCGCCGGCCGCCGCCGCCGCCGGCCGCGGCGCACCGCTGGATGGCGTCCTGCGCGGCCCGGCCGTCCACGTTGTCGCGCGCCCACGCGAGGATGCCGTCGCCGACGGGGAGGCCGGCCTCCTTGGCGTACCGCTCTACGAGGCGCGGCAGGAACACCTTCCTCGACTTCCGCACCACCACGCCGGCCTGCAGGAACTCCCGCTTCGCTCGCTCCAGCTCGTCCGCCACGTTCTTCGCCGTGTACACCTTCAGCTGCAACGTTGATGGATTGGTAGTCAGATGAGTAAAGGATTGGAGATCAGTAATGGAGTATGGTGGTGGCAAATGTGCATACCATGGGGTCGGAGGAGGCGCCCGTGCACAATGCGAACAGGACCAGAGGCTGGCAGTCCGGCAGGCCGAACTTCAGCTGGACCAGCTGCTTCTCGTCGGCGCATCTCTTCCGCATCGCCGTCGACAGAATGGACTCGAACCACTGCAGGTAAAATAGGATAAGTTCACACCACAATTCCTCAACATTCTCAGTGTGCTAATTTGGTTACAAAGTCGATGCTCTTAGATTTGTTTAAGTGAATTGATAAACAGTTGACCAAACTGAATTTAGAACCTTGATTCAGAAAGTACAGAGTTCTTCAGGCATAAACAGTTTATTTCGTAAAAATGATTTTCTAAATGTAGAACTAGATAAATGGTTTTTTTATCTGAAGCCGTCAATTTTACATGTATTATCTGAATTTAAATTCAGACATCGATATGATATTAGAGGTCAAAATCAAACATACACGACCGATTCTCGGGGATCTACAGCACAGCAAGGAGTGTTCGATGGAATTTGCTGTCACAGAATGCCCACCAACATTGTAGGCTGCCTGCAATATGGTGGGCTATTTGTTAGTGACAGAATCATGTGCTCCCAAATTCCAGGGACAACTGTAGCTAAAGCATAAACATCCTTTTCACCTTGTGAAATATAGCCATTCTTTTCAGAGAACTGTTTGGTATTCCGTATGCTAGATATGCCTGCAAATGAATTACACGTGTGATGAAACGACACCAGCATAGCTATAAACGTGATAAGATTAAGGAAAACGAAAACCCATGTAGAGTTTTCTGGCACTTACATGCATGACAAGAGAATTGTACACATTGATCCAGAAGGCCAGTTTGATACTTGTTCCTGACATACTTAGATCAACCCTTTCAAGCTGCTCCACAAGCAACCTAAGCTCAAACGACATCATGAAATTTGTTATGCAACTACTCAGAAGCATGAAAATTACATTACAATTATAGTGTGCAATAATCATCACTTCTCCCCAACAAACCTGTAGTGTGTAATTGCAACGGAGACATCTGGCATCTGATTCTTTTCGACTGATATTGAACATACTTCGACAATGCTTTTGTTATTTGATGCATTAGTTTCCTCTCCGTTACCCCTCCGGGGAAGAATCACACTTGTTGATGATCTTGACAGGAAGGGCGAACGGGCCCTTTCAGCCTTTTCTTGTGATTCGGCCCGCAGAAGACAGTATATGGAGGCCATGCATCTAACCATTTCTTCAGATATCTTGCTTGGACATTGGTAGAGATGATCTTTCAGAGTACGTGCCAGAGAACTACTTCCTGAATAAGGTAGCTATTTGTAAAGAAGAAAAGGAAAAACAAAAGGAGAAGAACGGTTAAAATAAGTCCAATATGCGCATTTTCTGCTTTAAAGTTCAACACTGCTAATAGCACGTCCTGATTTAAAATCAGTATGTTTAGAAGTACAAAACTGGGACAAAAATGCATAAGCTCCTGAAAGTAACACAGTGCAGGAAATGTGCATCCTATTCCAAACATAAAAAGGGGCAAACAATTGACTATCTAAAAATATCTGCAGGTAGAATGTACTCTAATATACTTCGATGATACAAATTACATAAGTTCAGGTAAATGACATTAAATGCTTTCAAGAGACTTTTGTGTTTTTGTATGTTTTACCTTCCTTGGGTCTGATGCAAGGGATGCAGGACGAATGTCCAAAGTCTCGCTCGAGAATGACTCATGCCTGATCTTGGTCTTGAGCATGTTCTTCGTTCTCCCAGACTCTGATACCGTGGTCATAATATGAAAAGGTTGGAGGGGGAGCTTCTTAGATGAGCAAAATGCACTAGATATTATGCTCGACTGCCGCCGCCTCGTCCTCGAACTAACGCTCTTCGCGTGAGCCGGGGAAGAAATGCCAGAACTCTGCCCCGACGATGGTCCGGACACACACTGATCGAATATACTTCTGTAGAGGGTGAGAACATGCTGCTCGCGGTTCGCGATTTCCTCTTCGAGCAATTCGATCTCTGCTATCAGCTCCTTTGTCTGCAGGGGTAGGAGCAAGAATCACACTCTTCAGCATGCAATTGAAATTGTACTTGGAAGTTGGAACAGTAAAATGGACAAGGTGACACTTTCCCTTGCGCTACTGCTATCTTAATCGGACAACTGCACTAGTTTTGTTCAGTAAAACTTTCCTTGTGTCATCTTGATCTTGCAACTGGCCAGTTGCACTACTTTTTTCATCACTAGAATAGTAAAAAGAGAGAAAATTGCACTAGCCCTTAAGTGAATTTTACTTTTGATGGAAGAGAGTTTAAACGAAGATTTGAAGGTTTATGTTGTTGCTATGCAGTGGGAGGTCAACAGTACCTGAGCTGGGAAGTGCCTATGGCCAGGAGACAGAGTGCTGGACGCCCGGCCGATCGCCCGGTCGAGCATGATCCGGATGGACCTCTCCTGATGCAGATGCAGCTGCAGCTGCGAAACCTGCAACAATCCAGCAATAATTCTGAACACCAGTTGCTTAGACGTAGAGAAAGGAGGACTCAATCAACAGTGGGCAATGCTGTTTTCTCATCCTCACGTCGTTCTCGAGCGACACACGGTGGTTCGGCGACGAGGCGCTCGGCCGGTGATCCCTCCGCATCGCCGGGTGAACCGGAGAACCTTCCGTCGCGCGAGAGGGCTTCCTCGGGTCCGGCGGGTTCTGCTGCCATGGAATTTTTTCAGAGAATCCGATCAGCAAACCGCGAGTGAGTTGAATTGATCGGTAATGTCCAGCCAACGAAGGCAGCACCTGTGGTGGTCGGTGGAAGCGTTGCTCCACGCCGCCATGCGCCGCGGCGCTGCCATGGTCGCACGTCTCCAAGTTCCTACCGGAAGAAGCACTGCACACAAACGGGGAAAAGGAAGCAGGGTTATTAAAGAAAACACCAAAACGGAGGAGAAAAGAAAGGCCACAAGCGGCAGAGACCTCTTGGATCGCCGGTGATGCGGCAGGTTAGCGGCGGCGGCCTTGGGCGCCGGCGCCGCCTCAGGAGCCTCGCCGTCCTTGGCGCCGTCGGCTTTGCGCGGCTTCTGCCCTCCGGTCACCGCCTCTGCAGCCTGCTCCATCATCTTCCCTGGGACTTCCGCCATGCCTGCCGCCTACCTAGCTACATGCAACAGTCGAGAACGCGGCGACATGAGCATTATATGAGCAGAGCAGGGCAGAGCGGGTGAGCAGGGTTCCGGATTGATTTTCGTGGCGTGGGGGGCAAAGAGCATCCGAGCACAGCGCGCCCACTCCCTGCTGCGACTGCGAGGCCGACGGCCGGTTTAATACGACGGTAGTAAAACGCTGGTGCGGCGGCAGCGACGTTGGTGCGGTGCACAGTTGCAGAGGAAGAGGGGGACGTCGGATCGGAGCGGGAGAGCGACAGGGAGAGTGGAGACTGGACTACTGGAGACGGGATGGCGAGGGGAAGAGAAGAGAAGAGGGTGAGTTAATGCGCGCGCGGAAGCGAACGAGTTGGTGAGGCGCGTTAATGCACTGACGCACTCCGGCAGCAGCAGCGGAGTAAATGGCTCGAGCTAGAGCTCGCCATGCCACGCCAATCGGCCAGTGACGCCATGGATCGTCTCTTTCTCTCAGTTTTCCTTTCTTTTTTCCTGTAATAAAAACTGGCTCTGCAAGTCTGCATACGACGTTTTCGTTCATCAAACAGGTGAGAGTTGCAAAAGTCGTAGCCGCTGGTTCCAATTTTTTACTTGTCTGACCGAGTGCCGTTGCTCCTAACTTATATACTCTAGAAGCTGATGTTGCAACACTGGAAGTCAGAGAAATACCACCACCGCTACAGCAACGACGAAGCACGGCGCAGTACAGGAGAAGCTGCGAGGTGCGTGACCTTCGGTTAGCCTAGGCTACGAGATATGTGATTCCAGGCCTTGCACAGTAGCGGTATGTTCTCTCTTCCACGCACACACGGCATTGACCTGAGCTACCTACCGTCGCATGCAAGCAGCATGTCACGAGGTCGGCAGGCGACGGCATGAATGCGGGCGTTAACGCCTCTGTACTAGCAGCAGCGTAGCGGTAAACTTTGCGCGCGCGACTGTCTCTCGCCCTAGCTCGTCGACAAGCGAACCTGCCGAACCGGGCTACGACACCCCCGGCTTGATGGTACTGTCACCAGTACTACCACGCTAACAGCGGAGACCAACTGCACGTACGTAGGAAGGGAGAGCTAAGTAGTGGGAGGAGGGCCGGCCGGCCATGTGAGCGGCGAAGTGGAAGGAGTAATGGTCTATCGCCAGGCAGCGTCGTCAGGTCGTGGCTACACAGGGCACGCACGTACGTGCGATCGAGTGGCACAGTGAATTGAAGTGAAGTGGGCGAGGGCGACGAACGCATTGATTGATTTCTAGTAATTGGGGTCGGATTGGATTACATGGCGAGCAGGGCGTTCAGGCGTTCATTGATCATTGGGGGTTTATTCGCAAAAAAAGTTTGATCATTGGGGTTCAGCTAGCGATCGATGATATACAGTATGATGCACGTACGGGGCTCACTGGTGTCTGTGTCTTGGGATCTGATCAGAGGAATTGCAGCACCGCCCTCGTACGAGATGCGGCACTGGGCGTCTGGGCGTAGGAGAGAAATGGAGAATTTTCATTCAAGGATGGAAATGGAGAGTCGATTCGGGTAAGAATCTCATAATCTTACTAGTGCTCGAAGGAGAACTAGCGCATGCGGATACTTACGCGCGCGGAAGTGCTCGTGCCTGGCTGATGAACCCTCGGCCGGTCTCCCCGCGAGCGCGCGTGAGGCCGGCGGCGCACGGCGTGTCGGCGCGGGAGATGGAGGGGAGACGCCGGCCGGCGGCGCCCGATGCACGGGGTGGTCTGCCTGGGTGCCTTGACAGGTTTTGAAAGCGCGCATGCGGCCCATCAGACAGACAGTTTTGCTTTCCGTAGCTGTGACGGATCACGGGCCCGTCAAGGCCCAACCGTAAGCGGATCCAGGCCCATACAGCCTGCTAACGAAACACACGACGAGCAGAACAGATGCAGGAAGCGCCTCCTCTCTCTCTCCCTGAACTCCCCTGCCGGCTGCCGCACTGCCCCGCTCCACCCCGAGGCCGACGACGGACGGCCGTGCCGTGCCGCGCAGCTTCTCCTCCGCGCCGCCACCAGCGACGGCCCACAGGTACTCTCGCCCTTCGCCCCTCCGGCCCTCCTCCTCTTCCCCTCGCGTCGCGGGCTCGAAAGGATTCGTCTCCTGCCGATGTACTCCTCCGCTCGGCGTGATAATCAATAGAGCTCGGCGTGATGTTGGCTGTTTATGCATCTTATAGCAGCGCCGCTGGGAATACATTACTGTGCATCCTGCTGGCACTTTCAAGTCGGTTCTTAGTTTCGTCTTGTCCCCTTCATTTTTAACCCACCAGGTTTTGACTGCCTAAAGAGTGTTTCAATGGTTCTGAAGATTTCCTAGATTGGATTCGGTTCGAAGCTGGAATCTCAGTGAAGTCAGATCAAACCTAGTTTCTAGAATTTACTCCCCATTGCTGATTGGGGAGTGATCTGCATATATAACCAATTATATAGCATCCCCTCTGAAGAATAACCCTAGTTCATGCACTAGGAGATTCAAGGTAGTAGTAGTACTCACCCAAGTAGCGGTTGCAGGTTATCTCAGATTATGATTTAAGTTTGTGTCATTGTGGTTCATAGCAGTAGTATCCCGGTCCACCCCTGGTTGTCTGATGACTAGTTTCTAGTTACTTCCTTGGAAATATAAGTACGTGCCTTGTTATGTTGGACTGCCATAGTGAAGGAACAGTCTCCATTAAATTTCTGAGGCAACTTAGCTGGAGTATTTTGATCTCTGAAAGAACTTCCTTTATTGCACAGTGACCTAGAAGTTAGGCTACACTGAATCTGTGCTAAGTTTGTGAGCACTGAGGGTGTTGAAGATAAAGATGCTGAAGAACGTCTTGAGCCAGTCGTGGAGGAGGGGGGCACATGCCCTACAGGAAGGGCATCATCCAGCTGAGGCACTATATGCTTGTTCAAGTCGATTTCACAGCGGGCAGGTAATAAACCACACTTTGACTCTCTTTCTGCTATCTTTTGATAGTAACATTTAACACTTGAAACATCGATGTTGTTACAGTGCTTTAATTTTAGCAACTTGGGTATGTGGATGAAAATTTGTTGGTTTTATCTTCAGTTTGGGTTGTGGGAACACACAAATGCGCTTGATACTAAAATAAACCTTCTCCCTAGTTATGCATAGTAGGAATTCGTTCTTCAGTACAGAGTACTGTAATAATACTGGCAATGCGGCGCTGAATTCGACGATGCAATTTTTGAAGTGACTGCATGTCTAAATATTAAAATATGCGATACTGTCTGAAGGCTACGAGTTGTCCGCGGCTACTACATCAGCCAAACAATCTTGTATATAGCCATTACATTATAAGTTAAGTAATAAGCTGAACTAGTCATCTACTTGAGACATATCCCACGCAAGATTCGTTCAGATTCAGGTCCTGAATTTCCCAAAGCTTAAAGCCCGGCTAGCCTAGTTTAATATCTCCAGTCATTCTCACCACAATATGCAGTTCGTCTGATATATAGTCAGGTTAAATAATTGTTTTAAGTTTAACAATGCATTTCAACTGAACCTGATTCAGTTCTCAGATTACCTTTTTCTATGGGCAGTTCCCACTTCTCAGATTACAGTGGCAGCCATCCCTTTCAGCAGTTATTTACACTGAATGCAGTGGACAATTTAGTCAGTTTGTTATACATTTCATTTCAGATCCACCTGGTAGTGCTTGAAGAAGTTCATTCACATAACTTGCTGTAATCATGTGGCCATGTGGGAACATAATACTGTTTATAAAGTTTGTTGCTGCCTCAAGGGTTCAAGGCTTGAAAATGTTTCTGGCTTCTTTGGTTGAACTTATCCAATCAAATACAGACATGTATAGGTCTTGGCACATTTACAACCCTGTAATTAGTTGAACATATCAGTTGCCCATCTTTTTTTAGACCAAGCATTTAGCTCATTTACCTGAAACCTCACCTACTGCATTTAGCTCTTTTTTTAGACCAAGCATTACAATCTGATCCTGCATCTCTGGCTACTCAAGTTAAACACAATCATATGTAAGCCATGGTTACACATACATGTTTCATTTCAGAATCCAGACATCCAGTTCAGTTCTGACATTACAATAGCATCCACATTCTGCTTCAGCAGTTAGTTGCGCTGAATGCGATGGACAGTTCAGTCAGTTGATCTATGTATTGTTCAGCTCCAGTCACTGAAATAGAAGTAGCTGAATTGTGACGTTTACCTCTTCATCATTCAGGTCTTAAGCTCCTCGAGGAGCTTCTTCGGCGTGGAGGACTTCATGGACGAGGACAACAGCCGGCCCTACACATACAAGAAGGAGAAGCGGTCCAAGAACCTGCACAAGCACATCTCCTTCAAGCAGCGGACGATCGCACACATGGAGCCCTTCACCCTGGATGTGTTCATCTCCAAGCGCTTCGTGTCTGCGTCGCTGACCCACCGGTCGACGTGCCGGCAGGTCGCAGTGGCGGGCACCAACTCCAAGGACGTGAAGGCGGCGCTGACGTCGCGGTCCGACGTGCCGGCGTGCCTGTCGGTGGGGCGGTTCCTGGCGGAGCGTGCCAAGGAGGCGGACGTGTACGCGTGCACCTACACGCCCAGGGAGCGGGACCGGTTCGAGGGAAAGATCAGGGCCGTCGTGCAGTCGCTCATCGACAATGGCATCCACGTCAAGCTCTATCTTGACTGATGTCTGCTACTTGTTTATTACACTTGTGCTGTTTGCAGCTGCTGCGATAGTGTTGGCCTTGTTTGAGTTGAGTGCATTGTGCAGCCAACTTTTCCTAATGTCCCAAGTCTGTTGTTACAAGGAATGTTGCCACTTTTCATGATTTCTCAGGATCTCCTCTCTATGTGAAAATGTCAACTCTATTGATATTTATCCTCCCAAAGTTGGAGTCTGCCTTTTCTACTCTCTTTTTTCTGGGTAGATGGCATGCTTTTTCGCAGCTGAAAAGGCTTGGTCACTGGCTGACTGCCTGTGGGCTGTGGCGTGTGGCAAAGTGCTGCCTCGGTTTGGTTTCGGTTGGTGCAGCGCCTGCAACGGATTCCCAGCGTGCGCAATGACTAAACGCGAGGATCGGTGCTGGTCACGCCTGTCCACTTTTCATCACCTCCTATCGGCACGCACGCCTCCGAGGTCGCAGGCTCGCGGCGCTGATGCTTTTCCTTCAAATGCAAAAGAACAGCCGATAAAAGAGCGGGAAGCGATCGAGCGCCGCGTGCTGTCCCCAACACAAGCGGTTTACTATATCCACGTCTTTAAAAAAATCTTTTACTACATTGTTTTTCTTTGAGAGAATGTGGTCTTCATCTATCAAATAACATCATTACGAAGTGCTGCGGATCAATACCAACAGAAATATTACAAAACAGGGACTCAACGCGAGCCAAAGTATGAGCTACCACATTCATTTTACCATTAGAGAAGCTATAAGAATAGGACTCGAAGTCCAGTGCTAGAAACTTGATATCCCCTATCATAGCACCCAAGGAAGAACGATCCGTCACCTGGGAATGAATTCGCTGAATCAAGGACAGGCAATCCGAGATTAGCATAGCCTTATGGGCACCTTAATCCTTTGCCACCGTCGGAGCACGACGAACCACAAGGGCTTCAGCGATCTCCGGAGCAGGGAAGCAGTAAAGTCTCTCACGGGCGCAAAGTATGAACTGACTGTTGTGATCATGAAGGATGGCACCCAACCCATGCGTCGCTTAGCAGGGAAGAGCGTAGCATCAACGTTGATGCAAACAATGCCCCGAGGAGGAGGGTTCCACCATGGTACCGGCGAGGTTTGAGAACCATTGCCGATCTTGGGAGCTTTGAACATGTGATCGAGAATCATCTCCACATACGCCAGAATCTGAGAACCAGCCCTTGAGTGGTGCGGTTGTGACTCATTGTTCCTGACATCATTTCGGGTCTGCCAGATATGCCACTGCGAGTACCGTAGCGCTTAAGTGAGACTTGCGCTTCAGGAACTCAAACACCCACTGCTTGGCATTGACCAAATCCTTTCGGTGGAGCTGGAGAGGTGTTCCTTCACATGATCCCATACCGCACGAGCGTAGGGGCATAGAAGAAACAAGCGCTCCACTCTCTCGGATTGGCCACAGAAGACGCAACGGTCATCGGCCGAAATATCGCGGCGTTGTAGCTGGTGGCCTGTAGGCAGACAATCCTAAATCACATGCCACAGTACAACCTTCATGTTTCCAGGGGCTTGGAAAGACCAAAGAGCCTTCCAATTTTGCTCCTCTACCCCTCGTTCAGAACCAGTACCATGACCCGCATTGCCTTGACGAGTGAAGAACGCCGAAGTGCGTGCCATGTTATATGCATAACGAATAGTATATTGCCCAAACTTTTCATGCGGCCAAGAGACAAAGTCGGCACCCCAGCGTCGACTGATCGGGATTTGGAGGATAACCTCGGCCAAGTCTTCGTGGAAGAAAGCTTTCACCGTGTCCTCTTCCCAACTCGTGCCCTCGTCAGACATAAGATAACACACCTTGGCGCTGCACATGATCGATGACAAAGCTTGAACGAGCCAACATGGAAGCCCGGGATCCAAGGATCATTGATGATAATAATGCTCTCTCCATTACCGACACCCACCCCCACCCGATTCCTCGCCGTAACAGATCATGGCCAAACATGATGGATCGCTAGCTAAATGAAGTCGATCGGTTTCAGCCGCAGACAGGAACTCCACTCAGGAAAATAGCGGCCCTTGAGATCCCTTGCACAGAGAGAAGAAGGCTTAGTACTTCACCTCCAACACTGCTTACCCAACATTGCTTGGTTAAAGAGACAAAATCTCTAAAACACAAGCCACCAACCGATTTCGATGAGGAGAGCCACTCCCAAGACTCCCAATCCATTTTCTTACACCCATATGCAAAGCCCCACCAATGATCCGCAATATTGGACTTCAACTTGTGACAAATCGATACAGGGACAAGGAAGCAGCTCATCACATGGTTCAGAATTGCTTGAGCCATTGCTTTTAGCCACACCTTCTTGCCAACCTGCGATAAAGGACGTCTAGACACACTAGTGACACACCTCTATACTCTTTCAACGAGAAACTTAAAAGAGGTTGTGGCTGCCCTAGTAATGTTTGTTGGCATGCCCAGATAGAAATCACGAAGCACCTCGTTGGAGACATCCAACTTATCTTTGACCAACTGCTTGATACTCTCTTGTCACTTGTTACCAAAGAAAACTGAGGATTTCGGTAGATTATCCTTCTGACCAGAAACCCCACAATAGGTGTCCAAAACCCCTTTCAATGTTTGAGCACTCTGGCTATCACTCAGTGTAAAGAAGGTACTTCCATACGCGAAGAGTAAGTGTGGTATAGAGGGGGCCTGCCGTGCATTGCGTAAACCTTGTAGCTCATCAAGACCCTCCTTCTTCTCAAGTAAACAAGATAAACCTTTCGTGCACAAGAGAAACAGATACAGGCTAATAGGATCTCCTTGTCGAATACCTCGTGTACGTACTGATGGGGTTGTGATGCATGTAAAATGCATAAATGAACTTTGTAGTTTATTGCCAAATATTCCCACATATTTGCAACATATATGCTGTTACATCCATGTTTTATATTGATTTGTGGGGATTTACAAATGATCCTCTTTATCTAGCTATAATTCTACAGGACAGAAAAATCCTGTTTTGTGTATTTATTTCATTGAGGGGGCCTAAACAGAGTCAAATTGAGCTAGAACTTCGGGGATGTTAATATTTCACCACGAGAAGCATATGGAGCAATGGAACCTCACGAGAAGGGCTTGGATGTTCAAAAGAGGGCAGGTGGCACACCCAGTAAGGGTGGGCGTGCCACCCTGTCTCTTTTGGTCCTCGGGCCTCCGTTTCGCCTTATTCTTTCTCCATTACTTCATATGACCTAAAAACCTCTATATATACGAACCCCCAGGGTTTTCTCGAGAAGAGCTCCGCAAAAACACCAAAATAGAGGCTGAAGCAGGGAAGATTGGAGGGGAAAATCCATCGGAGCCGCCGTCGGAGTGGTCTCCACATTCTCCAACATCTTCTACATCATCACAATGATGAAGGGGGAGTAGTCCACCTATGGACTATGGGTTTGTGGTAGTAGCTTGATCTATTTCTCTCTTGTTCTTTGATGGCTGCAAGCACACAGATTAGTTGTAGCTAGTTTTGAAATAAGAGTATCGAATCACGAGGAGCTACTAGTAGTGATCTTAATGCCACTTGTTGCTATTTATCTAAAATCACTTAAAGCCGTCTCAAATCTCAAGCGAGGTTTTGTTTTAAATGAGTTCTGTAGGATGCTGTGTAGAGTAAATAACTGAAATAAAGAATGTAAATATGACTAAAGATTACGTCTGGACTGCAATAATACTCAAATTCTCTTGGGGGTTTATTGGTTCCACCTCTAGTATTAACTAAGAACACAAACTAGATAATTCATATCTTGTCTCTCGTTGTATGTGGGAAAGGCTCGAAGTTGGAATATGTATCCCATAACATATCCCTGAATAACCACCGTGATGACCTTCGGTAAGCCACCTATGGATCCATCATAATTAAGGGATTACCCCGTGGTTATTTGTTAAGCGTTGCTAGTCCCTTCTTATCCCCTTCTTCCATAGACTAATGCACCGCACACGGTATGTCACTTCCCGCCGTATACACTATCGTACTTCCGAAGGTGTTTCCTTCCTGTGAGACTTAGGCAAATGTTACATGGTTGACTTCATGCAACATCACAAGAGAAAACTAACATACAAACATAGTGCAAAGCTATAAATAATCTTCATTCATATTATAATACTACTAGGGTTTCTCCATCTCCCCCAAGAACGGAGTGAACTACTCACACATGGAGACAATCAAGAATATCATCATAATCTTGCGAATGGAAAATGGAAAACGGTGTGAATTCAAGTACAAACCAACAATGACAATGGAGATTACAATCTAGAGAGATGAATGGGATCGAGATGGTGATTGCGTTGTGTTTGATGATGAAGGTGATGATGCCTTGTCCTCGAATGATCTGGGTAGCAACTTGGATGAGGCCCCTTCTTGTTCTTCTTTCAGATCTCTTCTGCGACGGTGTTCTGGTGTTTTTGGTCGCGTGTGCTTGGATCTCAGATCCGTCTGTGGGATGCAAGATTATTTGACGAGGCAGTCGTCCTGGCAGGCCGTACGGGCGGATGGTACGGGCGGGCCTCCCCCGTACGATGTCCGCTAAACCTTCTAGAACTTGTCTTCGCATCCTCCTTTCACCCAGGTGCATAATTAAGTGCTTAAATGATTTTTATCACGTCAAAATACCATAAAATGGCAGTTTTTATTGATATTTCAGCATTGCCTTGTTATTTTAAGATCTTGTGTAGACAAGCATAAAAGGGCGCAGTAGCGCGGTGAAATACAAAATCATATAACTACACAATGATAACTTAACAAAATAACGGTGTAAAAACATGCTAAAAATTCACTCATCAACTTCCCCAAGCTAGTCTCTTGCTCGTCCCCGAGCAATATAGAAGCTTAATGGATAGAGTCATCTTTGTTCATGAAGCGTATGTCGTTACAACAAATGAGGCATTTTTAAGAATAATGATTATAAAATCGGATGTAGAGGTAGATCATGAATAACACCATACTGTTCTCACACTCAAATGACTTAGAGGCCTCCACACCTTTCAAGTTTGATAGTAAACAAGAAGAATATTTTCCTTACATATCAAAAAATCATGAAGTTTAGCTTTTTTCATGAGATCTATGAGCAACTCTCTTCTCCTTTTTTACTTCTGTTTTCACAAATAGCATGATACTTCTTTCGCAATCATTGTACCTCTTTTCCATCCTCCTTTTTTCTTTTTTTATTTCACATGATTAAACCAATGATCATAATGTGCTTTTAAAATATCTTTCTTCTTATATTCTATCAAGACTTGGTGGTGTGGAGGACCATAAAATCATTATCATGATGCAAGTATAATTATACTCATCCTAATCATACATCTAATATAATAATCATGATTTAATCAAGCTTCAAATAAAATAATGGCTCATAATTCATAGGATAAGAATCCTTCACTCTCCAAAGAAATTACATGGTATGCTAATGCAAAAGATCTTATTCTAAAATGCATGACTGAAAATAAACTTGCATGATACTAGTAATAAATTTTTACAAGGCTTCGAATGATCTCCCCAAGCTTGGTGTCAAGCCAGGTGGGACCACACAACTCCTTGATTGTACCTGTTCCTCCTCGGGGGTAAAAAATGCTCCACTGACATCATCCTCCTGCTTCAGATTGCAGGCGTGTGCGATACACGCAAAACGAGTAGCTAGCTCTATGATGTCATCATGTTGGTTCTTGATCACTTTAACGAGCAGCTTCCTATCACCAGCCCTCTCAAGAACAACCTTAGTCAGGGTTTCAACTCTCTGGTTGATGTCTTCAACCTTTTTCTCAAGGTCTTTACTCATCATCCAATAAGAGTCGACTCCATCGCTCATACTTTCCACACAACTCGTAGAAACCTTTTCAAGGGAAGCAATCCTTTCCTCAATTTCTTCATGCCGCACCCTCTCATCAATAGAGGGTAGGCTCAAAGTAAATTGGAGAGAAGATCCATGAAGGTTATACCTTTAAGGGTTTGAAGGAAACATCTCCTTCTTATGGCTCTCTCCACCTCTCCACCCCTCCTCTCCACCTCCACCGCAACCCATGCCACCGGCGGCCATGACCTCGAGATCTAGGCAATATGGATGCCATTTTGCATTGGGATTTCATGCCAGCCTTGGCCTTGGCAGATCAGGTTCGTCATCGCTTTGGATCTACGGTCCACTTCTCTCCCTCTTCTCCTGGCAAAGAATTCTTCTTGGTGGTTTATTTTTCTTCCGCCTCTTTTGTTATCTCCGTGGAGTCAGTGGGATTAGCATTTCAATGTTGCATTGGCGGTTATGCCCTTGGTTTTAGGGTTTTTCAACTGAGTGATCATCGCTTTCGTTTCTCTGTGGTCTCAAATAAAGTGGGGCATTTCATATATGGTTTATATGATAGGATCTAGCAAGATTTTGTGTGTCGCTTTTCTCTATTTTGTGGAGTTCATCCTAGGGTATCTGGTTTTGTCGATCATGTATCATCACCTCTGGTGCCATCTAAACAAGATCTGATCGTGGCTCAAAGAAGTCCAACTCTTTTGCGTCCGAATCTGGAGGTTCTTGCAGCTAGTTCTGCTAATGATTTGTTTGCTACACGAGAATTGGCAAAGTTTCGGTTCAAACACACAGATTCATCTACTCCCCTGGACAATTCAAATTCTGCAACGGTGACATGTGATGATCCGTTTTTCAAGGTTGGTCAGCTTATGATTCCGATAAAAAGGATCGTGTGGTTTCTCCAAAAATGACATCTATGGGTTCAAATTTTCCATATCTACTGTGTCAGAATTTGCCCGTTCAAACTTTGGAATTTTTGGAAGATCAACGTAAGGCAGGTTATTCTGAGGAAGATATTATGCATGCATTGAATTTGCCTTTTATTCCGCCAAAAGATCTTGTATTTGAATTTATTGGACGATGTTATGGTTGTGGACTTAAAGATCATCTCAGAATTAATTGCCCAGGTTTTTGTGATAATTGTTGTCAATTGGGTGTCAAATACATTCACTGCTCTGCTATTGGGCCAGATATTTTCTGCTCTAAACGTCTAGCACCTGGCCATTATTCCAAGGACTACTCTGTTGGTCTTAGGTGTAAATCCTATCGAATTTTGGGACATTAGGCCTCGAACTATTCCAAGCATCCCACAAGAATTTGGAGAGTCAAAGCTGAGAAGCCAATTAACAAAAAGAATCATTTAATGGGTCGGAAGAAATGGGTGGTTAAGGGAAGTGGAGATTCTATGCCACCTTTACCTCTTGTCGTTTCGTCTCCTCCCTCTGCTTCCCCTCCTAGCTTCGCCGCCGCCATGGCTACGTTCCATGTGAATCCTCTTGTGTTCCTTCCAGATGGGATGACGGTTGATCAAGGCCCTCCAGACCGAAATGTTAGAACTGATGTGGTCGTTCCTCCTACTGCTCCTCTACAACATGATCGTGTTCTCATTGCGCAGACAAATAGATTCATACCTGTGCACTTGAGGCAGCCGGTCAGAGAAGACATTAGGGATTTGCTGGTAGAAGATGGGTTTATTGTTCGTTATTTCGATGATCATCCCTTTGGCATTGGTGTCTACACTTTTGTTGAGACCTTGGCAGCAGATGCAGTTGTAGGTATCACGTTACAGCTAGATGAGATCACTACTGTGACTTTTGTACGCCATGATGCTGCTAGAAATATGCGTTTGACGTCTTTTGGTCGAGAGACATGGCTTCTTTACCTGGGATTTCCATTAGGCTATCAGACATACTACTATGTTAATGGGGCAGTGGAAGATTTTGGGAAATTATCTATCTGGCACAACCCTAGAGGTAATAAGAACTTTGTTCTTGTCAAGGCATGGATTGTGGACCCAAAATTTCTACCCAAGAGCTTGGTGATGCATCAACTGGGTGGTGCAAGGCGCAACTGGATAGTGCCAGTTATTATGTTGAGATCTGCTTACTGGAATGCACATATCCATGATATACCTCCTCCTCCAGAAGATCCAGCTCCAGCAAATGGCAATCCTCATCCTATGTATGGCCCTGAAATTATTGCAGAGCAGCTCTTCCAATAACAAAATGCAAATTAGCTTCGGCAGAATATGCAGTTTGGTGGGAATCATGGATGGAACAACCAGAATGTGCAGCATATGCAAGTGCATGATCCAGTGCCTTTACCTGTTCAAGAATACAATAACCTTGCACAACTTCAGCAAATGCTTGAAGAGGCTCCTCTGTACAACTTCCAACACATGCTTGCTGGGCAAGGAGTACATTTTTCTGCTGGTGTTCATCCTCCTATTAATAACCTGACAGATAGTCCAATGCAGGCTTGGAATGATAGTATCACCAGTTCTTCTTCTTCTTCTTCTTCTTCAGGAGGCAGTGCTATGTTAGTTGATGCCTTTGATGCTTTCCATATAAACTCTTTCACAGTTAACTCTTTCTCCCACATGCATGCTGAAATCTGGGCCAAAATTACTCTGGTCAAAGCTATAGTCAATTCTTTTGTTCAGCCAGAGGTTCAGGACAATAGTGAACATCTTTCCATTTTTGTTGAAATGCCCAAGAAAGTATTCTTTGAAATGCTTGGTGAATTTTCTAGTCTGACACAAAACAAAGAAATAGCCATAGCCTCTGCTGAAAATTCCATGATGATGAACAGTGCAAGTTCTGATGAAAATCACATAATTATGAATAATGCAAGTACTGAGGACCAGGGTAGTTCCTCTGCTTCAGTTACTTTGGGAGAAACTGGTAAGAAAAGTAAAGTAGTGCAAGCTCAGGTACCTGAATGTACTGCTCAGGTCAGAAGGAGTCCAAGATGCAATAAATATAATGGTTTTAAACCAAGAAATAGCTCAGATAAAAAGGCAGTGATATCTAAGGTAAATCCTAGGAAGGATCCTACTATTGTTTCTGTGATTGATGAAGCTGGGCCCTCTTCTGCTATTCCTGGAGAAACTTCTGTGCCTACTATCCAAGCTATTGTTGTGAACCTGTGTGGTGTGCCACCTGAAGAAGTGTCACCCAAGAAACCGCTGGCTTCCCTGCAGGAAGAAGACAATTCAGAAGACTGTGTTTAAGTCTCTCTGTTTTAATTATTTGTATTACCCTTATTGTAATGAACTTCCTTAAGAAGTGGTTTGTGTTATGTTAGAACATCAGGGGTCTTAATGCTAAGTCTAAGCAGTTACCTCTTTTGAATGCTATTAATAACAGTGGTTGTTCTATTATCTGTTTGCAAGAAACAAAAAGGAGGATTTTGATATGGCTTTTATTAAAGCATGTTGTCCTAGTCGTTTTGATGAATATGTTTTCATCCCTTCAAGTGGTGCCTCAGGTGGATTAATTATTATTTGGAACAGTTCTGTATTTTCTGGTATGGTAATGCATTGTGAGCCTTTTGCTATTTCTGTGCATTTTACCTCAAAACAATCCACCCAAAAATGGACACTTGTAAATGTGTATGGGCCCTGTAATGGTGACCTCAGAGATGCTTTTATGCAATGGTTATATAATTTAAATATCCCTATTGATGAAGATTGGTTGATTTTGGGAGATTTCAATTTCATTAGATCTCCAAAGAAATAAAAATAAACTAGGGGGGAATGTTGATGATATGCTCATTTTGAATGACATCATTAGAGCACAGAATCTCACAGAATTACCTATAAAAGGAAGGAAGTACACTTGGAGTAACATGCAAGAAGATCCTTTGCTTGAACAACTAGATTGGTTCTTTACCTCTCTACATTGGACTGCTAGTTACCCAGCAACTATTGTCACACCCCAAGGCAAACCTACATCTGATCATACTCCTTGTTTCGTTTCTATTCATACTAATATTCCAGGCTCAAAGTTATTCAGAGTTGAATCTTTCTGGAATGCACATCCTGGCTTTCAGCAAATAGTCACACAGAGCTGGTCCAAGCCAACTCATAAATGCAATAGTGTTGCAGATATTAATGCTAAATTCAAGAGGCTAAGATATGATCTAAAATATTGGAGCAAATCCACTTCCAAGTTGTCTATTTGTATTGAGAATTCCAACAAGGCTATTTTGGAGCTGGATAACATTGAAAATACCAGGGCACTTTTTATTCAAGAAGTCAAATTCAGGAAAATACTGAAAATACATCTTGCTAGGCTCTTGGAATATCAAAATGCATACTAGAAAAAACGTTGCACAATTTGTTGGACGAAATTTGGAGATGAAAATACAAAAAAATCAATCAATTGCAACAGAGAGGCACAGAAGGAATTCTATTGCTACACTTCTTCTCAATGATGGAAAAATTGCTGAAAACCATACAAAGAAAGAAAATGCTATTTATCAAGCTTTTAAGGAAAGATTGGGCACTTGTACTTCCCCAATAATGCATCTGGACCTCCCCTCACTGATTGCTCCAACTTCTGGCTTGGAAGAACTATCTCTACCTTTCACCAAGGAAGAAATTGATGAGGTTATTAGAACAATGCCAGCAGACAAAGCACCTGGGCTAGATGGGTTTAATGTTCATTTCCTTAAATCTTGATGGAATATAATAAAGGAAGATATATACAAACTATGCTTTGACTTTTATGATGGGAATTTGGACTTGACAAGTATAAATATGGGACATATCACTTTGATTCCAAAAATTCAAGTACCTGAAGGAGCGAATGACTATAGACCAATAACTTTACTGAACTATATTTTAAAAATCATTATCAAGTTATTGGCTAACATGTTACAAAATAAAGTACTGCAGATTGTCTAGAAAAACTAGTATGGATTTCTTAGGGGAAGAAATATACAAGACTGTCTTGCATGGGCATTTGAATTCTTATATCAATGTGAAACTTCAAGAAAAGAAATAATTTTACTCAAACTGGACTTTGCCAAAGCTTTTGACACTATAGATCACTCTGCTATGCTAAAGATTATGGCTCAGATGGGCTTTGATGACAAGTGGATTAATTGGATTAATATCATTTTTAGCACTGGTATGTCAGCTGTATTACTTAATGGAGTTCCTGGCAGGCAATTTCATTAATTTTTGTGCTAGTTGCTGGTCTATTGCAAGCTGCAATCAATAAAGCTTTCAGAGATGGAATACTTCATGCTCCCTTTTCCCCTAACTTTGGAATGGATTATCCAATAGTTCAATATGCTGATGATACTCTGATTATAATGCCAGCTTGTCCAATACAAGTGGCTGCTATGAAAAGTATTCTGGAGAGTTATGCATTGTCTATTGGACTGAAGATAAAATTTCACAAATCATCCTTAATTCCTATCAATTTGAACAACAACTCAGCACAATACATGGTTGGTTTATTAGGGTGTAACATTGCTTCTATGCCATTTACATATCTGGGTCTACCACTTGGTACCACAAAGCCAACTATGTATGATTTGATGCCATTGGTAGATAGAATTGAAAGAAGAGTTTCAGCAACCTTCATGATGATGTTTTATAGTGGAAGAGTAACAGTGGTCCATTCTTTGATCTCCTCTATTGCTACTTTTGCAATGTGTTCTGTACAGTTGAATCCAAAAATCCTTGAACATGTGGAGAAAATAAGAAGACATTGTTTGTGGAATACTAAAACATAGGAATGAGAGAAATGTCATGCATTAGCTGCTTGGGATATGGTCTGTGTACCAAAGAAAAAAGGAGGATTGTGAATACTCAACTTAAAATTGCAGAACCAAGGGCTACTCCTAAATATTTGCACAAATTTTATAATGAGGACACACCATGGGTTCATCTTTTATGGAATTCCTATTATATAGGGAAGGTACCTCATGCTATTAATCCTTGTGGCTCCTTTTGGTTGAAAGATGTTTGTAAGATCATGCCCATCTATAGAGCTATCTCCTCAACTAAAATTGGTAATGGGAGGACTGCTTTATTCTGGAAGGAAAAGTGGCTGAATGCAATATTGTCTGATGTATATCCCAGAGCCTTCTCATTTGCTTTAACATAAGATGTCACAGTGATAGGTTTCCTCACTGCCACTTCTCTGGCTGAAAATTTTAATCCGCCTTTATCTCCAGAAGCACTTCAAGAAATACGAGAGCTTCAGAGGGATGCAACTCATATTACTCTCCAGGAGAACACACAGGATAAATGGATATATGAATGGACTTCAGATAAATATTCTTCCAGGCTCTTTTACAAGTACTGTTTCAGAGAACTTAAACCTCACATCTCATTCCAATGGCTTTGGAAATCAAAATGCATCCCAAATATGAAGTTTTTTGGTTGGCTTTTACTCTCAGATAGAATCTATATATGAAATATGCTAAAGAGAAGGAACTTTATTCTCAATAATGGATACAATCACGTCGGTTGTGATGCTCCACCTGAAGAGACCGTCGAACATCTGTTCTTTCATTGCCCTTTTAGTCAAAAGTGTTGGTCATCTCTGAATATCATGTGGCCAATTGGAGATACCATGTTACAAATTATTGAACATGGCAAGGCACAATGGAGGGACCCTTTATTCATGGAAAATTTTCTCATTGGAGCCTGGAACATCTGGAAGGAAAGAAATAATATGCACTTCAAGAATATCACACCTACTGTTGAAGCTTGGAGGAGGAGATTCAGAGAAGATTTTGGCTTGTTAATCCATAGAACAAAAGAAGGGATACACCCTTACATTGCTAAATTCATCTCTAGTTTGTAGTTTCTTGGTGTTTGCAAACACTTCATCTTTCTTTGTTTCAGCCAAAGGCTGCTGTACATATCCAAAATGTAAGACCCTGGATCCCTTCTCGGGTTCCTCTTATTAATACAAAGCAGTAGGAGCCTTTCCTACTGTTAAAGTTTCAAAAAAAAAAATCTCCTTCTTTTTGATCTACTTCCGAAGCTCTTCCTCTTTCTTCACCCAAATCTGCTTGATGTGAAAGGGCTGCATGTCTTTTATAGGAGTAACCTAAAGATTATCAAGAAATCTAAGTGTGAGGAACTGAATCTTAGTGGAACCCTAATTGCTAAAGAGAGAATAGATTGAAAAGGGCAACTGATAAAAGAAAACTCAAAAAGAGGGATAAATAAAGGATCCATGAGTCGGCACCGACATATGGTACGAGTGGGTTTGCTCCGTACCGTCTGCCCATACTGAGGCAGGCAACAATTTTTTTAAATGCATCGGTCAACAGAAAACTTCGAAAGTATCTGAAAATTTAACGACCATTGGTACGGGGATATACGCCCGTACCACCCGGTCGTACCAAAAGAAGCCGGAAAAGAGACAAAACGCGAAAGTATCTGAAAGTTTAACGACCATCGGTATGGGGATATACGCCCGTACCACCCGGTCGTACCAAAAGAAGCAGCAGTGGTAGAAAAGCAAACGGAATCCTGCAAGGTTAGCGATCTTCAGTACGGGCAGATGCGACCATACCGCCCAACCGTACCGTGGCTAAAAACATGGCAAATGCATCATTTGACAATAATAAGTATGAAAATTCCAAATAAAAACTTATACTTGAGCTCTCAAGACGTAAAAATATCATAAAAAGACTTTTCATCATAAGTGCTAACATAGGTGTCTTTAATGAATTCCTTAGCTGAAACCATTCGAACTTTAGTAACGTCGCTTACCTCCTCGGCCCTGTAATGCTTGAGGCGCTGGCCGTTAACAATCCATGAGCTGGAGTTAGGCTTCCTCCACATCATATGTTCCTTCCCAATTTGATCACAATTTCCCTGCAAAAAGCTTAAGTCGAGAGTTGAATAGCAAGACTTTATCTCCTTGTTTGAACGCGAATCTTTCTATTGTGCCACCTTTTTACTTTCTCCTTGAAAAGTCTAGCACTCTCATATGCCTCACTTCTTAATTCATCTAAAGCTTGTCTGTATAACGTACAATATTTTTTCTCCAGCAGTTTTAAAATCACAGTTCAATATTTTAACTTCCCAAAAAGCTTTATGCTCTAATTCTAAAGGTAAATGACAAGCTTTACCATAAACCATTTTATAAGGTGTAGTTCCCATTGGGTTTTTGAACGTATTACGGTATGCCCATAGAGAATCATTAAGCCTCATAGACCAATCCTTCCTAGTGGTGTTAATCATTTTCTGAAGTATTGATTTAATTTCCATGTTGGATAATTCAACTTTCCAACTGGTCCGTGGGTGATAAGGTGAGGCTACTTGATGATTAACGCCATACTTATGAAGGATTCTTCTAAAAGTTCCTCACATAAAGTGAGTTCCACCATCCGTGATTAGAACTCTAGGAACTCCAAATCTAGGAAAAATTATATCTTTAATCATTTTAATAGAGGTTGCCGCGTCTACATGAGATGTTGGTATTGCTTCAACCCCTTTAGTAACATAATCAACAAAAAATAAAATATGAGTATATCCATTCGATGGAGGGAAAGGCCCCATGAAATCCATTCCCCAAACATCGAAAGGTTCAAGTTTGAGATTGTAATTCATGGTCATTTCTTGTCTCTTACTTATGTTACTCATATGTTGACATGCATCACAATTCTTAAAAATTTCATTAGCATCTTTGATTAAAGTTGGCCAATAAAAACCTGACTGTAGAATCTTTGCAGCGGTGCGAAATCGAGCATGATGTCCACCATAAGGACTTGCATGACAGACTTTCAGAATGCGGAGCATTTCACTTTTAGGTACACATCTTATGATCATGCCATCCACTCCTTGCCTCTATAAGTAAGGTTCATCCCCAAAGTAATGTTTTAGATCGTTGAAGAATTTTCTTCTCCGATGTAAACCCATGTCCTTTTGTAGAAACCTTACTACAAGAAAATTAGCAAAATCCGCAAACCAATGATCATTAGAATTAACAACTGCATGGCATTCTCCTAATATAGACTCATTAATAGGAACGGGATCATAAGTTATGCCTTCCATGCCAGATAAGTGATCAGAAATGGGATTATCCTTACCTCGCCTATCCACTCTTTCCAAATCATATTCTTGGAGTAGTAATACCCACCTGATCAATCGCGGCTATGCGTCCTTATTTGTGAGGAGGTGCCGCAAAGCTTGATGATCAGTATGTATTTTTACCTTAGAGTTAACAATATAAGCTCTAAATTTATCACATGCAAAGACAGTTGCAGCGAAATTCTTTCTCAGTCGTGACATAGTTCTTTTGATCATCATTAAAAGTCAACTAGCATACTGAATAACATTCAGATTATTGCCATCTCGTTGCCCCAAGACGGCACCTATTGCATAATCACTAGCATCACACATTATTTCAAACGGTTCCTTCCAATTAGGGGGTTGTATAATAGGTTTTGTTACTAAGGCTGATTTTAACTGCTCATAGGAAGTGATGCATTCATTGTCAAAAATAAAGGGAACATCCTTTTGAAGCAAATGAGTCAAAGGGGCGGCTAGGCTAGCAATTTTTTTTAATAAAACACCTATAGAACCCAGCATGCCCAACAAATTTTTGTAACCCTTGAATGTCGTGTGGTCTAGGTAATTCTTTTAGTGGTTCAAGTCCTGATTTATCTATTTCAACTCCTCTCTCAGAAACTTTATGTCCAAACACCTTACCTTCTCTTATCATGAAACGACATCGTTCCCAGTTAAGGACCAAATTTGCTTTCCTACATTCTTGCAAAAATTGATCAAGATTGTAGAGGCACTTATGGAAAGTATTGTTGTACACAACAAACTCATCCATAAGTACTCCCACAGTGTTTTCAACAAATTTATCAAAGATTTTGAAAACACATTCTTTGAAAGTTGCAGCAGCATTACTCAAACCAAAAGGTAGTTTCTATAAGCATAAGCACCAATATGGGCAAGTAAAAGTTGTTTTCTCTTGGTCTTCAGGTTGGATGGGGATTTTGGTATACCCTGAATAACCATCAAGAAAACAAATATAAGAGCTATTTGAAAGCCTTTCCAAGACTTGCTCCATTAAGGGTGGTAGCTTATGATTCTTTTTAGTATCTTTATTCAACTTCATGAAATCTATGCACATACTATAGCCAGTTATAGTTCTTGTGGGAATAAGGCTATTCTCACCATTACTAATGATAGTTACTGCTCCATATTTTGGTATACAATGGGCAGGACTTACCCACTTGTTGTCTGAAATTTGGTAAATTATACCAGCAATAAGTAAGCGAATGACTTTTTTCCTTATAACTTCTTTTATTTAGGGTTCATTCTCTTTTGTGTATCCACAAAACGTTTAGCATCATCCTTCACGATTAACTTATGAGTATTATTGAGGGATCTATACCTTTAATATCAGTAAGAGAATACCCAAAAACTTTACAATGCTTAATAAGAACATCTAGTAAAGATTTGATTTCCATAGAAGAAAGTTTACTGCTTATTATTACTGGACATTTATTTTGTTCATCAAGAAATTCATACCTTAAGTCTTCAGAAAGGGGCTTAGTTCCAATGGTGGCGGGTCCTTGATACGTCTCTGACGTATCGATAATTTCTTATGTTCCATGCCACATTATTGATGTTATCCACATGTTTTATGCACACTTTATGTCATATTCGTGCATTTTCTGGAACTAACCTATTAACAAGATGCCGATGTGCCGATTCTGTTGTTTTCTGCTGTTTTTGGTTTCGGAAATCCTAGTAAGGAAATATTCTCGGAATTGGACGAAATCAACGCCCAGGGTCCTATTTTGCCACGAAGCTTCCAGAAGACCGAAGAGGAGACGAAGTGGGGCCACGAGGTGGCCACACCATAGGGCGGCGCGGCCCAAGCCTTGGCCGCGCCGACCTGTAGTGTGGGGCCCTCGTGTGGCCCCCTGACCTGCCCTTCCGCCTACAAATAGCCTTCGTCGCGAAACCCCCAGTACCGAGAGCCACGATACGGAAAACCTTCCAGAGACGCCGCCGCCGCCAATCCCATCTCGGGGGATTCAGGAGATCGCCTCCGGCACCCTGCCGGAGAGGGGAATCATCTCCCGGAGGACTCTACGCCGCCATGGTCGCCTCCGGAGTGATGAGTGAGTAGTCTACCCCTGGACTATGGGTCCATAGCAGTAGCTAGATGGTTGTCTTCTCCCCATTGTGCTTAATTGTCGGATCTTGTGAGCTGCCTAACATGATCAAGATCATCTATCTGTAATTCTATATGTTGCGTTTGTTGGGATCCGATGAATAGAGAATACTATGTTATGTTGATTATCAATTTATGTCTATGTGTTGTTTATGATCTTGCATGCTCTTCGTTACTAGTAGATGCTCTGGCCAAGTAGATGCTTGTAACTCCAGGAGGGAGTATTTATGATCGATAGTGGGTTCATGTCTCCGTGAATCTGGGGAAGTGACAGAAATCTCTAAGATTATGGATGTGTCGTTGCCACTAGGGATAAAACATTGGTGCTATGTTCGAGGATGTAGTTACTGATTACATTACGCGCAATACTTAATGCAATTGTCTGTTGTTAGCAACTTAATACTGGAGGGGCTTCGGATGATAACCTGAAGGTGGACTTTTTAGACATAGATGCATGCTGGATAGCGGTCTATGTACTTTGTCGTAATGCCCAATTAAATCTCACAATACTCATCATAATATGTATGTGCATGATCATGCCCTCTTTATTTGTCAATTGCCCAACAGTAATTTGTTCACCCAACATGCTCGTTTATCTTATGGGAGAGACACCTCTAGTGAACTCGTGGACCCCGGTCCAATTCTTTATACCGAAATACAATCTCATCGCAATACTTGTTCTACTCGTTTTCTCGCAAACAATCATTATCCACACTATACATCTAATCCTTTGTTACAGCAAGCCGGTGAGATTGACAACCTCGCTGTTTCGTTGGGGCAAAGTACTTGGTTTGTGTTGTGCGGGTTCCACGTTGGCGCCGGAATCCCCGGTGTTGCGCCGCACTACATCTCGCCGCCATCAACCTTCAACGTGCTTCTTGGCTCCTACTGGTTCGATTAAACCTTGGTTTCATACCGAGAGAAAACTTGCCGCCGTACGCATCACACCTTCCTCTTGGGGTTCCCAACGGACGCGTGCTGTACGCGTATCAAGCACTTTTTCACGGCGCCGTTGTCGGGAGATCAAGACACGCTGCAAGGGGAGTCTCCACATCGCAATCTCTTTACTTTGTTTTTGTCTTGCTTAGTTTTATTTACTACTTTGTTTGCTGCACTAAATCAAAATACAAAAAAATTAGTTGCTAGTTTTACTTTATTTGCTATCTTGTTTGCTATATCAAAAACACAAAAAAATTAGTTACTTGTATTTACTTATTTCATCATGTTTCCTTTTAATTTTACCGTAAAAAACATGCCGGTAGGACGCGGGTCTATAATTGGGAGAAATAATATAGAAGAATTTTTCAACCATGTTAGTACGGTTGATGATTTTGAAGATAGACACTTGGTAGACCTTGCTTCTACTTATGAAATTGCCGCTGCTGCTTTAGTTCGTATGATGGAAACTAAATTTATTAATCTCAATCCTATAATCCAACACATGTTTCTTACACTCGGTGATATGGAAGAAGGGGAAAAGAAAGATTTTGTTTTAGAAACCCTTCTTAGAGAATTTGGTGGTATAGCAAGAGAGGCTAGAAAGGTCTTTGCTAAATATGATATGCTTGGTTCTTATACCAATTTTGTTAGTCTCCTTGAAAAGATGGATATGGATAGAATAAAGTACACTAATAATATTAATGATGGTGGGGAGATCAAAGCACCAATACCATGTAAGCTCCTAGCAATGCATGAAGCACTAGAAAATAACTATGCTTGGCTTGTTCCTAAAAATTTGTTTGATGAGAGTAGCAAGCCCAAGACTAATGAAAAGGGAGATGCTAAAACTTATGTATCCAATATACTATGCATGGTTGAGAAAACTCCACACCCCGCTGTAGATGCACCATCCTTCGATAACACTTGATACACACTTTCTGCGCCTAGCTGAAAGGCGTTAAAGAAAAGCGCTTATGGGAGACAACCCATGTTTTACTACAGTACTTTGTTTTTATTTTGTGTCTTGGGAGTTGTTTACTACTGTAGTAACCTCTCCTTATCTTAGTTTAGTGTTTTGTTGTGCCAAGTAAAGTCGTTGATAGTAAAGTTCATACTAGATTTGGATTACTGCGCAGAAACAGATTTCTTTGCTGTCACGAATCTGGGCTGTTTTCTCTGTAGGTAACTCAGAAAATTATGCCAATTTACGTGAGGGATCCTCAGATATGTACGCAACTTTCGTTCAATTTGAGCATTTTCATTTGAGCAAGTCTGGTGCCTCGATAAAATTCGTCAATACGAACTGTTCTGTTTTGACAGATTCTGCCTTTTATTTCGCATTGCCTCGTTTTGTTATGTTCGATGGATATTTCGATTCCATTGACTTTCAGTAGCTTTGTGCAATGTCCAGAAGTGTTAAGAATGATTATGTCACCTCTGAACATGTATATTTTGATTGTGCACTAACCCTCTAATGAGTTGTTCTAAGTTTGGTGTGGAGGAAGTTTTCAAGGATCAAGAGAGGGAGATGATACAACATGATCAAGGAGAGTGAAAGCTCTAAGCTTGGGGATGCCCCGGTGGTTCACCCCTGCATATATTAAGAAGACTCAAGCGTCTAAGCTTGGGGATGCCCAAGGCATCCCCTTCTTCATCGACAACATTATCAGGTTCCTCCCCTGAAACTATATTTTTATTCCATCACAGCTTATGTGCTTTGCTTGGAGCGTCGGTTTGTTTTTGTTTTTGTTTTGTTTGAATAAAATGGATCCTAGCATAAATTGTATGGGAGAGAGACACGCTCCGCTGTAGCATATGGACAAGTATGTCCTTAGGCTTTACTCATAATATTCATGGCGAAGTTTCTTCTTCGTTAAATTGTTGTATGGTTGGAAACGGGAAATGTTGCATGTGGTAGTGAATAATAAAATACTTGTAGAACATTGAGCTTTTGATAACTTGATTCTTTGCAAATGTTTTGAGATATTTAGATGGTAAGGCTTGCTGGATAAATGAGTTAAAATCAGTAGTGGATTGTTGTCTTTAAGCTTGTGCCGTACTACAAACTCTATTTAAATAGTTGAAGGCGTAGTTGGACTTGATAGCTTTCCATGTCTGAGAGTTCATCGTAATAACTAAGTTGTGCTAAAGGTCGAGGGAGCTAGCGGGGTACTTGTGCCACCGTGAACGGCCCTCCTTGGAGTAAATTTTAATCATGCTCTTAATGATGAACCTGCTAGTTGTTTGCAATAAGCTTGTGAGTTCTTTTTGACTAATGTTAAGCTACGGTTTTTGGCACTTCCACCATCCAAATTTGCTAGCCTCTTCGGTACTCGTGCATTGCCTTTTGCTCACATTGAGAATTGTGCATACTTCGCCGGTACATCCAAACCCGTGGGAGAACTTTCTCTTGTTCTCCTACACATAAGCCCATACATCTCCTCAAAACAGCCACCATACCTACCTACCACAAGCATTTCCATAGCTGTTCCGAGATATATTGCCATGCAACATCCATTTTACATTACATGCCATGTTGTCATTTATTATTTATATATTGCTTTGCATGATCATATACAGCTGATGTGTGGTTTACCCATGTTACGCTAGATCATTGCACATCCTGCTACATCGGCAGAGGCATACAGTTTCATACATCATGTTTCATTCATTATGAGTTATTTGTACCAAAAAGTGTGTTGTCATATTAGGATGTTGCCCCTAAAAATGAAAAGAGCCGTGGAGGCCACCAAAAAGAAAAGAAAAAGAGAAGAAAGAAAAAATGAAAAGAAAGAAAAAAAAAGAAAAAGAAAAAAAAAAGAAAAAAGAAAAAAGAGAATAAAGAAAAAAAGGGGGCAGCATTACTATCTTTTATCCACACTTGTGCTCATGTTTTAGCACCCGCATTATTCATAGTCATCATTTGTGCTCATGTTCAGCACCTACATTCATATGAGAGAGTTTTCATGTTTTACTAGTATAACTATGTGGGGAACTTACACTATAGAACTTGGGTTGTATATTCCAATGATGAGCCTCCTCAAAAGTGCTCTAGGTCTTCGTGAGCAACCAAGTTGGATGCACCCCCACTAGTTCCATTGGAGAGCTTTCATACACATATAGCTCTATGTGCATCCGTTGCATGGCAATCACTACTCCTTGCATAGCTTCGATCATAAGGCTTCCTCTTGTCTAATGGTCATTTACAGCTTTGCAAGCCTTTCTTCTATTTGGCCTTCCAAACCCCCATTAACGTTCTTTATGCCATAACATCCTGGTGCTAATACCAAATGCTTGCGCTCACCGGTTGAGTAGACTTCGAAACAGTTGATTCATGACGTTCATGTTTATGTTTCTTGACTGAATCCTTCTTATGTTGTGAAAATTTACTTGATGCTTGGAATGAAGGATAGAACTTCTATGCTGAATGCTTAATACATCTTTAATGAACTTTGTACGGTTGCATGTCTTTAAAGCAATAGTTCATGAAAACTTCTAGCTTGTCTAACTCTTGCATTATCATCTCTTATGTCAATATAGATACTTGCTTTGAATGATTTGATCTCAGCTCATATGCTTTACAAATAGTATGATCAAGGTTATGATGGCATGTCACTCCAGAAATTATCTTTGTTTATCGTTTACCTGCTCGGGACGAGCAGGAACTAAGCTTGGGGATGCTGATACGTCTCCGACGTATCGATAATTTCTTATGTTCCATGCCACATTATTGATGTTATCTACATGTTTTATGCACACTTTATGTCATATTCGTGCATTTTCTGGAACTAACCTATTAACAAGATGCCGAAGTGCCAGTTGCTGTTTTCTGCTGTTTTTGATTTCAGAAATCCTAGTAAGGAAATATTCTCGGAATTGGACGAAATCAACGCCCAGGGTCCTATTTTGCCACGAAGCTTCCAGAAGACCGAAGAGGAGACGAAGTGGGGCCACGAGGTGGCCACACCATAGGGAGGCGCGGCCCAAGCCTTGGCCGCGCCGACCTGTAGTGTGGGGCCCTCGTGTGGCCCCTTGACCCGCCCTTCCGCCTACAAATAGCCTTCGTCGCGAAACCCCCAGTACCGAGAGCCACGATACGGAAAACCTTCCAGAGACGCCGCCGCCGCCAATCCCATCTCGGGGGATTCAGGAGATCGCCTCCGGCACCCTGCCGGGAGAGGGGAATCATCTCCCGGAGGACTCTACGCCGCCATGGTCGCCTCCGGAGTGATGATGAGTGAGTAGTCTACCCCTGGACTATGGGTCCATAGCAGTAGCTAGATGGTTGTCTTCTCCCCATTGTGCTTAATTGTCGGATCTTGTGAGCTGCCTAACATGATCAAGATCATCTATCTGTAATTCTATATGTTGCGTTTGTTGGGATCCGATGAATAGAGAATACTATGTTATGTTGATTATCAATTTATGTCTATGTGTTGTTTATGATCTTGCATGCTCTCCGTTACTAGTAGATGCTCTGGCCAAGTAGATGCTTGTAACTCCAGGAGGGAGTATTTATGCTCGATAGTGGGTTCATGTCTCCGTGAATCTGGGGAAGTGACAGAAATCTCTAAGATTATGGATGTGCTGTTGCCACTAGGGATAAAACATTGGTGCTATGTTCGAGGATGTAGTTACTGATTACATTACGTGCAATACTTAATGCAATTGTCTGTTGTTAGCAACTTAATACTCGGAGGGGTTCGGATGATAACCTCGAAGGTGGACTTTTTAGGCATAGATGCATGCTGGATAGCGGTCTATGTACTTTGTCGTAATGCCCAATTAAATCTCACAATACTCATCATAATATGTATGTGCATGGTCATGCCCTCTTTATTTGTCAATTGCCCAACTGTAATTTGTTCACCCAACATGCTGTTTATCTTATGGGAGAGACACCTCTAGTGAACTGTGGACCCGGTCCAATTCTCTATACTCGAAATACAATCTCACCGCAATACTTGTTCTACTCGTTTTCTGCAAACAATCATTATCCACACTATACATCTAATCCTTTGTTACAAAGCAGCCTGGTGAGATTGACAACCTCGCTGTTTCGTTGGGGCAAAGTACTTGGTTTGTGTTGTGCAGGTTCCACGTTGGCGCCGGAATCCCTGGTGTTGCGCCGCACTACATCTCGCCGCCATCAACCTTCAACGTGCTTCTTGGCTCCTACTGGTTCGATTAAACCTTGGTTTCATACTGAGGGAAAACTTGCCGCTGTACGTATCACACCTTCTTCTTGGGGTTCCCAACGGACGCGTGCTGTACGCGTATCAGTCCTCCTCTCCCTTCCTTACCAATTCTTAATATTCAGATTTCTGGAGGTCTTCTGCTTCTGCTGTGTTGTTCAAAATATCATATATTCTTTCTTACCTTCATTCTTTGGAATTGACTCATCGTTCGTCAAGCTTCTTTCTAGTTTAGTCTGAGGAATGTTAAAGTAGATAACAACCAATTGTTCAACAGTTTTCTCCTCGCTGACTTCAGCTTTCTTTTCATAAGGGATTTTTTAATCTTATATTTACTTCCTCTCCTGCAAGCTGAAAAGACATAATTGCCTTTTTGCTATCAATATTCAGTTTAATTAGAACACAAGAGGGTGCCCCTAATATGATTGGACAAAAAGAGTCTAGTGGTATATCAAAAACATAAAATTATATTGGGTAAACAAAGGCTTTGACATTGATATAAGCATTATGAAGAATACCATGGCATCTTTGATGGGTTCTATCTGAGCATACCAGAGTTGTATTTGAGGGTTCAAGTTCATGATCATCCAAATAATAACGACATGATATATAAGACTGATAAGGGAGAATGTTGATATTTGAGCTTAGGTCTCTAATACCTTAAAAGTCAGTTTCTCCCAATCAAAATTTGATGCTTTTATACCTTTCATTTTTACCTTGTGGCTTTCCTCCTATAAGTTGAGAGGATTTACGATTGATCCTCACTTCCTCACCTTCAATGCCTTTGGGTTCAAGGAGCTCCTTTACTATATCTATGTTTGTCTTGATCTCCCCTAGGTTTCTTGATAACTTCTTAGGATTTATGGTCCATATTTCATCTTCCTGCTTCTTCTTGAGCGGACATGGTAGCTCTTCTGGTTTATACACCTTCTCCTCAGCCTGCTTACCTATTGGATTTTTCTTAAAAAATCTGCTATTAGACGAAGGTTCATAACGTCCCAATCATTAGGGGTTTTCATATGTTTAGCATAACTCTTAACAATGTGAATGATATCCTTAGGCTGAAGTTTGTTATTACCAAGTAATTCAACAACCTTTTTAGACTGCATAAATTTGTTAATAGATTCTAGCTCTACTAGAGACTTCTCATCAGGTTCTTTACTATCTTTTGAAAGCTCATCCTTGTGTATGGTTTCTAGTAAGTCCCAAGCCTTGTCGACGCCATACTCAGCAAAAGATCCATCAGTAAGTAAATCTAATAAATCTCTAATCTTAACATTAACTGTTGCATAGAAAGTGTGTATAATTAACCAAGGTGGAAATCATGATGGGGACAATTGCTAAGAATCTCCCTGAATCTTGAGTAACTTTCATACAAGCTCTCATGCAGTAGACTTTTAAAATTTGTAATCATCCGGCTTGCTCCAAGGGACCTGGTTTCTAGAAAAAAAAATGTTTGAAGGAATTTAGTAGACAATGCCTTCCATTTAGAAGAATTGAAAATAGGATAATCATTGTACCAAGTTCGGGCTTTATCAGTAAGAGCTTTTCCAAAGAGTTTAAACTTAACCTTGTCTTCTGTAAAGATGTTTAAATTGAAAGTTGCACAAACATCTTCAAAATATTCGATATGCCCATACGGATCTTCAGTGTCATCTCCTGCAAACATCTTAGATTGCAGTAAATCTAATAGCATGAGGTTTATATCATACCCTTTTGGGTTGATGAGTATGTCTGATTTAATAAAAGCGTCCATTGGAGGGCCAGAGCTCTTTACAGCTTGAAGTTGTATCTCACCTTCTCATGTTGGTAGTCCTCCAAGATTTTTCACCTGTAACTCAAAAACAACTAAATAGAACAATAAATAAAGTAGCAACTAAAAACAAAGACCAAAAGCATTGAGGTCCCCGACAACGGCGCCAGAAAATAGCTTGATGGATGGAAGTACACATATCAGTTGTAGCTAGTTTCGAAATAAGAGTATTGTACCACGAGGAGCTACTAGTAGTGATCTTAATGCCCCTTATTGCTATTTATCTAAAATCACTTAAAGTTGTCTCATATCCCAAGCGAGATTTTGTTTTAAATGGGTTTTGTTGGATGATGTGTAGAGTAAATAACTGAAATAAAAGAATGTAAATACGACTAAAGATTATGTTTGGAATGCAATAATACTAAAATGTTCTCGGGGTTTATTGTTTCCACCTCTAGTATTAACTAAGAACACAAACTAGATAATCCATATCTTGGCTCTCGTTGTAAGTGGGAAAGGCTCGGAGTTGGAATATGTATCTCATAACATATCTTTGAATAACCACTGCAATGACCTTTGTAAAGCCACCTATTTATCCATCATAATTAAGGGATTACTCCGTGGTTATTCGTTAAACGTTGCGAGTCCCTTCTTATCCCCCTCTTCCATACAATAATGAACCGCACACGGTATGTCACTTCCCGCCGAATACACTATCGTACTTCCAAAGGTGGTTCCCTCCTGTTAACCTTAGGAAAATGTTACATTGTCGACTTCATGCAACATCACAAGAGAAAACTAACATACAAACATAGTGCAATGCTATAAATCATCTTCATTCATATTATAATACTACTAGGGTTTCTCCATCTCCCCCAATAATGGAGTGAACTTCTCACACATGGAGACAATCAAGAACATCATCATAATCTTGCGAATGGAAAATGGACAACGGTGTGAATTCAAGTACAAACCCATAATGACAATGGAGATTCTAGAGCGATGAATGGGATGGAGATGGTGATTGCGTTGTGGTTGATGATGAAGGTGATGATGCTTTGTCCTCCAATGATGCGGGTAGCAACTTGGATGAGGCCCCTTCTTCCTCTTCCTTCAGATATCTTCTGGGACGCTGTTCTAGTGTTTTTGGTCGCGTATGTACTTGGATCTCAGATTCGTCTGCGGGAGGCGAGAGTATTTGACGAGGCAGTCGTCCTGGCAGGCCGTACGTGCGGATGGTACGGGCGGGCCTCCCCCGTACCGACGTCCGCTAAACCTTCTGGAACTTGTCTTCCCATCCTCCTTTCGCCCAGATGCATAATTAAGTGTTTAAATGATTTTTATCATGTCAAAATACCATAAAATGGCAGTTTTTTTATATTGCATCATTGCCTTATTATTTTAAGATCATGTGTAGAAAACATAAAAGGGCGTGGTAGCGCGGTGAAATACTAAAATCCTATAACTACACAATGATAACTTAACAAAATAATAGTGTAAAAACATGCTAAAAATGCACTCATCATTCTTCATGGATCTTAGTACCATATGAGCCGCCCAACATGATAATGGTCATATATGTAATTCTCATGTGGTGGATCTTTATTCTATGATATTGATATATGATATTGGAATCTATTATGTGTAAAATATATTGAGAGGTGCATATCATGTATCCCGTTTTTAAGTGCTTGTTCTGATCCAACTTGTATGCAAGAACATGTGTGGGGAGAAGTGCGATTAGATGGAGTAGCATGGTTGTAGTGATTGAATAGTGATAACAAATTCATGATCTATTATGGTTTTTTACCTTTTCCTTTGCTGCCTCACTAGGGATAAAGTGAATGCATGTGCTATGTCTATAATGTGACAATAGTGATAATCTTGTTTGCTCAAGGTAGCGTATTTGTTAATTTTTAATACAAGATTACTTGTAGTTTTCTCTTTCTTGTGGAATATAAGAGAGATGTTTTGCATCATCTATATGTTAGGACATGATGCCCATAATTCTTATCAAATACACATTGAAGTCCACCAATTTTATTCCATTGATGAATTGTTAGTATCCACTACAACTTAAAAAGAGAACAGACAAGTGAACCCATGGACTCCGGTCCAATTTTAATCATGAGAAACACCTTTCCACTACTTTTATCATAATTTATATTTGTTGTAATTATTTAATCTGAAAATGCAAAAATACTTTCTTCACTTGAACACACACAAAACCCAAAAACAATTATCTCTTTACTGTTTCTATCTAGTTTAGTTAGTTTATTTACCATACTTTACTTTCAGTATCTCTTTTATCTATAATTACTAATGCGAAACTTTGTGCTTGACAACCACACAGAGGAGTTGGGGACACAAGGAAAAACTTTACTTTGCAGGATTGCTGGAAGAAGAGGAATCTGAGATAACTCTAAGCCAATTCCCCAAAAGTTCGATATGAACCCTCAAGTCAGCCTTGTGGGGAAAGCTACTCTTGCTACGATACTCTACGCTTAGAATCCCAACGAATCAACGATATACGCGAGCATCATTACGGTGTGGGATCGCCATTCACCTTAACCGCGAACCTGGTTGAAGTGACACACCTCATCACCAAGGCCACCCAGCTAGCAGCAAAGCCCATCTTAGTTAGACAACCATGAAGGTGCTCCCATTCAAAATACGGTCATATGCCTTCATCATATCCACTTTTAGAAGAAAGGCATGTTGCTCTTCTAACGTCTGACGGTGTGCAAGAACTCATAGGCAATGAGAGCACTATCAGGAATGAACCATCCCGGAACACATACACTCTGGTATTCTAACACAATATCCGGTAGAAACACTTTCAACCTATTTGTAACAACCTTGGAAGCAATCTTGTACAAAACATTACAAATACTTATCGGTGACAATTTAGAGAAGTGTTCTGGATTAGTTACCTTGGGAAAGCACGATCACCGAGTCACAAAAGCCCTCAAGTATATCATCCCCTCCCAAGAAACTCCGAACAACGTCACACACATCAGTGTGGACAAGATCACATTGCACCTGATAGAGCATAGCTGGGAATCCATCAAGGCCAGGAGCCTTAGTGGGTCCCATCTAGAAGAAAACTGCTTTGATTTCATCACTAGAATAAGGTTTGCACAAGCTGGCATTCATATGATCGTCAATCCTGGCCAGAACTTCCTCAAGAATCGTGCCAATAGTCTCCATGGGTTCCAGCTAAAAATACCCTCGTAGAAATGTTGGACCATCCCCTTGATCCCGGCTTGGTCAGAACTGACCGAGCCATCTTCCTTCACTAGATCCTTGAAATGGTTCGTACGTCTCCGAGCTGATGCTTTTGAATGGAAGAAAGCCATATTTTGGTCACCTTCGTGAAGCCATTCCACACGAGATCGTTGATTCACCATAATCTCCTCACGCTAAAAAAACTCGCATAACATCATGTTTTTCCTCGGCAATCCCAACATCATAAACCGGGGCATCTCAGAGTGTACTGAGAGCTTGCTCCAGACGTCCATTCTCCTGCCAAATAGAGACAAAGGACACTCTACTCCATTCCTTAAGAGATCCGACCATCTGGTTCACATCGGCCCAAGTAGCCTGCATAGTATTCGGCCCATCCATGTTCGTGTTCCATGATGCTTCGACCAGTCCAACATAATCTTCAGCCCAACGCCACATAGCCTCGTACTTAAAACCTTGATGCACCGGCGGTGAATACATGTGAGGTGAGCAAGGCACCATAGATATGAGTATAGCATAATGATCTGAGGTTGTGGTGATGATGTTCTCAACACTGCAATTCTCAAATAAGGAGGAGAAGCCCTCGTTCGCGACCGCTCTGTCAAGTATGGCTCGGATATTACACTAAACGTCCTGACGGTTTGACCACGTAAACTTGGGTCCAGAGAAACCGAGATCTACAAAATTGCAAGCATCAAGGCAGTCTCTAAATAGCTCCATGTGAGCATCTAATCGATCAGTTAACCCATAGTGTTCATCCTAGAGAAGCACGTCATTAAAGTCTCCACAACACAGCCATGGACCATCTCACTCGTGACGAAACCGACGAAGCATGTCCCAAAAGAAGTGACGTAGCACGCTGGGGTTCACCGTAAACAAAGGTTGCACGCCGGATTAAGGAGCAGGCTTTTTGGATTGCCCCACGCATGTCGCATCGCTGACGAGATCATCTGAATATGTTGTATGCGTGCATGTAGCCTTGGCATTGCAACTCCATAAACATACATGTATAGATAGAAACTTATCCCCCTATAATACTTTCTTGTCTCCATCAATTTTAAAAAGATTCTATAGTACTATCGTGGCAGAGGTAGCAAAATTTTAAACTTATTTGCCAATTAAGTCCTTACAATATCTTTTATTCGGTGATTCTTGGGGGGAGGGGGGCACCGCCCCCTACTTGTACTTAGCTATCTTCTTCTTGACATGTTACATCGTATTACTCTCTACCTTGCTCACGACGTCTTCTTTGCAATTTGGGCATACTCATTGAAATTCTCCGTTCCAATTTCTACAAGCAATGATATTACATTCTCGATCAAGCGCCACGTGCCGTCTTCCAAACATGCAGTTCAAGATATTCATGTTTATTTTTCTGTTTTCTTATCTTTTACTTCCTTGGTTTCAGCGGCTCTGTGCATCTTAGTTATGCTGGTAGAGGGTGTAATTTTTTTAAAAGTGTATCTTCGCGGTGTTATCTAATGAATAATAAAGCATAGTTTATAAAATATAGCAAGTGATCGAGCGCTGTGTGCACTTCATGCCTGCTTCGCCGTTGTATCGTTGTTTGCGCGGCAATTGCAACCCGTTTCTGCAAGGTACATTGCATCATTCTGTTCATCCAGATGCTTTCCAGGACACCCTAGTGCATGTACATCTGCATCCTCCTCAGCCCACCCATCGGTGCATGACTCCCTCTCTGTCCCAACTACAATATCTCCATTTATTACAATCCTGGTGTTGTGATTTCCCCGGTACTCTACTTGATGCTAAAGTACATTAAAAGGCCTCCCCTTCTGGAGATGGGAACTTCTGCCCTCCAAATTCTTTCTTGTCTCCATCAGCTTTAAAAAGATTTTATGGTACTAATCTTCTTGACACGTTACATCTCTGCCCTGCTCACAACATCGACGACCATAAGCTTCGTAATTTTCACTATTCAAGTACCTATTTTCTTGGTATTTGGTTTTGGTTGGTGCAGCGCTGGGTAACCCTCTTATTTTTGGCAATTTTTTTATTAAAACATCTTATATTTGCCCTAAAAATGTCAGTTGGCCCAACTCTGGCACGGTTTCTATGTATCATGAACGGTGGGCACGACATGTATGGTTTTCTACCCAGGTCACTCTAACCACCAAACAGACAAATACCATGAGACCCTTCGATGAAAGGACATGGACGGATGCGCTCAACTCCTGTGTGCGTGACGCAGATGCTCTGTAATGGTACACACATACATACACATATGCGGGAGCGATGAGGAAGCGGAGAACGATGTTTTTGGCTGGACACATGCATGATCGCTCCGTGCCTCCGTCGCTTCCTCCGGACGCAGGAAGGAGAAAGAGACGCGATTCTCATCACGTCTACGCGAACGCGTTACAGTCGCGCTGGCGAGAAAAGTTGCATGATGAGAGTTCCCGCAGACGCGGACACACTATTATGCCCGCGCGGTGAGAAGCCTACGAACGCCAATCAGCAGCCTATCTAATGGCGTGCTAAGTGAATTCTCCCTGCTCCTCCAAACAAATTTTGGATAAAAAAAATGGAGATGACAACGTTTAGAAACAAGTTTGGCGACCATTTCTCTGGCACGATTGTTGTTAACTGAGCTAACACCATGATTCCGGTGACAGCCAGCAAAGGATGCATGGGCGAGTGCTGCCGCACTACTCCGGCGCGGCATCATTGTGGGCACGCGATCAATCGATGGATTGGCCGGAAAACGCAGGCGCGAGGGGAGATTCCAGCCGAGAGTTGGCCACGGATCATTGCCGCCCCACTCGTTGCCTCACGCACGCGCACGCGCGCGCTTGGCCGACACGCGCCAGAGTCGGCTGCGCCTTGGGCACGGGACAAACATTCCGCATCTTGCAGCAGGGACGACGGCTACCCTAACGACACGACACCTGGCAGAACGGCCATCTTTTCTTCTAAATTGTTAATCTTTTGTTCGTGTAAAATTAGATCATATTAAGTAGTTGGGGCAACGTTCAGCTCGAGTTCTTTCTAAAAATGCTTACATTTCAGAATGGAGGTAGTAATATTATTGGCACTTTTGCTTAAGTTTCTCCCTTTCAAGAATACATTCTGGAAGGTGTATCAATCATATAGTAAAAGAAATGCCAAACGTATCAACAATGCTAAGATGATTTTTTTTACTGCCAACAAGAAGTGGCAACTCCTCAAGTTCAACTGCTACTACTCCCCACGTTGGGTGCAAAGGCTCCGAGAAACTGAAAGCCGAGGCTTGAAAGAGCTTGGCCCGACGCCAGATAGCATGCTCCTCCTCGATCTTCGCCTTGATTTTCACTTTCGAAGGAGCCACCCCATTCAAGAACACATTTTTCCGATGCCTCCGGATGCACTAGAAGATCAGAATTCCAGAAAACTCTCCCCCGACCTAAACTCTCCCCCGAGGCGGCGGCGCCGCCCGCCGTCCCCGGGGAGTTCCCCTCCACTCCGCCCTCCTCCCCTCCCCTACAGGCCCCCCTCCTCCGCCGCCGTCGCCGAGGACGCCGCGGGGCAAAGCCCCTGTGGTGAGGCGGCGGTGGCGGCTCGGTCCTCCGTCGGCAGAGCGCAGCACGGCCTGCGGGAGCGTGTGGGGGCGGCGGCCTACACCCTCCTCCTCCGTCGACTGAACGCAGCGGGATGGCGGTGGCCGGCGGATCTCCGGCGGCCGGCGGCGGATGTTGGCTGCGGTGTGGTCGGATCTGGGCCGGAGGTTCGGATCACGATCCATCACGGCTGCGTCTCGTCAATGGCACGAGGAGGCTTCGCTAGGTCTTCTTCGCGGCTTGAGGACGTCCGGGTCTTCGGCCCGGGCATGGTGGTGGTGGCTGACTTCATCCACCGAAGGCAGTCGGCCAGGCCGGGCCGTGTTGGATTTTTCATCCCACTTTCGGCGCCGGCAGCGAGACGGGGAGGCTTAGTAGCCGGTGAAAACCGAGCCGACTCCGGTCATGGCGGGCGATGGCGGCGTCTCGCGCCGTTATCTTGTTGAAGGCATCGTCAAGCAACTATCGCTAACCTACTCGTTCCGGCGGCGAGATGGAGGAGCTTGGAAGCCGGCGATGGTATCGCCGGTGGAGGGTTGGAGTGGCCAGCCCAGGATGGTCGCCGACGTGGGGGTCCGACCTGAATAAAGGCGGCGGTCCTAGGGCCTCTCTTGCGTGAAGAGGAGGACCTACCGGAGGCCCGGACTCGTGATCTGGCCGGAGTGTTGAGTTCCGGAAGGCTCCGCCGATGAATGTAACCGTGCTTTTGCCTGGAGTTTTTTGGATCGGAGGTATTCGGTCGTGCGCACCCATGTTTTTATTCCGACCGATTGGTTCTGGAGGGAGCGGCACGAAGCTCTTTTTCTTTGATTGACATCAAGTGACTATGGATCCATGATGAAAGTCGGAAGAAGAGAATTTCATGAAGGCCCGAGGGAGGACTAGCTAAGGGAGGTTCAAGTCTTTGCGATGTTGAGGGACTTGCTTGGTGTTCCGGGCTTCACAGCGAGCGGTATGAAAGTGGGGGCGACAACACGGTGAAGTGCAGAGTCGTACCTTTCAGGGTGAAAACCCAAGGTCTGGCCTTAATTGGTTGTGCCTGGCAATGTCCTTGGTGGAGGCATTTGTTTTGAGAGCGGGGACTAGTCTGTAATTCAGGTGTTGTCTTGGCGGTGGATGTATTGCTGTTGTTTGGCCCGAGTACTGTAGCGGGACTTTTGTTTCTTAGTTTTCTTTTCTTGTTTTTGGCTGTGTGCATCCGTAGTGTCATTAGGATGGTGAGTTGTTGCAGAGGCTGGGTGTAATTGGTATCATCTTGATATTAATATATTCCCTTTATCGAAAAAAAAGAAGATCAAGCTGATAGCAAACCACATGTCCCGCCGATGTGCAAGAGCATGAGGTCCACCACTCAATCAGGTCAATGTCTCCATCAGGCATCCAGTCCGGCTTGTCCCAACGTCATATCACCCACGCCCACACCTCTCGGGCAACCACACACCCAAGGAGGATATGTTGTAGGGTCTCCGACCCTTGATCACATAGAGGGCAAGCAGGCGGGTGAGGAAGATCACATACACTGAAGTCTATTCGCCACCTAATAGCGGTTCCTCGAGACTAGCCACATGAAGAACTTGCAGCTATAATGGGCTCTTGATCAACAAATCTTCTCGACACCGGTGTCCTAGTTTTGCCAGAGGAGAAGGCGGCATATGCTGATTTTGGTGAATACTAATCGTCGCTCTTCCATCTCCACACTAACACATCATTCCCATTGGCGTCTATTTGGATGTTGGCTAGCCTCTTGCCATAGGGAGAAGAACTCTGAAATGGTCACAACACTCAAATCCACCCCACAATCACAAAGCCACACTCCAGAGAATCCTTCCTTCACAGAGCAAGCATTAGCTCGCCCCTTGGAGACATACATTTTCCTGGTGGCAAATTTACACCTTCAACTTTGATGGTGGGGGATACCGGAGCACACACATAGTGCCACCACGCCACCCGGAGCACACCATAGTGCGAACAGAAGGTGTTTTCGGGTGGCATGGTAGCGTCGATAGAAGGTCTCACAAGGTCAATGCGGAGTCCTGGTCCTGAAGATGGGTTTGTGGAAGACGATGACACCGACTTCTGTAGTATGTGCATGAGGTGCATACTAAGAGTATGACCGTTGAGCCAGATTTAGAAGATGCACGTTGGTGGAGGTCGGGGCATATGGCCATGATCATTGCCATCCCCTTATCAAGGTTATAGGTGTAGCGATTCTTTTAGCCAAAAGAGGTAGCTTCGGATATTTTGACGTATTTTTTTCTTGTAAGGGTTCAATAAGTAAATTAATAAAAACAATTATATGCCTCCTTGATGCAGAGACTGGAATTCACCCTCCATTTCTTAAAAAAAAAAGTGCTAATAGAAGGGTCTACACCTGTACCGCGCGATCCCACCAACACCTGGCCCGACCTGAGAAAACAAACGGTTTTCCCCTGCCTTCCTGGTCGAGTGCTTGACTGATCCACTGAGTTTGAATTGGACGCCTGCAATGGCCGCTCGTGAGGTCGTGATCCGATCGAACAAAAGAGACGGCCCGCCCTCGCCCTCACATGCCCTACACTCAGCACATGAAAACTGGAAGAACCAACCCCACACCTGAGAAAAGAAACATACATGAACATGAGTAGAATTCAAACAAGAACGGATGGATACAAACAAGCGGACAAAGATCAAGCAGACCGTAGCCCAGCTTACCGGGCGATGGGTCTCCTGTCGTAAAGCTCTCCTGAAGCTGCTACCTTGACCGGTCTCCAAGCGCAGCCTTGGTATCCTGTAGCATTATCTATCTCTTCAAAGTTAGCTGATCGTGTTGATTGGCGGAAGCGGCGGCATCATCGGTAGCTAAATACGCCGGAGAAACTGGAATTTTCTCTTGGAAGCATCGCAATACGTTGCTGCAAGTGCAAACAATCAAGAATATAATACAGCTCCTGTACCTGAGTACCTCCCGTGAGGCTGGGACCCGTACTTCCTCCCCAACAACCGTACGCGCGTCGAGAAACCATTGCCGTTGCCATCCACGGTTGCTTAATTTCTTCGAAGCCAATGTCATGGACCATCCAAGCCAAGGTCTGAGATAGCTCAACTGCCGGGAAAAGATGGCTAGAGAACAGCAACGGCGCCACTAGTATATTACACTAGCCATCACTCGCAGTACTATAGAAATACTCCGTCAGTCAGTCCCAGGTAGGAGTAGTGGATGGAGGAGTGAGACTTGCTGGAGACAAGAGTAGCAGAGAAAGCCAGGGTCCTGTCATCCTCGTGTCCCCCTTTGTTCTTCCTGCCACGGCCATGGCGGCTCCACACCTCCCTCCTCGTGCTCCGTGCGTGCCTCCCCCGCTATAAGTAAGCGACCGTCGCTTCCTGCTGCCTGCAACCGGTGAGAGCGAAGGACCGAGTACAGTTAATAGTGTGAACTGTGAAGTGCTTGTGCGGTATGGCCATGGAGAAAGGCTGGAAGGCTGGCAGCGTGTTTCGCATTGAGATGGTCGAGGAGGAGGAGGAGACGGCGATACCGCCGCCGCAGACCCCGCTGGAGCCCATGGAGTACCTGTCGAGGTCCTGGAGCGTGTCCGCGTCCGAGATATCCAAGATCCTCGTCAGCGGAGCTGGAGCCAAGAGGAGCTTCAGCCGGATGCCGCTGCCGGAGATGGCCATACCGGAGACCGCCACGGTTCTGGCGACGACGACGGCCATTGTTCCGAGCCATCGGCACCATGTAAGCAAGCAACCCACCACTCGCTCCATCTTCTGAACAATTTTTCCCTTTCTGATTCTTACTATTCTTCTGAATCTTTCTGCTGCAGACAGATGCAAGGAGGAGCTCCATCAGCAGCATCGGCCACCACCAGTCCATCGGCAGATGGTTCCAGCACAGGGACGCGAGCCGGTCCAGGCAGAGCAGCAAGGAGAAGCTGCGCGCAGAGAGGGCGCACGTGCACGCCATGGTGTCGGTGGTCCGGGTCGCGGCCGCGGTGGCCGCCGTCGCGGCAGCGTCCACGAGCTCCGACGCGCAGTCCTCCAAGATGGCGGCGGCCATGGCGCCGGCGACGGAGCTTCTGGCCTCGCACTGCGTCGAGGCGGCTCGGCTCGCCGGCGCGAGCCACGAGCAGGTGGCCTCCGCCGTCCAGTCCGCGGTCGGCGTCAGGAGCGCCGGCGACCTGACGACGCTCACGGCGGCTGCTGCAACCGGTAAGTTATCGATGCGCCATCACGTTGTGCACACTCCGTATGATGCTTCATGCAAAGCTGAGATTGTGTGTGATTCGGCTGTGTCAGCTCTGCGAGGAGCGGCGACGATGAAGCAGAGGGTGCAGCGGGAGGCGGCGAGAAGCAACGCGAGCGTTCTTCCTTACGAGAAGGGCCATTCGTGGAGCCCTGATGTCTGGTGCAAGGAGGGGGAGCTGCTCAAACGAACAAGAAAAGGTACACAACTACAGACTGCAAACTGCAGAGCTGTGTAAATATTCAGAACATTCAGTCATGAATCAAAACCCTTTTATTCTTTAGTTTGGGAGTGAGTGAGTCGAACTCTTAATCATGTAATAGCATGTAAAATTAAAGCCTGGTCAATTTAATTAAGGTGCAGAAACTTCTTTTTTGTCCTGATGCAGGGGATTTACACAGGACAAAAGTATCTATCTACATCAGCAAGAGGTCCCAGGTAGGAAAATTGTCACTGAACAATATCAAATGATTGCCCATTTGGCCTGCTAGAACAATTGCTGACAGCATAATGAAATAATTAACAGGTGATGTTGAAGCTGAAAAGCAAGCACATTGGCGGTGCGCTGTCAAAGAACAACAAGAGTAAGCTCCAGTAGCTACCAAACTATGCACATTTCTTGTCTGTGAGATTTCAACACTGAGCCTTTTCACCTCTAATTATCGGCTGCAGGTGTGGTTTACGGGGTATACAGCGAGCTCCCGACGTGGGTGATCGAGCCAGGAAAGGCTTTCATGGATGAGAAATGCTGCTTTGGCCTGAGCACTGCACAAGGTATCGTGGAATTTGAGTGCCAGGACAGCACGAGTAAACAGACCTGGGTTGACGATGTCCAGAATCTGCTTCGACAAGTTGCTGCCGATGATCACGCAGGAGATAAACTGGAATCAGTAGTAGAAGCCCCTTGATGCAGCTCACGTGTGTGCGCCGTTTTCTCGGTGATAGGTGGTATGTTGTGATATTGTGATGTAAAAAGCGGTACATATAGATGATACTCTGTGTGAGGTTGTTTAGCTCTATATTGTAATGGATACATAACGATGAGTTAAAGAGTTAATAGATGACGTTTGGGTTTAGTATGTTCCGTTAGTCGATTTTTGTTCATGGTGTTAGCGATCAAATGATCGAGAGAGGAAGAAAACTCCGATTTGCAGGGAATCTCGTTTTTTAGACACATGACATGTCCGGCTTTAAATTAATAAAGCTCCTTGGCCAACAGTAGTAATATAACTGGCTGAACCAGCATAGTTATAGTTTTACAAACCTATCCGTAGGCACTAAACGAACAAAATAACAAATAAAACGCGCACATATACGCTTGGCAAGGCTACTAGCTATATCTGGTGGCGCGGAGGTACTAGTGTAGATCCCTTTAAGCAGCCCGGTAACCTTGTCCAGAAGCGTCTGTTAGCTTAAACCCTGTCTTCCCTTGTATCAATAGTTCAGTATTAGCTAAATTTTTGTAGCTAGTATCCGGAATATTTGCGTGATAGACGTTGACTGGACTTAGTTGTAGCTTGCCGAGCGCATCGCTCGGATCGTGGGATGGCATGATCAAGTCGTGGGGCACGTTGCTCGGCCTCGTTCTGTAATCGCTGAATAAAAGGATGGAAAACAGAAAAGCTGTTGATGTTGAGCACAGCACAAAAAACCTCTCGTTTATCTCTCTCTCTGATCTTGAGCGAGCTCGTAGCGTTGAGATTTAGGGAAACAATTGGCATCAGAGCGGTTTCGATTCTGTGATCATGTCGACCAGATCGCCGCACGAGTCCCGAACTCCTCCGCCCGCGCAGCGACGGCGTTCGCCCAGTCGCGGCAGGAGCACGGCACGGCGTGGCGGCGTCGAGGTCGTGGTGCAGCAGGTAGTGCGCGAGTCCGGCGGCGGCTCCGGCGCGAACCTGCAATTCCCGATGCTGAAGCGCGGAGGTTACACCACCTGGGTGATGGTCATGGAGGTCAATCTCCAGGCCGCATCGCTCTGGGAGGCCATCGAGGAGGACCACGTCGCGCGCATCGACGACATGAAGACCTTGGCGGCACTGCTCCGATAGACGCCGGAGGACATGCACTGCATGCTCATCAGCAAGGGATCGGCCAAGGCGGCGTGGGAGGTGATCCGTGTCCAGTACCAGGGCCCTGATCGTGTGCACGACGGTCGGCTGCGTTGTCTCCGAACGAAGTTCGAGACCGTGGCCTTCAAGGACGGCGAGAAAATCCAAGATTTCGTCATCCGCATCTCCAACCTGGTCACCGCACTGCGATCACTGGGAGATACCATCAGTGAGGAGAAAATTGTCCGGAAGTTTCTCTCTGTCGTCCCGACGTGTTTTGTGCAGATCGCCTTCTCCATGGAGACCCTCCTCAACCCTGCAACGATGACTGTTGAGGAGGTGACTGGCCATCTGCGCGCGATCGAGGAGCGCCTGGATGGTGACCAGGGCAGCAGCGCTGCCGGGGGAGCTCAACTCCTACTAACCGAGGAGCAGTGGGAGGCGAAGAAGAGGCAGTCGCGTGGCGGCGGCCATGGACAAGGGAAGAAGGGAGATGCCCGAAAGGGATCTACGCCTCCCAAACCGAACCAGGGCACGCACACGGACGACAAGGACGTCGGCAGGGAGCACTGCCGCTACTGTGGCAAAAGAGGCCACTGGGCGCGCGAGTGCCGCAAGAAGCAACGCGAGAGGCGGCGGCGGCGTCCGCAAACCTCGTCCAAGCTGAACAAGAGGAAGATGGCCCTTCCATGATGATGGCGATCATCGAGGAGGTGTTCGAGCACGCCGAGGAGGGCGCCATTACGGCACTCGCAGCTGCCAAGCCCCTGGAGATCACCACATGCACCGGCGGGCAGGTCTTCCTCAACGAGGAGAGGGCCATCGTCACCCCAAGTCACGGCGACGATCACGACACCAAGACGTGGTCCCTCGACACCGGGGCCACCAATCACATGACAGGATCGTCCGAGGCATTCGCTGACCTCGATCGATCTGTCACTGGCAAGGTCAGGTTCGCGGATGGCTCGGTGGTGGGCATCTGTGGGCGCGGGATGGTCGTCTTCGCCATCGAGGGAGGTGATCACCGCGCCTTCACTGAGGTCTTCTACATACCAGCGCTCAAGAGCAGCGTGGTGAGCCTCGGCCAGCTCGACGAGAGCTGGTTTGACATCCACATCCGCCGAGGGACCCTCACCGCGCGTGATCACCGCGACCAACTGATGATGAAGGTACAAAGATCCCAGAATTGCTTGTACAAATTGAAGTTTTCACATGTTCGCCCTGTCTGTCTTGCAATGGGGTTTGCGTCCGAGGCCTGGCGCTGGCACGCGCGGCTAGGGCACCTGCACTTTGATGGCATGCAGAGAATGGCGAGAGGTGGAGTGGTGTGTGGTCTTTCGCACATCGAGCATGCCGAGGAGCTCTGCGATGCCTGTCTCGCCGGGAAGCAGCGGCAGCTGCCCTTTCCACAGAAGGCGAAGTACAGGGCGTCAAAACCCCTCGAGCTGGTCCATGGAGATCTATGCGCCCCGATCACGCCGCAAACTTCGGGAGGGCGGCGGTACGTCCTGCTGTTCATCGATGATCGTAGCCGGTACATGTGGGTGGAGCTCCTCCGCTCTAACGACGAGGCCGCGACTGCCATCGTCAAGGTCCAAGCAGCTGCGGAGAACGAGTGCGGCACAAGCTTCGTGTGCTGTGCACCGACCGGGGCGGCGAGTTCACCTCGGCAACCTTCTACGAGCACTGCACGGAGAGCGGAGCGCAGCGTTACCTCACCGCTCCCTACACACTTCAACAGAACAGTGTCATGGAGAGGCGGATTCAGACTGTGTTGGGGATGGCGAGGAGCATGCTCAAGGCCAAGCAAGTTCCGAACTTGTTCTAGGGAGAGGGAGTGCTCACTGCGACATTCATCCTCAACCGGAGCTTCACGAGGAGTGTCGATGGCATGACGCCATTTGAGACATGGCACGGGCGAAAACCCGACGTGCGGTTCCTCCGCGTGTTCGGGTGCGTCGGCCATGTCAAGGTCACGCACCCTCATCTGCAGAAACTGGACGACAGGAGCGCACCGATGGTGTTCGTGGGATAAGCGGAGGGATCCAAGGTGTACAAGATGTACGATCCCACCACCAGGAGTGTAATATCCCAGGTAATGGGGTTACAAAAATAGAGGAAACAAATGTGTGCATTGCATTCATGCATAGAAAATCTGGGGAATTTTCGCGCTTTAAAGTAAAACAGTCACAGTAACTGAAGTTTCACTTGAACTTGGTGGAATTGAAGTAGCTCATCAAGTCAAGCGCTATAAACCTCAATGTGACTTTGTTAAAACATTGTTTTGGGTAGAGATGATTTGATCTAAGGGGTTAGATCAAATGGAATTAAATCTAACACAACAACACTTTACTCAATGATCAACTACTTGATCTTATTAAAGATCATAACATGGTAATCTTTGCCATAACATATGAACATACATCTATTTGGAAATCAAGTAACAATGAATGGAGAAACCATTCTTAACTTATCTTTTCCATGTCTTAAACTAATCCATGATCCTACCATGAACCTCATGGTATTCATTTTACTTCAACATTGGAGTTATAACAAGGAGATCCACTCAAGAAGTATATATTCTTCTCTATTCCAAATTATTATACATCAAACCTAGAGAGGTGAGAGTTATATATAATTTATTAGAGAAGCAATGACAAACCGTAAGCTAAACCTTGGATATACATCCATGTAATCAAAACATCATCCTAAGACCATAACCTTGGGATAATATTAAGTCCTTTCCAAATGAGAGTGACCACTCATACTAATCCAAGCTTTACTTATTTAATAATAAAAGACAATCTTTGAACTAAAATATTAGGAGGTAAACCATTTCATCTTGGAGTGGTGAGATAACCAAATACCAAGTGAAATAAGACTATATCCATGAATTAGTGAAATAAGGAGTGGACAAATCCAACTAAGTTAGACAATTGAATCTTTAGTTTAGCTACCTAAATAAATATTAGGAGTACACCATAAACCTAGAATAACTATTCCTGTATGAGAGAACTCAAGCTATGGTGTTAACCTCAAGAAGGTTAAAGCCAACACTTGAATGTGAGGGAGAGAACTATCCATACACCCAGATGATAATATCAACATTATTTAAGTGGAACCATAACAGAATATCTCAGGCATTCTCCTGGGATATAAACTAGGGATTTCTATTTTCGTGCCCTCAGGTCCTTAGTTGTACTCAGTTTTCCCCAGCTCCTTAGTTTTTCCTCAGTTTTCCCCAAGCCCTTGTTTGAAACCCGCAGAAGCAGCTCAGACGGCAGGATTCCCGTTTAGTTGACGTTCGTCACGTGTGGGGCCGCGTCTTGTGGGGCCGAGTCGTGTGGGCCCGCGTCGCGTGGGGCTGGTAGAAAGGGACCGCGTGGGACAGGACGAGAAGCGTTTGGTTGCACGTGAGCAGGAGCTGGGTTCTGTCTCTCTCGGCCCCAAATTGGCATCCCTATTAAGTGCACCTTTTTCCCCTCTTTCTCTCTGTCCTTTTCACCAAATTAGTATAAAATCTAGAGAAGCTTGTATTTCGACTTTCTTCAATTATTTGTGCCTTTTGGCCCTCGTTGTTTGCCCAATATGGCAGCAAATCTAGTACTCCCTCCGGTTCATATGTATGTAGTTAAATCTAGAAGCAAATCTCCAGGATAATGTACGATAAATTCACAGTCATAGTAAATCAAGAAAACTAAGTACGGCCAACAAAATATAGTAGACTAGGGATAGATAATCCCTAGATAATATGGATAGATAATAGGCTGCATACACAGCGAGCCAACATAGTAACGAGTTCTTCACAGAGACCATCATACTAACATAACAACAAGGGATCCCTAGCTAACAACAAAGGGATCCCAACAACAAACTAGGAGGCAGCAGCGAGCAGACACGTCCAGGACTCCGCCTACCCCATCCGGCTCTCCCTCCACTTGTTGCTCTTGCTCCCCTTGGGAGCCTTGGGCTTGAGCGGAGGCATGCGCCCGGCGGAGATCTCCACCCTCTCGCAAGCTGCGGAGGTGCATGCCGAGCGCCCCGTGCTTGGCGCGGAAGGAGTGGACGTTCACCGTCGTGCCGACCTTGGGGAAGGTGTTGCCGATGTTCTCGGCATGCGTGACGAGGCAGTTGAAGTCCGTGGCGCCGAGTCTCCCTGGTGCGGAAGGGGCACCTGTACACCTCCTTGGCGAAGTAGGAGATGTACTCGGCCGACCTGCAGCCTCCGCAGACACTCGGCGAGTCTTGACGTCCTCCCGCTCTTCGTCGGCCGCCGACGTCGCTGCCGTACATCCGATCCATATCAAACGGAAACTAGTGAATGAGTTGCAACGATGACTAACGTACATGATAACAAAGTTAAGAAAAACAGAGTCAGCCTCGGTTAGAGTGGACATGATTATATATCTACGGGGAAGGTGTAAGCGAACTAAAGCTCATGCACAACAGATTTGTACACAGCAATGGTTCGCTGAACCCTCCCCGTAAAATTTGTGCCCAACCATTCATCATAGGCAAAGAAACGGATTCTAGATCTGAACTAGATCCGAACTTGAACATATTCGAGATTATTTGCAAAATTAAACGGTTGATATCTTTTGATTAGTGCATAAAATAACTGATTGAGATCCCATGAGTACTTGCATAAATTAACCGATTGAGATCCAATATTACTTGCATAAATTAACCGAACAGCTCGAACCCCAAATCTTAAACGAAATCAAGAAGTGATCAAAACAAAATGGAATAAAATCGGCGCAAATATTAGCCCAATGCTCATCCATCTACAGATCCATCTACACCAGCAAAAATAGGGTTCAAAAAGGAATGGGGAACAAAAAAGGAAGCAAACCGTAGTTACCTCGTTCCATGGGTCCTCCGGGGAGGTGTCGTAGGGGTTCGGGGGCGGGACGTACGGCACGGGGTCGTAGGGGTCCCATCCCGCCGGGATCTGACTGCCACCGGCGGCAGCAGCCTCCGATGCACCGGCGACGGCGGCGGCGGCGGCGGCGTCGTCCGTCGAGGGGACGGGGTCGAAGATGGAGGCGTCTCGCTTCGAGCCAACCTCGACGATGGGATTGGCATTCTCCTTGTCCATCTCTCCGGCGGAGGAAGAGGAAGAGGGAGAGGGAGAGGGTTTTTGCTTTGGAGAAGATGATGGGACGTGGGAGAGAGTTGGCGATGCGTGAGCGAGTGAGAGTGACAGAGACGAGTGCGAGGAGGCGTCTATAAAGGCGAGGGGTGGTTAATGCGACCCGCGTCCTACGCGTGCACGAGTGCACGTCCGCACGTCTTGGACTTCGCAACGCGACACGCGTCCACGATTGCACGTCTCGACTTCTCCACCGCGACCCGCGTCTACGCGTCAACAATTGCACGTGTCCTCGAGTCTAACCCTGGAAATTTAGATATACTCAGGTATACCCTCGAGTCTTATACTAGCATTTTTTGTGTGCTCAATTTTCCCCTCGAGTGCTAATACTGGCTAGTGCAATATACTCAGTTTTACCCTCAAGTGGCTGGTCAACGAGAGAGTCAACAAATGGGATTAACTAGTTAAATGAGTCATTTAATGTGCAAAAAAATCCTAAAAGAGTGGCACTTACTCATGGAGTCTTTACCACAAATTGACACTTCTCAAATCATAGATAAATCATAGATAAATCAAGTTTTACCACAAATTGCCACTTCTCAAATCACCTAGTAGCTATGAAGGTGCATGGTTTTCCACAATAAGCCCTTCCCAAAACAACTTCCCCCAAATCATACTTTGTCTAAATGAGGCCACAATTCTCACACTGATGTATATTGGTATTGCAAATAGTTTGAGGTAGGCCAAGATGGGTTTCATTGTACAAAACACGCATTTTCCATTTTTTAAATCTCATATTTGAATCCCTTAGTCTATTTACTACTCAGGTGCCCTTGGTTTCTTGATAGTACTCAGTTTTGCCCTCTCTCTTCACAAATTCTCGCAGACGTGCATCATCGCTCTGATTGGTCTAGCCCATGTCACGCGGATCGTGCCCACCGACCGTTGATCGTATGATATAGGGAACAGGCAGGATAACCCCTCTCTCTCTTGTTGGCGGTTAATTAGCTTCCACCCTCTAAGTATGCCTGAAGGGCGGTTTTCTGTATTATTTTTCACGCGCTAAAAATTATAAACTCGTTTTAGGCGTTATTTTTCACGCAAAAAATGATAAACCATCACCGATTTGTTGTTACCATTACTTTTCACGCAAAAAAATGATAAACCATCACCGATTTGTTGTTGCCATTACTTTTCACGCAAAAAAATGATAAACCATCAACAATTTGTTGTAGCCATTACTTTTCACGCAAAAAAAATGATAAACCATCACCGATTTGTTGTTGCCATTACTTTTCACGCAAAAAATGATAAACCATCAACAATTTGTTGTAGCCATTACTTTTCACGCAAAAAATGATAAACCATCACCGATTTGTTGTTGCCATTACTTTTCACGCAAAAAAATGATAAACCATCAACAATTTGTTGTAGCCATTACTTTTCACGCGAAAAAACCTAATTTGTTACAAAAGCTGGTTTCAGTGAGACCTAACCAAGTTTGGCATACATGATGGCATACCTATAACAACAAGGAATATCTAAAAGGGAAAGTTTCGGAAAATTTAGGGTGAAAATGATGCCATACATGATGCTGTTTTTCGAGGTTTTGACCTGAAAATCAATTGGGTATTGTAAAGGGAAATAAAAAGTTCGAAAAATGTAAAAACGAAACAATCTATCTATCTATGTATAGAAGATCAGTTGTATGAAATTTGAGGTTATTTAGAGAAGGTAGAAAAAATCACCTTGTTAGAAAAGCTGGTTTCAGTCGAGACGAAACGGCATGCGCTTAAGCAAAGTGATTTTTTCGAACATCTCCAAATGACCCCAAATTTTCCATACATGATGCCATACGTGTAACAACAAGGAACCCTATCTAAAAAGTGTCAAAAAAGTTTGCCCAACCGTATAGCTCTATCAAAAAGAACCTCACCATGGCGCTAGTATAATTTTGGGATAGTTACAAACTTTCGTTACCTAACCTTCAACATGAAACTTGTTTCAAATTCATTTTGGCCTACAAGAAACAAATCCCAACTTGATTCGAGCACCACGGCCTCCAAACAATGCCGATGCCGATATCGGCATGGTCGAAACGGCTATGCTCGCCGCCACTCGCTAGGTCAACATCGGGATGCACCCTCAATCCCGTCCCCTCATTCGATCACTGACACACCAGAGATACCGCCGAGGCCAATGCCGAACGTACATGCTGATGCCAATGCCGATCATGCATGCACGCCGTTGTGGGTACGGCCACGCCGACCCGCTATGCTGGACGGCACAGACCGCCGCGAGGTCTTTCCCTTCGCCACCACACTCTCCTAGCACCCACCTATACACGCCAGAAAGGAGAGACACTAGTTTTCTCTACATTGCTCGCGTTCGTGTCCGACACGGTCAGTCAAAGTTTTGAGGTGGTCGTCGATGTCGTCAACCATTTCTTCTCTTCTTTGCATGGTTAAACGCGTCTAGTTCATATCTATCTAATGCGTCTGGTCTCGCCTCATGCAGTTCTTTGTGGACGTCGATCTCATCTCGGCACCCCGCATGCCACCTCCTCCGTGCCATCGCTGTAGAGCTCCGTTTAAAAATCTAATCCTACCCGTGTATTGCCCCTTGTATCGGCGTCATGGCCCCACTTGTCATTTGATATACCGAAGCCCCACTCGTTCGCGTTTTGGTCGGGGATACAGCGATGCTTACGGTCAAACAAAGATGGATGGTCCGACGTGTCTTTGCAGGCTCTACGTGGCCCCACTAGTCGGAAGATAACGGTCAACCGTCGGGCAACCGGCCGTTACATCACGTGTGATGGTTTCAGACAAACGCTTGGGTAAAACTGAGGAAAAACTAAGGAGCTGGGGAAAACTGAGCACAACTAAGGACCCGAGGGCACGAAAATAGAAAGCCCTATAAACTATAGAGACAACCATATCCATGTCCACCCAAGAAACTATAAGAGAGTTATTATGCTTAGCTGATCAAGACAACACTTGATCATGGAAGTGAAAACCATTCCATTAGAAATACTTTAGGAAGCCAAACCTTGATCATTATAAATTGAGTAATGATCATAAACCCTTAGAACTTGGGGTAATGATGTCAAGAACAAGTTGATCATGTCTAACCATGAACATGCTTTTGAGATATGTGAGGATAAGATAAATCCTAATAAGATAAGTAGATATCATTCACCACATTAAATCATAGGGAGATCACTAGTCATCAAAACCAGGCTTATACCCCAACCTTAACTTGTGAATCACTTGGTGATCATAAGTAGAACTCTAGCACATCTATATTCCTCAATTAAAGGACCCAAGAAAACTTTAGAGTAAAACTCTATACTTTATATGATGAGAAACTATTCATCATTAGAACCAAAGTCAAGTATAAAAAGAACTATATCTACTTTAGTTACTTTAACAATGGATTAAGGATAACCATAGTGGAATCAAATAAAACTAATTCTCAATATCTTAATAACTAAAGGAGAACATAAAATGTAAATAAAGCCACCACCTTATCATGGTTAGGGGAGATTAACCCTAGCACATGCAATATGGTGCCATTTCACCTTTATAACCTAGAATTAAACCTCAACCCTAGTTTGAGTATCACTATGGTGATCACAATACAAACCTAGACCATAATTGAGATTCAAAACAATTGCCATTAGGTAAATATCACTAGAACCATGATGGTTCATTAATTAAATCCCATGTTTCAATTATAAAACATAAGAGCCACCTAATGTTAAGTCCTATAACTAAACCATATGTGTAGTGATCAACCATTTATCTTTGTGAACAAGATAAACCAGGATGGAAACAATCCCTACTAAGATACTTTCAAATGTAGTGATAGTATTAAGCTTAACAAGGGGGTTATACTAGAACTGATAGAACCCTAGTATGACACATTAATAAAATCTTAAGCTTCAATTATTGGATCTAATACATTGGAGTTCACATAAAATCATGTGCAATTGACTAATTCCTCAAATATGAAGCCAAGTCATAATAATAACTTCCAAAACAATTGGAAGAGGCATAACCAACTCTAATTATTCAACAAGGAGTTATATCATAAATGAAAAAGGAAATTAAAACTAATACCTAAATTCTTGCCTAATTAAAAATTATAGCAAGGCCACATATATATATATATTAATGTTTATTCAAGAACAAAGCAGTAACATAATGATTTTCTTATTAGTACTCATGAAATTGCAGTTATCAAACACCTGCAAAATAGAAAAGGATTCAAATTCGAAATTAAAATAGAATGCAAATTAGAAAAGGAAAATAGAAAATAAAAAAAAAACAGAAATGGAAAAAGAAAAGGGAGGAGAAAATCTCACCTGGACCTCCTCTGGCCGCAGCAGCCCACCGAAGACAGACCCACCAGAAGCCCAAAACCCAGCCCAGCACCGCCCAGTTACCTCTTCGTTGGATAAGAGCGAGGACGAGGTCGCCACCTTCGTCTTCGTCTCTGCACGCGCGGGAGAGCGCCACGGCGACAGCGAGCTCCACGTCCCGGCCGTCATCTTGGACCACGCGACCATCAACGACTAACCTGGACCCTATAAGTACTCATTCGAAGCTCCCGCGGCCCTGTTCTTCTTTTTTTTCCCTAATTTCGCAAACCCTAGCTCGCTGGCCGATTCTTCTCGCCGTCGATTGGAGCACTCCCGAGCCGCGCCTTGAAGCCCTAGAGCTCCGCCTCGTCTCCAGCTACCTTCTCGCCGACGCGCGCTTGCCGGGAAGCTCTGAGCCCGACGAATTGATCCATCATTTCCCCGCCGGCCACCACCAGACGCCGACGATCGCCGGCGATATAGGCCACCGCAAGCCTCACCGACAAGTCCATCTTACTCGAGGTGAGCTCTTCTACCGCGTGGCATGGTCGCTTTGCTTCTTAGGCCACCGTAGCTCCATCGTGTCGATCACCGCCGTGCTCCCCCGCAGACGTAGCTCGCCGGAGCAGCTCCGGCGACTTTTCCGCGGGGGCGCCGCCACTTACTGGTTCACCACGTCGCCCAGTTCCTCTGTATACGCGCCAAAGCCCCGCGGGAGCCCTCCCGTGTCGACGCCGCCGTCGACTGGCCGCCGGCCAGGAGCTCCTTGGCCATGCCATTTATTTTGACTAGTCCACGCCGCGTGGCAGCTGAGGTGGACCCTTGGCCCACTCGTCAGTGACCCCGGGTAACACTAACCCGGGTACGTTTAGTAGTTCTTTTATTTCTATTTCTAATTCAGAAATTGCTGCAATTTTACAAATTTATATAAAATAGATAATAACTCAGAAAAATGAAAATAAGATATAAAAATTCTTAGAAAAGAAAACTCTATCCAATAAAAATATAAAATGAAAATTTTATTTTTAATAAAAATTCAATTATTTAATACTTGTTAATAAAGCTTTTAATTTTAATTCTAAATGCAATTAAAATTCAATAATTAGAAAAATCTTCCAAATTAAATAAAAACCAATTAATAAATAAAGAAAAGCATAAAAACTAAATTTTCTTTATTTATTATTTGTTAAATCTTTATTAAAGAGATTTAAACACTAATTAATAATTACCTAATTATTAATTGTTTAAAAATAATAAAATACCAAATTCAATATTATTTTTATTCCCAAGTTATTAATAACTTCAACTTTAAATTGAAGTTATTAATCATAGAACTATATGGTAAATAGCAAACCCTAATTCCATATGGAATGATATTACAACCCTATCATTTCATGTGAAACCCAAAAACCTAGTTCAACTAGGAACCCTAGTTCAATGATTACATGTGAACCCTAAATTGCTCCTAACCTAAACCCTAGGTTAGAGCATGTGATCATGATACCTTATTACAAATCATAGAACCATAGTAGCAACTAAATACTTGTCTTGGACACCTAAAATGTAGAAGACCTATCACTAATATATGGGTATCCCATGTGTTCATCCTCATCAGACCTAAATGATCAAATAAGGGCAACCAAATGCAAACCCTAGCTCCTATCCTTAGAGATATCAATTTTTAATTAACCATGCTTAGCATCACACCATTATGATGAACCCTAATAGCAACCATGCCCATTATCATGCACCACATAACCATACTCCACTAAACCCCATTAAGTATAAGATAATTATTAAACATCCTATTTAAGGAAACCACTATTCCTTACTTAGTGAATCCAATAGCAAACCCTAGACAATTTCAACCCTAATTAATATACTTCTTAATATTTAAGAAGTATGTTCTTCAAAAGTTATTCTTTTGAAGTAAATAAAGAATCATCATCAACCCTGCTTATAAAGACCTATAAACCCTAGCTAGCTATCACCAATAAGATGAACAAGTCCTGATAGCAACCTTGTACGAATAATTGCTTAGGATGCCTAGGCTTAACTCAACCTCACAAGCCTTAGGTGTTGATGAATCCAACTAGGTTGTGATCCATCTGTTACTTACTCCAGAAACCAATTAGAACCATAGAAAACCATAGAACTCCACAAACCTAATCATCATAATTGTTCTTCATTAAAGAACATGTTCTTCAAAAGTTATTCTTTTGAAGTATACGATAATTAATCATTAACCATGCCATATAGTACTAAAACTGACAACTATTCTTTACATGTTAACATTATGCCTAATATCATTCTTTGTGTGCTCAATTGATTACTATGTTTTATTATCTACCTGTCCATGATACCAAGTAATACTACCTGAATAAAACCCTTGTTTGTGAATCACTCTAAAAGTGCAACACACCCTAAACCAATCATTTCAACTCTCTAATCTTAAATCATCGGGGTTAGGTTACGTTTAGAGCGATTGCATCTCATACTTATGCATTATTGCATCCTTGCCAATCTTTTAAACATCGTCCTTACCGGACAATGATGCTATTTCAGAATTTGGAGTTAATGCGTATCGAAGACCTTGTCTGCATAATCTTGCAGTCAAGAAAGGCAAGTTCATCACTTGCTCATGTCATTTGAGTATTTCTATCAAATTACTTGCAAAGTATTATGGTTATCACTATTGCATAAAGATCAAAACCACTACTTTCATAACTATGAATATGACTATGTGGTGGGCAATGGAACCATGGATTGTGTTGATATGGTGGAGGTTCCATTGCACGGGTTTATATCCATCTAGGATTAAACAACAAATGTCGCCGAGTGATTCTTGTGCCGTAATACCCGTGTTAACCATAAGATCCGGAGTGGGACGGAGTAGTCAAAAGTGTTTCCACCTCTCGTTCATCAACGGATGCGCTTTACCGTAGACACTTGTATCCGTCGGGGCAAGCGGTTGGCTGGGAAGCCTTAAGTCCCCACGGCATAGTCCGTAGACACTTGTCGCTCGAAGTGCAAGCGGTTGGCTGGGGAAGCCTTAAGTCCCCACGGTATTGCGGTCTATGATGGGTTGCAGCTACCGGCGAAGGAGTTTGGTTAACGAGTCCCAAACTGTTGTCATGGTCGGGGTCCACCCGTGAGTGGGAATAATGGGACCGGCGAGGACCCAGGGTCGGGGTATGCATTAAAGGGTGGGTGTTCGAGGTAGCGGAGGAACATGATTGGCTAGACCTTATACCGGGCCTCACACCAAAGGAAGTGTGGACGAGAACTAGACTCGGTTGGCACCAAGGTTAAGATCTCTTATGGGTAAAGCAACACACCTCTGCATAGTGTAAAGAATCGTGACCTGTCACTCCATGTTCCGGGATATTGAACTGCGAATGCTGCCGGAAAGGAACTCCATGAAGTTCTAGTAAACCGGTGAAGGCTGACGGACATAGTTCTTCTGAATAAAAGCAACCTTTTGAAGAAATGGTTATGAAAACTTGCATTGGTATTAGACTTTCTGGTCTAATGCCGTAGCTAGTGCATTAAACACCTCTTTCCTATAATGAACTTGTTGAGTACGCTCGTACTCATCCCACTCTTAAATCCCCTGCTTAGATATGGAGGCATCGAAGGAGGATCTACAGTGCAACTCAAAGGCTGAGGAGTCAACAACTACTTCACGAGACAGGACCCTGTCAGAGGAGTCAGATACCACATTCCAACAAGGAGAAAACCTAGTTTAGCCATAGAAGGGAACTAGCTTCCTAAACCTAGCTCCTATTTAGCTAGAGTCTATTCTTAGCCTTTGTAGTTAGTGGAATACTCTACAAATAGAGTTCGTGATAGGATTAGACTACGAGTCGTTCTTCTGGAGTTTATTTGCAGATTTACCTCATTGTAAAGTAGGAGGCTGTGATGATCTTATGTAACAGAGTCAATGTTGTAATTCTATAGACATGCCTTGGACCCGCATATGTTTACAGTTGTACCACTGCGAGCGATATAATACTAGTGGAACGGTGTTTCATTGGTGTTATCTCAGACTTGCATACTACACCATGCCGTGGTATGCCGGGTCACCACAGCTTGGTATCGTAGCAAATGCTTTGACCTTAGGATTAAAACCCTTTAAAGGATACCTATCGGATTGGTAGTGTCTATAGGAAGTTGTCTTAGGTGAACCAAATCTTTTTATGACTTGAGATGGATATTCACTTGAGAATAATCCTGACACACTTGAGTCAACATTTCTTACCTATATTTCTTAAGTAATGATAGCTAGCTAATCTCAAATTATGTAGGATACTCTTAAGACCCTAAAATAATTATGAGTAGACCACAGTTGGTATACAATACATGGTAGTCCAAAGAGAGGATACAACCATAAGGAAGATATCCTAGTGGAAGATGTGTACCAACATATGTTATGATCAAGTAAGAGTTATCCAGACTGGTAATAGGAGTTATATCAATTGATGAAGATAATAAAAATATCCTATTAGAAGGTGTAAACCAGACAAGTAATGGGTAAGTAAAATCTATCCAAACTTGTGAAACAACTGATAGTAAGAAATGAATATAAGTTATATAAGGGAGTATAGACCATGATGAGTCAATCATGGGAAGTAAGTAAGAGAGATAGAAATAAAACATGTCTACTTACAGATTAGAGGTAGTAATCATATATGATTCATCTGAGGATTATTATGTAATGAACATCTAAAGTACTTAGGATGAGTACAATAAGAAGCCAGTTGTTCAATAATAGTGTAAGAGTTGTGTTCCAAAACCATGGGAAGTGTGCCAAGCACATCATGACCGTAGTCTTATGATAGAAACACTTGGAAGTATCTGAGCGATATTCCAATAGTTGTGTATTTAGAGTAACCAAATTAGAACTAGTAGTATCATACAAAATAGTCCTCAATAGCACTTATATATGGTATAATACTTTGTTAGTACTTCCAAACAAAACTAGGTTAACTTTAACTATCCTAGGCCACTTTGTTTCAAGTTTATCTCATTGCAAATGTGCAATTAAGGTAAAGGGTGAGACAAATAATAGAATCACATATGTTCGTGCTAAGTATCACGATACAAACCTATAGTATGTGGTGTTATATACTACACATCTCAGCCTGATGTTTAGAGATGTCTTACTCAATAATCATATTCAGGCTTATGATGATGTGTATTATAAACACAAAGCTGAATCTTCTTGGATTTTATTGAATTTTCATTGTTTGACTAGATCCATACATGAAGTTTGACTTTGATATGCAATTGCATGTTGCAATATCAAGTCCTTACTTGGTGCTATAGATCTAGAGGGTAATGGTATTCGTGTGAGGAAGTGACGAATTCTGTATATTTTGAAGACAAGAAGAAGGTTCATCAGATAAAGGAAACAAAGTTGTGGGAAGCAACCACAATACTCTGAAGGAAGTACCAACCTAAACTCATGCTTTACCTCAACAGAGGAGTACTTTAGTACATGAGAAGCATGAAGGTAAGAAATATGGTGATTATGGTGAAGCTGAAGCGCACTCCATAGTCAACATAGAAGAGGGAATGCATGGGAAATCACTTAGAATACTATATTCATAGTGTCAGCTAGTGGTTTTCTTGCAAAATAAACCCTGAATGAAGGAAGGTGATATATGAAATCATAGCAGACATAAGAAGACCATAGTCGATATCAGAAGACCACAATTGGTATAATATTAATACTCGCGAGATAAAATAGAAGATGTCTCGTCCAATTGATCGGAACCTATAATAGAATCCATTTTTAGATATCAAATAGCCACAGTTGGTATAATAACCACAAATTGGTATCAGTTGGTAATACAAATAGTCCACGATTTAATTATTTGTAACAAAAGTTTGTGAACAAATAAAAATCTTGTTAGCCAAATAGCTAGATATATAATCATTTAGTTGAAGGATTCACATTGGATGTCCACAATTGAGTGGATACACCACAAAGATTCTTCGCAAAACCTTAGAGGAATATAAATCATAAACAAGACCTATACCAATATTTTAATCATAAGTCCAATAGTTGGAAGAAAAGGAGTTGAAGACCATAAGAAAACTCTAAGGGGTAGAGTAAAGATTGAGTTGGATATACAATAACTCAATACTTTGAGCATAATAGAAGAAGAAGGTCTGGACTGAGAGGAAGTTTGATCTTATTTTCATAAGATTGTTGAACAATACCTTCAGAAGAAGGTCAGACCAGAAGCCGAGGTTCATACCTCGAGGACGTAAGAAGTGGATTATAACTTGAGCAAGTAAGTAATATCTACTCAGAAGTACTCAAGCTCAAGTAAGTCAAGCATAAAGAAGTTGGACGAAGAAAATATCATAGACCAAATAAAGCTTTAAAAAGGCCAAAGACCGAAGGAGTTTGACCATACCAGAATCAAAGACTAGTTGAAAGATTCCTTTCATGGAACCTAAAGAACCCAAAATAGTTATAGGTATCAACTGTAAACCATGATTGGATGGACTAAATGAGTCTAATCCATTCTTAGGAACATAAACCATCACGACCATTCCCTGTTAAGTACCTTACGAAGTACCACTATTGTAGTTTTGGTGGTAAGGGAAAACAAAGACCTATTTCACCAATTAGGAATATGTTATTAAATTAGTCTTTAGTTAAGACTATAAGCCCAAGAAGAAGTCCCAATCATAGAATCTTCAAAGAGAAAGGAAACAAGCTTATAGAATTGAAAGAAATCATGGAATTGAAGAAAGAAGCCACTGTTCAGAGACAAACACTAATGGATTCCAGGAAGAATCTGGACAAAGGATATATTCAATTATATCCAGAAAGATCACCATGAAGTTCGAGAAAAGATTTAGTCTGCACAAGTCAGATCCACACTCCGAGACGTGAGAGAGTTCAAACTTCGAGGACGAAGTTTAGTTTAAGGGGTAGAGACTGTAATATCCCAGGTAATGGGGTTACAAAAATAGAGGAAACAGATGTGTGCATTGCATTCATGCATAGAAAATCTGGGGAATTTTCGCGCTTTAAGTAAAACAGTGACAGTAACTGAAGTTTCACTTGAACTTGGTGGAATTGAAGTAGCTCATCAAGTCAAGCGCTATAAACCTCAATGTGACTTTGTTAAAACATTGTTTTGGGTAGAGCTGATTTGATCTAAGGGGTTAGATCAAATGGAATTAAATCTAACACAACAACACTTTACTCAATGATCAACTACTTGATCTTATTAAAGATCATAACATGGTAATCTTTGCCATAACATATGAACATACATCTATTTGGAAATCAAGTAACAATGAATGGAGAAACCATTCCTGACTTATCTTTTCCATGTCTTAAACTAATCCATGATCCTACCATGAACCTCATGGTATTCATTTTACTTCAACATTGGAGTTATAACAAGGAGATCCACTCAAGAAGTATATATTCTTCTCTATTCCAAATTATTATACATCAAACCTAGAGAGGTGAGAGTTATATATAACTTATTAGAGAAGCAATGACAAACCGTAAGCTAAACCTTGGATATACATCCATGTAATCAAAACATCATCCTAAGACCATAACCTTGGGATAATATTAAGTCCTTTCCAAATGAGAGTGACCACTCATACTAATCCAAGCTTTACTTATTTAATAATAAAAGACAATCTTTGAACTAAAATATTAGGAGGTAAACCATTTCATCTTGGAGTGGTGAGATAACCAAATACCAAGTGAAATAAGACTATATCCATGAATTAGTGAAATAAGGAGTGGACAAATCCAACTAAGTTAGACAATTGAATCTTTAGTTTAGCTACCTAAATAAATATTAGGAGTACACCATAAACCTAGAATAACTATTCCTGTATGAGAGAACTCAAGCTATGGTGTTAACCTCAAGAAGGTTAAAGCCAACACTTGAATGTGAGGGAGAGAACTATCCATACACCCAGATGATAATATCAACATTATTTAAGTGGAACCATAACAGAATATCTCAGGCATTCTCCTGGGATATAAACTATAGAGACAACCATATCCATGTCCACCCAAGAAACTATAAGAGAGTTATTATGCTTAGCTGATCAAGACAACACTTGATCATGGAAGTGAAAACCATTCCATTAGAAATACTTTAGGAAGCCAAACCTTGATCATTATAAATTGAGTAATGATCATAAACCCTTAGAACTTGGGGTAATGATGTCAAGAACAAGTTGATCATGTCTAACCATGAACATGCTTTTGAGATATGTGAGGATAAGATAAATCCTAATAAGATAAGTAGATATCATTCACCACATTAAATCATAGGGAGATCACTAGTCATCAAAACCAGGCTTATACCCCAACCTTAACTTGTGAATCACTTGGTGATCATAAGTAGAACTCTAGCACATCTATATTCCTCAATTAAAGGACCCAAGAAAACTTTAGAGTAAAACTCTATACTTTATATGATGAGAAACTATTCATCATTAGAACCAAAGTCAAGTATAAAAAGAACTATATCTATTTTAGTTACTTTAACAATGGATTAAGGATAACCATAGTGGAATCAAATAAAACTAATTCTCAATATCTTAATAACTAAAGGAGAACATAAAATGTAAATAAAGCCACCACCTTATCATGGTTAGGGGAGATTAACCCTAGCACATGCAATATGGTGCCATTTCACCTTTATAACCTAGAATTAAACCTCAACCCTAGTTTGAGTATCACTATGGTGATCACAATACAAACCTAGACCATAATTGAGATTCAAAACAATTGCCATTAGGTAAATATCACTAGAACCATGATGGTTCATTAATTAAATCCCATGTTTCAATTATAAAACATAAGAGCCACCTAATGTTAAGTCCTATAACTAAACCATATGTGTAGTGATCAACCATTTATCTTTGTGAACAAGATAAACTAGGATGGAAACAATCCCTACTAAGATACTTTCAAATGTAGTGATAGTATTAAGCTTAACAAGGGGGTTATACTAGAACTTATAGAACCCTAGTATGACACATTAATAAAATCTTAAGCTTCAATTATTGGATCTAATACATTGGAGTTCACATAAAATCATGTGCAATTGACTAATTCCTCAAATATGAAGCCAAGTCATAATAATAACTTCCAAAACAATTGGAAGAGGCATAACCAACTCTAATTATTCAACAAGGAGTTATATCATAAATGAAAAAGGAAATTAAAACTAATACCTAAATTCTTGCCTAATTAAAAATTATAGCAAGGCCACATATATATATATTAATGTTTATTCAAGAACAAAGCAGTAACATAATGATTTTCTTATTAGTACTCATGAAATTGCAGTTATCAAACACCTGCAAAATAGAAAAGGATTCAAATTCGAAATTAAAATAGAATGCAAATTAGAAAAGGAAAATAGAAAATAAAAAAAAACAGAAATGGAAAAAGAAAAGGGAGGAGAAAATCTCACCTGGACCTCCTCTGGCCGCAGCAGCCCACCAGCACAGCCCACCAGAAGCCCAAAACCCAGCCCAGCACCGCCCAGTTACCTCTTCGTTGGATAAGAGCGAGGACGAGGTCGCCACCTTCGTCTTCGTCTCTGCACGCGCGGGAGAGCGCCACGGCGAGCTCCACGTCCCGGCCGTCATCTTGGACCACGCGACCATCAACGACTAACCTGGACCCTATAAGTACTCATCCGAAGCTCCCGCGGCCCTGTTCTTCTTTTTTTCCCCTAATTTCGCAAACCCTAGCTCGCCGGCCGATTCTTCTCGCCGTCGATTGGAGCACTCCCGAGCCGCGCCGTGAAGCCCTAGAGCTCCGCCTCGTCTCCAGCTACCTTCTCGCCGACGCGCGCTTGCCGGGAAGCTCTGAGCCCGACGAATTGATCCATCATTTCCCCGCTGGCCACCACCAGACGCCGACGATCGCCGGCGATATAGGCCACCGCAAGCCTCACGGACAAGTCCATCTTACTCGAGGTGAGCTCTTCTACCGCGTGGCATGGTCGCTTTGCTTCTTAGGCCACCGTAGCTCCATCGTGTCGATCACCGCCGTGCTCCGCTGCAAACGTAGCTCACCGGAGCAGCTCCGGCGACTTTTCCGCGGGGGCGCCGCCACTTACTGGTTCACCACGTCGCCCAGTTCCTCTATATACGCGCCAGAGCCCCGCGGGAGCCCTCCCGTGTCGACGCAGCCGTCGACCGGCCGCCGGCCAGGAGCTCCTTGGCCATGCCATTTATTTTGACTAGTCCACGCCGCGTGGCAGCTGAGGTGGACCCTTGGCCCACTCGTCAGTGACCCCGGGTAACACTAACCCGGGTACGTTTAGTAGTTATTTTATTTCTATTTCTAATTCAGAAATTGCTGCAACTTTACAAATTTATATAAAATAGATAATAACTCAGAAAAATGAAAATAAGATATCAAAATTCTTAGAAAAGAAAACTCTATCCAATAAAAATATAAAATGAAATTTTTATTTTTAATAAAAATTCAATTATTTAATACTTGTTAATTAAGCTTTTAATTTTAATTCTAAATGCAATTAAAATTCAATAATTAGAAAAATCTTCCAAATTAAATAAAAACCAATTAATAAATAAAGAAAAGCATAAAAACTAAATTTTCTTTATTTATTATTTGTTAAATCTTTATTAAAGAGATTTAAACCCTAATTAATAATTACCTAATTATTAATTGTTTAAAAATAATAAAATACCAAATTCAATATTATTTTTATTCCCAAGTTATTAATAACTTCAACTTTAAATTGAAGTTATTAATCATAGAACTATATGGTAAATAGCAAACCATAATTCCATATGGAATGATATTACAACCCTATCATTTCATGTGAAACCCAAAAACCTAGTTCAACTAGGAACCCTAGTTCAATGATTACATGTGAACCCTAAATTGCTCCTAACCTAAACCCTAGGTTAGAGCATGTGATCATGATACCTTATTACAAATCATAGAACCATAGTAGCAACTAAATACTTGTCTTGGACACCTAAAATGTAGAAGACCTATCACTAATATATGGGTATCCCATGTGTTCATCCTCATCAGACCTAAATGATCAAATAAGGGCAACCAAATGCAAACCCTAGCTCCTATCCTTAGAGATATCAATTTTTAATTAACCATGCTTAGCATCACACCATTATGATGAACCCTAATAGCAACCATGCCCATTATCATGCACCACATAACCATACTCCACTAAACCCCATTAAGTATAAGATAATTATTAAACATCCTATTTAAGGAAACCACTATTCCTTACTTAGTGAATCCAATAGCAAACCCTAGACAATTTCAACCCTAATTAATATACTTCTTAATATTTAAGAAGTATGTTCTTCAAAAGTTATTCTTTTGAAGTAAATAAAGAATCATCATCAACCCTGCTTATAAAGACCTATAAACCCTAGCTAGCTATCACCAATAAGATGAACAAGTCCTGATAGCAACCTTGTACGAATAATTGCTTAGGATGCCTAGGCTTAACTCAACCTCACAAGCCTTAGGTGTTGATGCGTGGGTAGCGACAGACCAACAGGTACTGTCGTTTATTTTGAACTCTTTGACCCCTGACATCTCTGTCTCTATCATTGGCATGGACACGGCGGCAGAAGTCTGGATGGCAATCAAAACTATGTTTGCCACCCAATCCAGGTCGCGGGTATCAAACCTGCGCGTTGCCCTCGCCAAGAAGAAGAAGGACAACATGACATCGGCGCAGTTCTTCACCAAGATGAAGGGACTCGCTGATGAGCTCGCTACAGCGGGTCGGCCGATCGACGAGGAAGAACTCGTGGAGTATCTCCTCGCCGGCTTCGACGACACCTACAACCCCCTCTTCGCCGCCATCGGGGTCAATGGTGCTGAAGACCTCACCGTGAGCGACCTCTACGCTCAAGTCCAAGCCTATGAGAATCGCATCGAGCTCCTCTCCGACATTGGGGGCTTCGTCAATGCTGCAGCCCGTGGACGCGGAGGAAACCGCGGGCGCGGCCACTATGGTGGACGCAGAGGCGGCCGTGGCTATGGTGGCCGCGGCGAAGGTGGACGCCACCTGTCGTTGCCTAATCGACGGTACCTCGGAGGAGGGATCCTCACAAGGGGGAGAAGAAGTAGGGGCCATAGGGCAAAGTGCACACGGGACGGTGGTACGCGATTTACCCAGCTTCGGAACACCTGCACGATGACAGGGCCTACTGCTCGCTTGTCCGGAATTATCCGGGCGCTTTCGCGTTGTTACAATGAGTTGTGGTTGTCTCGTTTCTAGCTCGAGATCTCCCCTCGGGGCTCCGGGATCCGGCTTATATATGCGCACGGATCTAGGGTTTACATGGAGAGTCCTAGCCGGATTACGGGTTGCCTAACTACGGTACAATGCCTTGCCGTGTACGTCAAGGATCCGCCTTCCATCTACGTCGATCTTGGATCCGGGTTCTTCATGGGCCTTCACGGATCTGACTCCTGGCATAGACCTCTTCGGATCCGGGTACCTCTGTAGGTCGGTTCGGATCCAGGTACCTCTGTAAGGCGGTTCGGATTCGGCTACCTTCCTAGGGCGGTTAGGTTCCGGGTACCTCTGTAGGGCGGTTCGGATCCGGCTACCTTCGTAGGGTGGTTCGGATCCGGCTACCTTCGTAGGGCGGTTCGGATCCGGCTCCTTGTTCCTGGGTTGGACATCTTCCATCTTGATCAACAACAAGCCGGGCTGCCCGGTGGGCCATATGCCATCACCACCATCTGTGGGCCACCCGGGCTTGCCGGAATCGGACCATGTCGATGGTATACCTATGAAGTATATCCACAACAGTAGCTCCGGAGTTCTCCAAGATTCACCGTTCTTCCATCCAGCTCAGCTTGCGCATATATCTTCATCCTTTGGCTGGAACGAATAATAGAGAATCTTGAAGGACTCCAAACTTCATATCTCAAACCAAGTATTGGTCGGAAACTTCATGATCCAATGGTCAGATTCTTCGAAGACACCATCCAACGTAATCTTCGGTATGGATCCGACTAGCCAAATGTAGGTTCGGATCCGACTAGCCAAAATATAGGTGTGGATCCGACTACCAAAAAATATAGGTGCGGATCCGTCTAACAAAAAATTAGGTGCGGATCCGGCTACCAAAAATTGAGGTGCGGATCCGGCTACCAAAAATTGAGGTGCGGATCCGACTACCAAAAATTAGGTGCGGATCCGGCTACCAAAAAATGGTTGCGGATCCGGCTACCAAATATATAGGTGCGGATCCGGCTACCAAATATATAGGTGCGGATCCAGCTATCAAATATATAGGTGCGGATCCAGCTACCAAAAATTAGGTGCGGATCCGGCTACCAAAAAATAGTTGCGGATCCGGCTACCAAATATATAGGTGCGGATCCGGCTACCAAATATATAGGTGCGGATCCAGCTACCAAATATATAGGTGCGGATCCAGCTACCAAAAATTAGGTGCGGATCCGGCTACCAAAAAATTAGGTGCGGATCCGACTAGTTAGCCAGATTTTCGCCATCTTTGAAATTTTTCTTGACATAACCATATGTATGTAGCCCCCGAGCGTTGAGTCGGCTTGCTCCAAGGAGACTCGATGCTCAGAAACTTAGCCCCCAAGCGTCAAGGTGGAAAATTTCCGGCTTGGCGCTCTTAGAGTAGCTTTATCTTTATATGTGACTTAGGAATAGCGTAAATCCCAAGCATCTAGGCGGAAATTTCCAGACCGATACCCGAAAGGAAACACACTTTTCACCTAAGATCAAACCGCAGCCCCCGAGGGTTGGTTCCGGCTAAGCATAGCGGAATCAAGACCCAAGTTGCTTTTCCAGCTGTGTACGCCATGGATCCGCTTAACCTTCTCCCATTGGATCCGGCTAGCTTCCCCTGGGGCTTCGCGCGGTGCTAGATCTGCTTGAAAACACCTTAAATCGAGGACTGTTGTACGTCCAAGTGTCATGTACCTGATACATAAACATAAAAACATATTTGTATTAAATTGTTTCTTTGATCATGTTCAACGAACAAATGTAAGGCGGAACAAACCGGCCTTTGAACAAATGTTTTAAAGCTGAAACTATGCAGCAGTTGAACAACATAAAACTGTCAAGGCGGTAAAAACTCGACTATCTTGAACAGTTAATGTAATTTATATGTTTTAAGCAAGTGCTGGTTTATCCGTTCTTCTGGTTTATATGCTTGACTTTTCGCGAGACGGCAAACTTTAAACACAGAACATCTGCTGAGGCGATAGCGTTTAATAGCGAAACAATCAAGAACCTCAGAAACAGAGGCCGGCTTTAAGTACCGAGATGTCACTACTAAGGAATCCACACATAAAATAACAGAAAATGTGTAGGCCAGAAAACTTAAGCTAACGCCCGAAAGCGGAATTTTTGCAGCGTACTGGAGCCTTAAGCGGCAAAAACAGTACAAAGTTTTTCACGAGCGTGAGGCAAATCGTTGGAAAGATATGACCAACAGTGAAAGCGGTAAAAGACTCAGGATATGAGTGAACCAATCTTAATCTCATGATCATAAAATATTAAAATATTAAACATAAAAGAGACTTGTCTATTTTGAGCAGAGTCAATAATGGTCGTGACGGAGAAAAAATCAATCCGCGTTAGCGGCGATGCCAGCCATAACGGAGAAAAGTTAGTCTTTGATTCATGCAAAATCTCCGCCTGATGCTAAACGCGACAAGCAGCGCTGCCGCTGTCTTTTCCGAAAACAGCAGGCGAACAGCAGCTTGCAGGTTCTAGCTAGTAGCTTCATTCATCTTTTGCTTCACGTGAAGAATTAACAATTGATACGGTCGATGCACACTGCATGTGGCTCATGCTTCCGCCTACCAACTCGACGGAAATTGTCTTGTTTTTCCTGCTGGTCGATCCGGCTGTTAAGCTTTGCCTACCACAAATCATGCCGGAAAACGATCGCCGATTCCGCCAACATGACCGCGATTATTCTTTCGTACCATCCGGTTGAGCTCAATAGTTGTAGACTCGTAGGTAGCATAGCTGACATTGGATCCACGATTTACTTCTCACGGAGCGATGGAACTAAATCAAAGATCAAGGTCAACTCGGCCACACGACTAGATCGATATGGCGGAATAAAATTTCTAACTTCTAAATTTTAGGTGCGGATCCAACTTCTAAAATTTAGGTATGGATCCAGGTACCAAAATATAGGCGCGGATCCGGCTACCAAAATATAGGTGCAGATCCGGCTACCAAAGTTTAGGTGCGAATCCAGCTACCAAAATATAGATGCGAATCCGACTACCAAAAATATAGATGCGGATCCGGCTAATAAAAATATAGGTGCGGATCCGACTACCGAAAATATAGGTGCGAATCCGGCTACCTAAAATCTAGGTGCGGATCCGGCTACCAAAACCAGGATTTCAAATTTCCAAATCTAAGGCGGATTCTTTCGAAGCTCCAGCGACTCGGATCGGATCTTTGCAGCTGCGTCCTGCTCGGCGGCGGTCGTAGCTGCAGTACTTACCAGTGCGTTTCCGTCGAAATTGACGGTCTCGCCGATGAAGATGTGTATGCCGCCGACTGGGACGATGGAGAGCTTGACGGGGTCGGTCTTAGCCGGAATCCAGCACTCATCCGGAGGGACGATCGGCAGATTTCCGGCGTAAAGGACGCGCCCCACAGCGATGGTGTCGTCGTAGCTTCCCATGGCGGAACCCTCCCGGTTCCGGCCTCCAGACGCCGCAGGCCCCACGGTGGGCGCCAACTGTCGTTGCCTAATCGACGGTACCTCGGAGGAGGGATCCTCACGAGGGGGAGAAGAAGTAGGGGCCATAGGGCGGAGTGCACACGGGACGGTGGTACGCGATTTACCCAGCTTCGGAACACCTGCACGATGACAGGGCCTACTGCTGCTTGTCTGGAATTATCTGGGCGCTTTCGCGTTGTTACAATGAGTTGTGGTTGTCTCGTTTCTAGCTCGAGATCTCCCCTCAGGGCTCCCGGGATCCGGCTTATATAGGCGCACGGATCTAGGGTTTACATGGAGAGTCCTAGCCGGATTACAGGTTGCCTAACTACGGTACAATGCCTTGCCGTGTACGTCAAGGATCCACCTTCCATCTACGTTGTACTGGATCCGGGTTCTTCATGGGCCTTCACGGATCTGACTCCTGGCATAGACCTCTTCGGATCCGGGTACCTCTGTAGGTCGGTTCGGATCCGGGTACCTCTGTAAGGCGGTTCGGATCCGGCTACCTTCCTAGGGCGGTTAGGATCCGGGTACCTCTGTAGGGCGGTTCGGATCCGGCTACCTTCGTAGGGTGGTTCGGATCCGGCTACCTTCGTAGGGCGGTTCGGATCCGGCTCCTTGTTCCTGGGTTGGACATCTTCCATCTTGATCAACAACAACTGGGCTGCCCGGTGGGCCATATGCCATCACCACCATCTGTGGGCCACCCGGGCTTGCCGGAATCGGACCATTTCGATGGTATACCTATGAACTATATCCACAACACCACCAGCAGCGTGGCGGACGTGTCAATGGTCGCCGTGGAGGCGGCAGGGGTGGCGGCAATAGAGATCGTGACACCACTGTCTGCCAGATCTGCGGCAAGCCGGGACACGAGGCATGGAAATGCTGGCACCGCTACTCTGATGATGAAGACGAAGAGGAGAAGAACGCCAACATGGCGTCCTATGGCGTGGACACCAACTGGTACGGCGATACCGGTGCTACCGACCATATCACCGGTGAGCTCAACAAGCTCACCATGAAGGAGAAGTACCATGGCCGTGATCAGATTCATACGGCCAATGGAGAAGGTATGAGCATTAGCCACACTGGTCATGCAATTGTTGAAACCCCTTCTAAGAATTTGCATCTAAAAAATGTCCTTCGTGTACCACATGCCACCAAAAATCTTGTCTCCATACATCGTTTTACTCTTGACAATAATGTATACATTGAATTTCATGCTTAGTTCTTTTATGTTAAGGACCGAGCAACGGGGAGAACTCTTCTTAAAGGTTGATGCATCCAAGGCCTTTACCCGTTGATCTCTTCATCTTCATGGAACAAGAATAAACAAGTCTTCAGTGCTACCAAGCCTTCAGCATCACGGTGGCATAGTCGTTTAGGACATCCCTCTTTTCGCATTGTTCAACAAATTCTTAGCAAACATGAGCTTCCTTATTCCGAGAAGTCTAACATAGAGGCTATTTGTGATTCGTGTCAAAAAGCTAAAAGTCATCAGTTGCCATATGAAAGATCTTCTAGTGTATCTACTGCTCCCTTGCAACTTGTTTACTCAGATGTGTGGGGGCATGCTCCTAGTTCAGTAGGAAAATACACCTATTATGTAAGCTTCATTGATGACTATAGCAAATTTGTTTGGATTTATCTCCTCAAAAAGAAGTTTGATGTATTCCAAGTATTCCATAACTATCAACAACTCGTTGAAAGACAATTTGGCACCAAAGTTCTTGCCTTATAATCTGATTGGGGAGGAGAGTATGAAAAACTCAATTCCTTCTTCCAAAAAGTTGGCATTGAACATCATGTTTCTTGTCCTCACACACATCAACAAAATGGCTCAGCTGAACGAAAACATCGTCACATTGTGGAAGTAGGACTTGCTCTCCTCGCAAATGCATCAATGCCTTTGAAATTCTTGGATGAAGCCTTCTTAACCACAGCTCATCTTATCAATATGCTACCTTCCAAAACTATTGATAATGACACGCCTATGGAACGTCTCCTTGATACGTCTCAAACGTATCTATAATTTCTTATGTTCCATGCTAGTTTTATGACAATACTCACATGTTTTACATACACTTTATATCATTTTGATGCATTTTCCGGCACTAACTTATTAACAAGATGCCGAAGCACTAGTTCTTGTTTTCTGTTGTTTTTGGTTTCAGAAATCCTACACAGGAAATATTCTCGGAATTGGACGAAACAAAAGCCCACGGTCTTATTTTCCACGGAGCCTTCCAGAAGTCCGAAGAGGAGACGAAGAGGGGCGACGAGGCGGCCACACCGTAGGGGGGCGCGGCCCCACCCCTGGCCGTGCCGCCCTATGGGGTGGGCCCCTCGAGCGTCCCCCGACTCTGCCCCTTCGCCTATTTAATCTCTCCGTCGCGAAAACCCTAGTACCGAGAGCCACGATACGAGAAAAGTTACTGAGACGCCGCCGCCGCCAATCCCATCTCGGGGGATTCTGGAGATCGCCTCTGGCTCCCTGCCGGAGAGGGGAATCATCACCGGAGGGCTCTACATCACCATGCCCGCCTCCGGACTGATGCGTGAGTAGTTCATCCTTGGACTATGGGTCCATAGCAGTAGCTAGATGGTTGTCTTCTCCTCTTGTGCTATCATGTTTAGATCTTGTGAGCTGCCTATCATGATCAAGATCATCTATTTGTAATGCTACATGTTGTGTTTGTTGGGATCCGATGAATATGGAATACTATGTCAAGTTGATTAATTGATCTATCATATATGTGTTGTTTATGATCTTGCATGCTCTCCGTTGCTAGTAAAGGCTCTAGCCAAGTTGATACTTGTGACTCCAAGAGGGAGTATTTATGCTCGATAGTGGGTTCATGCCTCCATTGAATCTGGGACAGTGACAAAAATTTCTAAGGTTGTGGATGTGCTGTTGCCACTAGGGATAAAACATCAATGCTTTGTCTAAGGATATTTGTATTGTTTACATTACGCATAGTACTTAATGCAATTGTCTGTTGTTTGCAACTTAATACTTGAAGGGGTGCGGATGCTAACCCAAAGGTGGACTTTTTAGGCATAGATGCATGCTGGATAGCGGTCTATGTTCTTTGTCGTAATGCCCTAAGTAAAACTCATAGTAGTCATCATGATATGTATGTGCATTGTTATGCTCTCTCTATTTGTCAATTGCCCAACTGTAATTTGTTCACCCAACATGCTATTTATCTTATTGGAGAGACACCACTAGTGAACTGTGGACCCCGGTCCATTCTTTTACATCTGAAATACAATCTACTGCAATCTCTGTTCTATGTTGTTCTTCGCAAAAAAACATCATTCTCCACACCATACGTTTAATTCTTTGTTTACAGCAAGCCGGTGAGATTGACAACCTCACTGTTAAGTTGGGGCAAAGTATTGTGATTGTGTTGTGCAGGTTCCACGTTGGCACCGGAATCCCTGGTGTTGCGCCGCACTACACTCCTTCACCAACAACCTTCACGTTGCCTTCATCTCCTACTGGTTCGATAACCTTGGTTTCTTACCGAGGGAAACTTGCTGCTGTACGCATCACACCTTCCTCTTAGGGTTCCCAACGGACGTGTGCTTCACGCGTCATCAAGCTAATTTCTGGCGCCGTTGCCGGGGAGATCAAGACACGCTGCAAGGGGAGTCTCTCACGCCCAATCTCTTTACTTTGTTTATTGTCTTGCTTTATTTTATTTTATTTTCTGTTTTGTTTGCTTTCTTTATATCAAAAACACAAAAAAATTAGTTACTTGCATTTACTTTATTTATCAGTTTACCTTTGTTTATTTCATCATGCTTCGTCCTAAGTTCGCTTTGAAAGATATACCGGTAGGGCGTGGGTCTATCATTGGAAGAGATAATATAGAAGATTTTTTCACTCATGTTAGTACGGTTAAAGATTTTGAAGATAGATCCTTGGAAGAACTTGCTCCTACTTATGAAATTGCTACTGCCTCTTTAGTGCACATGTTGGAAGCTCGATTTTTTAATCTTAATCCTATAATGCAACATATGTTCCTTACACTCTGTGATATGGAAGAAGGAGAGAAGAAAGATTTTGTTTTAGAAACCCTTCTTAAAGAATTTGGTGATGTAACTAGAGAGGCTAGAAAAGTCTTTATTCAACATAAGATGCCTGGCTTTTATACCAATTTTGCAAATACCTTTGAAAAGATGGAAAAATATAGGCTAAAGTACACTAATAAAACCAATTGTGAGGGGGAGACTAAAGTACCAATACCTTATAAGCTCATAGGAATGCATGAGGCACTAGAAAAGAATTTTGATTGGATTGTTTCCTGAAAATTTATTTGAGGAGGATAGTAAGCCTAAAAGTAATGAAAGAGGAGCTTCTCAAACTTACATAGATAAGATACAATGCATTATTGAGAAAAGCCCCAACTCCTTTGTTGATGCTTCTTCTCTTGATGTTACTTGATTTACACTTTCTGCGCCTAGCTGAAAGGCGTTAAAGAAAAGCGCTTATGGGAGACAACCCATTATTTTATTACTGCAATTTTTGTTTTATATTTGAGTCAAGGTTCTTGTTACTACTGTAGCATTACCTTTGTATCTTTATTTTATTGCATTGTTGTGCCAAGTAAAGTCTTTGATAGTAAAGTTGATACTAGATTTGGATTTCTGCGCAGAAACAGATTTTTAGCTGTCACAAATTTGAGTAGATCTTTCTGTAGGAGACTCTAAAAAGTCTGTAAAAATTCATGCGTGTTCCTCAGATATGTACGCAATTTTCATTCAATTTGAGCTTCTTCATCTGAGCATGTTAAGTGCTTTGAAAAAATTCGTCTTTACGGACTGTTCTGTTTTGACAGATTCTGCCTTTTATTTCGCATTGCCTCTTTTACTGTGTTGAATGGATTTCTTTGCTCCATTAACTTTCAGTAGCTTTGGATAATAGCCAGAAGTGTTGGGAATGATTGTGTCCTCTCTGAACATGTGAATTTTTTATTATGCACTAACCCTCTAATGAGATTGTTTTGAGTCTGGTGTGAAGGAAGTTTTCAAGGGTCAAGAGAGGAGGATGATATAATATGATCAAGTAGAGTGAAAAGTCTAAGCTTGGGGATGCCCCCGTGGTTCATTCCTACATATTTCAAGAAGACTCAAGCATCTAAGCTTGGGGATGCCCAAGGCATCCCCTTCTTCATCAACAACTTATCAGGTCACTTCTAGTGAAACTATATTTTTATTCCGTCACATCTTATGTACTTTACTTGTAGCGTCTGCATGTTTTTTTTTGAATAAATTCGGATCCTAGCATTACTTGTGTGGGAGAAAGACACGCTCCGCTTTTTCATATTGAACACTGGTGTTCTTAGCTTTACTTTTAATGTTCATGGCGAAGTTGAAAGTCGCTTCGTTTATTGCTATTTGGTTGGAAACAGAAAATGCTTCATGTGGTAATTGGTATATTGTCTTGAATAATTTGATACTTGGCAATTGTTTTGAGCTCTCAATTAGATCATGTTTAAGCTCTTGCATCATGTAGTTTAAACCTATTAATGAAGAACTACCATAGAGCTTGTTGAAATTTGGTTTGTATGAGTGGTCTCTCTAAAGTCTAGATATTTCCTGGTAAAAGTGTTTGAACAACAAGGAAGACAGTGTAGAGTCTTATAATGCTTGCAATATGTTCTTATGTAAGTTTTGCTGTACCGGTTCATACTTGTGTTTGCTTCAAACAACCTTGCTAGCCAAAGCCTTGTACTGAGAGGGAATGCTTCTCGTGCATCCAAAACCTTGAGCCAAAACCCATGCCATTTGTGTCCACCATATCTACCTACTATGTGGTATTTTTCTGCCATTCCAAAGTAAATTGCTTGCGTGCTACCTTTAAAAATTTCATTCCTTGTCTTTGCAATACATAGCTCATGGGAAAGTAGCCTAAAAAACTATTGTGGTGATGAATATGTCGCTTATGTATCTTATTTCTTATAAGTTGCTTGTTGAGCGGTAACCATGTTTTCTGGGGACGCCATCAACCTGTTACACCTTTGTTGAATATCATGTGAGTTGCTATGCATGTTCGTCTTGTCTGAAGTAAGGGAGATTTGCCATGAGTTAAATGGTTTGAGTATCCATATTGTTAGAGAAGAACATTGGGCCGCCAACCAAAGCCATGTATCATGGTGGAAGTTTCAGCTTGGACATTAATCCTCAATCTCTTATAAGAATATTATTTGTTGTTGAATGCTTAAGCATTAAAGAGGAGTACATTATCTGTTTTCTATGTTGTCCCGGTATGGATGTCCTCAAGTTGAGATCTATAAAAATTGAGAAATCAAATGCGATCTATATCCTTGGACCTTTGTACAGGTGACATAGAGGTACCCCTTTGTGATACTTGGTTGAAACATATGTAATGCAATGATAATCCATGGAAGTCCAAGCTAACTAGGAAAAGGTGCGAGCACTATTGGTATTCGATGCATGAGGCTTGCAACTTATAAGAGGTTTTATGCATAACACATATGAATTATTACTACCGTTGACAAAATTGTTTCTATGTTTTCAAAATAAAAAGCTCTAGCACATGAGTAATCCCTGCTTCCCTCTGCGAAGGGCCTTTCTTTTACTTTATGTTGAGTCAGTTTACCTACTTCTTTCTATCTTAGAAGCAAATACTTGTATCAACTGTGTGCATTGATTCTTACATACTTGCTTATTTGCACTCATCATATTACTTTGTATTGACAATTATCCATGAGATATACATGTTGAAAGTTGAAAGCAACTGCTGAAACTTAAATCTTCCTTTGTGTTGCTTCGAAACCTTCTATTAAGAATCTATTGCTTTATGAGTTAACTCTTATGCAAGACTTATTGATGCTTGTCTTGAAAGTACTATTCATGAAAAGTCTTTGCTACATGATTCAGTTGTTTAGTCATTATCTTTACAATCACTTCATTCATCACATATGCTTGACAATAGTATTGATCAAGATTATGATAGTAGCATGTCACTTCAGAAATTATCCTTGTTATCGTTTACCTACTCGAGGGCGAGTAGGAACTAAGCTTGGGGATGTTTGATACGTCTCAAACGTATCTATAATTTCTTATGTTCCATGCTAGTTTTATGACAATACTCACATGTTTTACATACACTTTATATCATTTTGATGCATTTTCCGGCACTAACCTATTAACAAGATGCCGAAGCGCCAGTTTCCGTTTTCTCGCTGTTTTTGGTTTCAGAAATCCTACACAGGAAATATTCTCGGAATTGGACGAAACAAAAGCCCACGGTCTTATTTTCCACGGAGCCTTCCAGAAGTCCGAAGAGGAGATGAAGAGGGGCGACGAAGCGACCACACCCTAGGGGGGCGCGGCCCCACCCCTGGCCGCGCCGCCCTATGGGGTGGGCCCCTCGAGCGTCCCCCGACTCTACCCCTTCGCCTATTTAATCTCTCCGTCGCGAAAACCCTCGTACCGAGAGCCACGATACGAGAAAAGTTACTGAGACGCCGCCGCCGCCAATCCCATCTCGGGGGATTCAGGAGATCGCCTCCGGCACCCTGCCGGATAGGGGAATCATCACCGGAGGGCTCTACATCACCATGCCCGCCTCTGGACTGATGCGTGAGTAGTTCATCCTTGGACTATGGGTCCATAGCATTAGCTAGATGGTTGTCTTCTCCTCTTGTGCTATCATGTTTAGATCTTGTGAGCTGGCTATCATGATCAAGATCATCTATTTGTAATGCTACATGTTGTGTTTGTTGGGATCCGATGAATATGGAATACTATGTCAAGTTGATTAATTGATCTATCATATATGTGTTGTTTATGATCTTGCATGCTCTCCGTTGCTAGTAGAGGCTCTGGCCAAGTTGATACTTGTGACTCCAAGAGGGAGTATTTATGCTCGATAGTGGGTTCATGCCTCCATTGAATCTGGGACAGTGACAGAAAGTTCTAAGGTTGTGGATGTGATGTTGCCACTAGGGATAAAACATCAATGCTTTGTCTAAGGATATTGTATTGTTTACATTACGCACAGTACTTAATGCAATTGTCTGTTGTTTGCAACTTAATACTGGAAGGGGTGCGGATGCTAACCCGAAGGTGGACTTTTTAGGCATAGATGCATGCTGGATAGCGGTCTATGTTCTTTGCCGTAATGCCCTAAGTAAAACTCATAGTAGTCATCATGATATGTATGAGCATTGTTATGCCCTCTCTATTTGTCAATTGCCCAACTGTAATTTGTTCTCCCAACATGCTATTTATCTTATTGGAGAGACACCACTAGTGAACTGTGGACCCCGGTCCATTCTTTTACATCTGACTTACAATCTACTGCAATCTCTGTTCTCTGTTGTTCTTCACAAACAAACATCATTCTCCACACCATACGTTTAATCCTTTGTTTACAGCAAGCCGGTGAGATTGACAACCTCACTGTTAAGTTGGGGCAAAGTATTGTGATTGTGTTGTGCAGGTTCCATGTTGGCGCCGGAAGCCCTGGTGTTGCGCCGCACTAAACTCCTTCACCAACAACCTTCACATGGCCTTCATCTC
>NC_061511.1:165663686-165717713 GCF_022539505.1 Lolium rigidum | reverse complement strand
ATATGTACTTATGCACTTTTATCTCATTATTAAGTTGCTTGTTGTGCGATAACCATGCTTACGGGGACAGCCATCAACTATTCTTTTGTTGAATATCATGTGAGTTTGCTATGCATGTCAGGTCTTATGTCACGCAAGTAAGAGATCTACCACCTTCATGGTTGGAGCATGCATATTGTTAGAGAAGAACTTTGGGCCGCTAACTAAAGCCATGATTCATGGTGGAAGTTTCGGTTTTGGACATATATCCTCAATCTCATGTGAGGAATAATGAATTGTTGCCACATGCTTATGCATTAAAGAGGAGTCCATTATGCGTTGTCCATGTTGTCACCGGTATGGATGTCTAAGTTGAGAATAATCAAAAGCGTAGAAATCAAAGCATGACTTTCTCCATTGAGACCTCTGTACGGGCGGCATGGAAGGTACCCCATTGTGACACTTGGTCAAAACATGCATTGCAAAGATGGTAGTCCAAGTTAATTAGGACAAGGTGCGGGCACTATTAGTATACTAATACATGAGGGCCAAGGTGCGGGCACTATTAGTATACTATGCATGAGACTTGCAACTTGTAAGATATAATGTACATAACTCATATGCTTTATTACTACCGTTGACAAAATTGTTTCATGTTTTCAAAATAAAAGCTCTAGCACAAATATAGCAATCGATGCTTTCCTCTTTGAAGGACCATTCTTTTTACTTTTATGTTGAGTCAGTTCACCTATCTCTCTCCACCTCAAGAAGCAAACACTTGTGTGAACCGTGCATTGATTCCTACATACTTGCATATTGTACTTGTTATATTACTCTATGTTGACAATTATCCATGAGATATACATGTTACAAGTTGAAAGCAACCGCTGAAACTTAATCTTCCTTTGTGTTGCTTCAATGCCTTTACTTTGATTTATTGCTTTATGAGTTAACTCTTATGCAAGACTTATTAATACTTGTCTTGAAGTACTATTCATGAAAAGTCTTTGCTTTATGATTCACTTGTTTACTCATGACATTACCATTGTTTTGATCACTTGCATCCACTACATATGTTTACAAATAGTATGATCAAGGTTATGATGGCATATCACTTCAGAAATTATCTTTGTTATCGTTTTACCTGCTCGGGACGAGCGAGAACTAAGCTTGGGGATGCTTGATACGTCTCCGACGTATCGATAATTTCTTATGTTCTATGCCATATTATTGATGATACCTACATGTTTTATGCACACTTTATGTCATATTCGTGCATTTTCCGGAACTGACCTATTAACAAGATGCCGAAGTGCCAGTTCCTGTTTTCTGCTGTTTTGGTTTCAGAAATCCTAGTAACGAAATATTCTCGGAATTGGACGAAACGAAGACCCGGGTTCCTATTTTCACCGGAAGCATCCGGAACACCCGAGAAGGACCGGAGGGGGCACTCGGGCCCCCGGACCATAGGCCGGCGCGGCCCGGGCCCCGGCCGCGCCGCCATATGGTGTGGCCACCCCTTCGACCCTCTGCGCCGCCTCTTCGCCTATATAAAGCCTCCGTCGCGAAAACCACGATGCGAAGAACCACGATACGGAAAACCTTCCGGAGCCGCCGCCATCGCGAAGCCAAGATCCGGGGGACAGGAGTCTCCGTTCCGGCACCCTGCCGGAGCGGGGAAGTGCCCCGGAAGGCTTCTCCATCGACACCGCTGCCATCTCCACCGCCATCTTCATCACCGCTGCTGCTCCCATGAGGAGGGAGTAGTTCTCCATCGAGGCTCGGGGCTGTACCGGTAGCTATGTGGTTCATCTCTCTCCTATGTGCTTCAATACAATAATCTCATGAGCTGTCTTACATGATTGAGATTCATATGATGATGCTTGTAATCTAGATGTCATTATGCTAGTCAAGTGAGTTTTACTTATGTGATCTCCGGAGACTCCTTGTCCCACGTGTGTAAAGGTGACAAGTGTGTGCACCGTGTGGGTCTCTTAGGCTATATTTCACAGAATACTTATTCACTTGTTGAATGGCATAGTGAGGTGCTTATTTATATCTCTTTATGATTGCAATGTGTTTGTATCACAATTTATCTATGTGCTACTCTAGCAATGTTATTAAAGTAGTTTTATTCCTCCTGCACGTGTGCAAAGGTGACGATGTGTGCACCGTGTTAGTACTTGGTTTATGCTATGATCATGATCTCTTGTAGATTGCGAAGTTAACTATTGCTATGATAATATTGATGTGATCTATTCCTCCTACATATGCATGAAGGTGACGAGTGTGCATGCTATGTTAGTACTTGGTTTAGTCTTTTGATCTATCTTACACTAAAGGTTACTAAAATATGAGCATTATTGTGGAGCTTGTTAACTCCGGCATTGAGGGTTCGTGTAATCCTACGCAATGTGTTCATCATCCAACAAAAGTGTAGAGTATGCATTTATCCATTCTGTTATGTGATCAATGTTGAGAGTGTCCACTAGTGAAAGTGTAATCCCTAGGCCTTGTTCCTAAATATCGCTATCGCTGCTTGTTTCTTGTTTTCTTGCGTTACTACTGCTACGTTACTACTGCTTGTTTACTGTCCTGGGCAAAGCACTTTTCTGGTGCCGTTGCTACTACTTATTCATACCACCTGTATTTCACTATCTCTTCGCCGAACTAGTGCACCTATTAGGTGTGTTGGGGACACAAGAGACTTCTTGCTTTGTGGTTGCGGGGTTGCATGAGAGGGATATCTTTGACCTCTTCCTCCCTGAGTTCGATAAACCTTGGGTGATCCACTTAAGGGAAACTTGCTGCTGTTCTACAAACCTCTGCTCTTGGAGGCCCAACACTGTCTACAAGAATAGAAGCACCCGTAGACATCAGCGCCGCCGCCGCGCTCTCCGGCGTGCGGGGTCACGTCACCGGTGCCCCTCCCACAGCCCCAAACGGCGAGAACGGCGCCGCAGGTGGCTGGCTCTACGCGTGCAACCACCGCACACTCCTCGACCCGATTGCCATCTCCAGCGCTCTGGGGAAGCCCGTTTTCGCCGTGACGTACAGCCTGAGCCCCCTGTCGGAGCTGCTCTCGCCGATCCCGCTGCTCCGGCTCACCCGTGGACGCGACGAAGACCAGCGCCGCATGTCGTCGCTGCTGACGCGCGGCGACGTCGTGGTCTGCCCCGAGGGGACCATGTGTCGGGAGCCGTACCTGCTCCGACTCAGCCCCCTGTTCGCCGAGCTCGCCGATGAGGTGAGCCCCGTGGCTGTGGACGAGCGCTCGACCATGTTCTATGGCACGTCGACGTCACCGGCCGCCAAGTGCTTCGACTCGGTCTTCTTCCTGATGAACCCACGGCCGGAGTACTCCGTCCAGTTCCTGGAGCCGGTGCCCACGGAAAACCCACGCGACAGCATTGAGGTGGCGAGCCAACTGCAGGGCGTGCTCGCCGGCACGCTTGGGTTCACGTCAACGACGCTGACGCGGAAGGACAAGTACTTGCTGCTCGGTGGCAACGAGGGGGTCGTGGCGACCAAGAGAAGCAAAGCCACCTAGGATTGACCTAGGAGTGCACATCTATAATCCTACACCCACGGGCTGAATCTTTGGAATGGACTTAGGGCATCTCCAACCGAGCGACCCAAACGGACGCGCTGGGCCGTCCGTTTTGGGCCGTTTGGGTGGCCGAGCGGACACCCGGACAGCGGCCCGCGTCCGCGTGTCCAGTTGGGTCGCAGGCTGCGCTCAACGCGGCGACCCAAAAAGACGCCACGTGGTTCGTCTTCCTTGCGCGGCGCTGCGCCATGGCAGGCCTCGACGGGACAGCAGTGGTGGGCGGTAGAACGCGCGGGAAAGTTCCCGCGCGCACCAAGGTTCCCGCACGCGCGAAAAGGCCGTTGGCGCGCGCTCGCGCCCAAGTTTCCCGCCCAAGGTCGCCGGCTATAAAAGACGTCGGCGGTCTCACAGACCTCATAACAGCCGCTCTGCCGTCCTCTCCCCCTCCACCTTCTCCGGTGACCTCTCCATCGCCATGCCGCGCACTCTACAGGCCACATGGGCCAAGCTCTCCCTCGCCACCCGGGCCAGGTTCCCGCGGACGGAGGAGGAGGAGCGCGCGCACGCGCGGTGGGTCGCCGACGACGAGGCGCTCCGCGTCGCTGCCGAGGCGGCGGCGACGACGGAAGAGGACGCGGAGATGGTGGAGGCGGCCGCGGACGGCTGGCTCGAGACCGCGGACGGGTGGTACGAGGCCGCGGAGGAGGGGGCTGCCGCAGAGGAGGAGCCCGTCGACGCGGAGGACCTCGCGCTGGCGAACATCAACGCCGCATCGAGGAGCATCTCGCCGACCTCACGTGCGTGACGAAGGAGCACGAGGCCACCTGCTAGGCTGGCCGCCGCCGATTAGGCGACCTTCTCGGCCAGAAGAACCAGCTCCTCGCTATGCGAGCAGCCCGCCACCTCATCCAGCTGCCCTCGCCCGAGCGGCGCGCCCGGGAGGCAGCTGCGTCGGTGGAGCGCGATCGACAAGAGCGCATACGCCGGCGGAATGAGAACCACGAGGCCCAGACCGCCGACCGCGCCCGCCTGGAGGCGCGGACCGCTGTGGAACGCGCCGCCCTGCAGGAGCTGGAGCTATGCGGGAAGCGGATGGTGCCGCCGCAGCAGGCAGAGCGCGAGCGCGCCCGAGGCGCGAGGACGGAAAGGAGGAGGATGAAGGCCTCCACCGCGCCACCCAGCTTGTAAGCTGGAGTGGAATCCTCACGCGTACAGGCCGCCCACGTCAAGTGAAATCCACGGCCCCGACGGCGCATCGGCGAGGAGTCGCCGGCGAGGCCGCCGGCCCCGTACGTATTAGGATAGGAGTAGTAGATTAAAGAAAATGTAATGGGTACTTTTTAATGAAGAAAAATTATTTCTGCCTATGACACGCGGGCCAGGGGCGGACAAGGGGCGACGCGAGCGGCCAACCATCGGCGTCCGCAGCCACGCAAACTCGTCCTAGATTTGGGCCGGGTTTGGATCGTCCCGGACGCCGCGGCCATCCGTTTTAGGGATGAATCCGCACGCTGGGCCGGATTTTTGTCCGGCTCGACCCAGCTGGAGGCGTGGGCACGGAATGAGTCGCTCAGTTGGAGATGCCCTTACGGAGAAAACGTGCCTCGATGTGGTTGGATATGTACTGGATGGATGTTTAGTTCGTGAGGTGCAGATATTTAGGTATAAAACTGCATATCTATTTTTGTTGGTTGTGTGTCATATCCATTAACTAAGTGTTTAGAGCACAATAATTTCATATTTCATACAGGGCATCATCTTTTCTGTGTCAAAACTCAAAAATGAACGAAAATTTTGTTTCAAAAAAATGAAGGAAAAAAAAATCTATGATTCAACACAAATATTATGCTAAGCTGCACATGTTGGAGTTTAACGGGAGCATCCAGTAGCCAAATTGAATTTGTGGCCATGTATATGTTGTATAAATTGTGGTTTCTTCCTAACCAGCACTCTCTCTCCCGAAAGAAACAACCGCACAAGAGCGGTTCCAGGTTCTTTCTCGCTGGCGAGCCTGCCGCTACCCTTCCCCTCCAATCGCCATTCTAGCATCACGAGAGGGAAGGGAGGCTCGGTTATCGTTTGTGTGTATTGTAGTTCTTGGTGTTCTGGTTTTCGAGGTTCCTCTATTAGCGTCATGGTGGGCAGATGTTGATGGTGCTCATAGGAATAATGGACTCCCAATCCATGTCCCTACTCGTCGAACGTGTTGCTGACGCCGATGAGAGGCTTGTGGAGTCCAAGTTGTTGGAGTGGCTTCGTTTTGGCGTTGCGTCATGGCGTGGCGGCAAGGATGGGCAGATCTTGGAGTGTGGCGGTCTTAACTGCGGCATGTTTGTGAAAGATGGGGGGATTCGACCACTTGAAGGGAGGGGTGGCGCTAGCCCCGGATCCGGTGTTGAAGAGGCTCAAAGGGCTCCTCCAGCTGGCATTCCTTATCGGGTTAGATCATGTCTATGGGGCTAGTGGCTATTGCGGCTCGTTAACGCCTCATAGCTAGGGATTTCTTCAGCGCTAAAGTGTGGACCAACTGCTGGTGCTCTTCTTATCCGGCGACGGTGGAGGATGTGTGTTTTTGGTAGTTACGGTGGTAGCAGTTTGCAGCAGTACATCCGTTCATATCCTTGTGTTATGTTGCTTGTATGTGTACCAACTATGTACTGTTATGTTTATGAATACAAGTAATGTATGCCTATGGGCGTACATCGCAAAAAAAAACCGTGTGCGATGATGGGTGTTAAATGACCCGATCTATGACAGTAAGGTCTTTGGTCCTCATTGAACTTTTAGAAATTATTAACTACATAATAGCATTATTCCACAACAATGCCAACATTTACAACGAAAATAGAGCATACAAATGAATAGAAACTCAAAATCATCACATAATGGCTCTTTAGCAATTTGCCTCTAGAATTTCAGTCATAACTCTCCTAAGCGAACTTTCCTCACTAACAATACCAGAGTGGCTAGCATTAGCAATCTTGATGAACTTGAAGGGTATGTTACTCTGGCGTTGTTGCCTACTTATTTCTTTGACGAAGGCCAACACGCTAACTAAGTTCACGATGGAGTCACCATCGCCATATACATACTCGGGAACCACATCGAAGTTACTTTCCCAGTAGACCACCTGATTTGGTGTTTGGATGCCGGCACCACAAAGGTATGTCATTGGCACCATTGGTGCAACGACCTTCAACTTCGTCGGAAGCACCCGTTTCCCCACATCGGTGCTGAAGCCAAGCGCCGTAAGTAAATCCATGTTGTCGTACGCTGAGTAATTCCTATGTTTGGTAACTACAAGCGGCTCATAACCAAAAACCATAGGAGACGGTAAGGATGCAAGGGAACTCATGAAAGTTCTCCACATAGGCCGCAAATCCAGCGGCTTAACCGTCGGGACAACAATTACCGTCGGCCCTGAGGCGAGGTTTGTGATCACTGGCACAAAGCCGGTAACAAGTGTGGCCGAGATTAGGACCATGTGCTTGATGAAAATTTTCCTCCATGGTAGGGGTGTCGAATTGACGAAGTCAAGGGCGGCCCTTGCTCCGAAGCTGTGCCCGACGAGGATGGCTGGCTTGTTCCCATTCTTCTGGCTCACGTTCTGCACCAGGTCCTTGACACGGACAAAGTAGTCAGAGTACACCTGAGATGGCTGGCCAAGTGAAGGTGGAGTGTGTCGTATGTCGTAAGGAGCTCCGAAAAGGGTCTCCCCGTCGCGGTACCCTAATGCCTCCAGTTCTTGGCGGAGCTTTAACAGGCAAAACACGTCACGCCCCCTGGAGTCACACCTCCCGTTAGAACTCCCAAAGTACATACATATACACACTATTACTACGTGCCGTGTAAATCAGTAAATGCGTTAGTTGCCAATGGATGACTTATATACATACTAGCTAGCATGCATGAACTTACACATCGTCCTTTGCGGTAAAGCCGTCGGAAGAGCCGAAGTTGGGCACGCGCGTCTCGACGCCGGGCTGGTTGTGGAAGTCGTTGAGGACGGGGTCGTAGACGAGGCTCATCTGCTCCAGCAAGCACGGCACGTAGTCGTGGTCGACCAGGTCCTGCGTGTTGTTCCACAGCGGGAACCACCCCTTCCCCTTGAGCGCGCCGCAGCGTGGCAGCGACGGAACGTAGGCGTCGGTGAGCCGCGCCTCCAGGTTGGGGCAGCTTATGCCAGGGAACAAGATTATCGGGTGGTAGACTTGGAGCCGGCCATGGCCGACTCTGCCGCTGGCGGCTTGATCGGTCGAGAGGTAATTGCGGAGGGGAGGCGGAAGGAGCAGGAGCAGCAGAGGTAGTAGCAAACCAAGGAGCTGTGTTTTTGTGCCCATGGTTGCACTGCAATGGTGCTGCGCGGCTACAACCCGTTCAGTTGTCACTTTGTCTACCATGTGCAGGCCTTTTGTAGTATTGGACAGAGCCCAGAGGAGCAATCATACAGCTAAGTGCGGACACGTCTACTTCGATCGTACTCCTACAAGCTACAGGCCTACATCTACGAAAGTAACGAAACAAACCGGCGCGTGTTTTTCATACCTTCTCGTGTCCCTTTTCGTTTTCGTATAGTACTTCTGGGTAATCGGCTGGCCCAGTCAAGTAGCCAACCATCTCGTGTGTATGCAATCTAGACGATGTACGTACAACACTCATTTAAATGGATGGACTCAGCTCACTGATCGATCGGAGAAAATGACTACGACGTGCAACCTATCAGTCGCATCGCAATTTAATAACAGAGAAAACTGTGGCTTTTTCAAAGTATTGAATAAAGAGGTCTGGCTCTTTTTTTCCTAAAACTGAGAAAGCAGAAAAACAGAAGTATTGTGTTGCCCGTCACTAAAGTACTATGGTATTGATATACTTCAGTCTCAATACAGCTTTGTTGTTAAACTAGGCCTCGTCTTCCTCCTACAACTTGAGTCGGTGCCCGTGTCGTCCTGCTACCATGGCAAGCGATACTGATTTCAAAATTTGGATAACCTGACACACTTATTGCTATTAGGTTCACCTAGCACGACCATATGCAATACTTCCATTCAATTCAGCATTTCCCAACAGCAAAAAGAGTTGAGAGTCATATGTACAATTCCATCTTCATCAAGAATATCCTATGTAACCTTTGTAATTTCTTGCATTTGTCCCCTATTTACATAAGTTTTTACATGCCATCTCATGGCTAATTACGATCATTTACACCGAGCTACAACACAATAGATTTAATAAAACTTGTGGGCTCTACAAAGTTTAAAAATAGCAATCTTTTTTTTCGAAATGGGGATGTACCCCGGCTTCTGCATCGTGATGATGCACACGGCTATTTATTAAAAGGATTCATATTCAATATGGTTACAACTCAAGCATCGCCAAAAATTGATACAAAAATCAACCAGCAAAAAGAGCAAGACATACTATGACTACACATCAACATAGCCTCCTAGTATGTCGCCAGCCAGCCAGGCACAAGATATCCTGAGCGACCATCTGAAACCGTGTGCATCCAGAAACCATGGCATCCCGATGTCCCTCCGGCGAAAGGAGGGTCCAAACCCAATGTGCCACCATATGGATAACCTGCAAAAAGTGAAAGGATTTTTTTTTGTTAAAGATGATATCATTTATGATCCTCCATATAGACCAACATAAAGCAGAAACCCCGATTCGGATAAAAGCCTTAGATTATCTATCTACTTCATTCAACCAATTACCAAACATATTACTAATATTGGTTGGAGGTGGAAGATCATAAGTGAAATTGACCGTACGCTAAAGAAACTTAGCTAAAGAACATTCAATAAAGAGGTGTTGAATAGTCTCCTGGTCCCCGCGGAAAACACATTTCGTACACCCATTCCAATGATGTTTAGCTAAATTATATTTAGTTAACAGAACCTTGTTACTCAAGAACCACATGAAAATCTTTATTTTAAGGGAAACTTTCACCTTTCGAAGATACTTTCACAAAAAAGGGGTATGGTCATTCATAATATCCTCATACATAAATAAAGAATGTGTTCAATATAATCAACGAATGATTATGTACAACAAACTCCAATCAACCAATACGGGCCCTAGTTAATCAAATTATTTGGAAAGTAAGTGTTCTTCCGGTGTCCTAAGGCCGTAGTTTATGAGCAACTCGGTGGGGTGGGGTCATCGTGCTTTTGTGCCTTGGCTCTCAGCAGATTATGCAGAAATGAGTTCTGTGGGAAGTTGTCTCATACTGTGGTTTATTTCTTCTATGAGTCGGCCTCCCCTCACTTCGGTTCTTCGATGGAGCTCGATAGCAGTGCAACTGTCACCTGTTTCGTTACTCTAAGAGTTGTGCAACACCATGCCTACAACAATTGATACCAAGATGATATGGGGTGGCCCGATCTTCTCAGTAACCAACGGTGGTGATGATGATCACGGGGTGATGGCAGCGGAGAAACACGACGATGAAGTGAATGATAACTTGTATGACGCAACGAGATCTCTCGATTGGTCCCTGTCGCCAATGCAACAGCTCTCAACCTGCAAGATATTCGCAACTCCACACACTTGCGCACGTAGCCGCCGACCACGAAGCGGTAAGTTGCAACCGTCTAATTCCCAATGGAACAGCAGATCACATAAGACTTTTTCAGGATCTACACAATATCAAGCAATATGGTGTAGGGATTCAATAGTTTTGCTAGAGCAAACAACTAAGAACTAGGGTTTATCTTAAACGTGGTCTAAAGCAGCTAGGGGGGCGTCTTGGGCACTTATATAGGCGTCCGGGACGACTTCTGGTCGAAAAGATACAAGAATAACCGATCCAGAATAGATCTGGTCGAGACAGACTCGGACGAATCCGGTCTGGAATCCGGTCAACCGGACCAGGGACCGGGTCGGCCGGTCTGGCATCCGATCAACCGGTCGGCAACCGGGAAGTTCGCAAAAATCGTCCGGTTGGGTTCCGGTACGATGCATCCGGTTGGCGACCGGTCAACCAGGCCAGGGACCGGACTGGCCGGTCTGGAGGCCGGTCTAACCGGGCGCTGGACCGGCCTGGACGTCGACTTCTCCTTTCGCGCATGCCTCCCGCTCCTCCCTCGCGCGTCCATGAGATATCTTCATGTCCAGCTCCATGTCCAGCTTCACGTCCATCTTGACGTCCGTCTTCATGTCCAACTGCTCCTCTACTCCTCGTGCGATGCTCGTCTCCTCTTGATACCTGATGATACATAAGTAATAGGACTTAGGCAGTATAAAGTTCTCATCAATCAAAGTACCGTTTAGAAACAAGTTCACCTGTTGTTTAAGTAGCTTCGCACGAGCCCTTGTAATTGGTCCAATCCGAACTTCATTGGACTTGAGCTTCACAGCAGATTCATCTTCATTTATCAATGACGGAGGTAGTGGTGTAGTAGGGATGTCCTCATCAACAATGGTACGCGCTTTCTTTGCATTCATCCCCTCTTCAAGAAACAAACCATCTCCCACCACTGCCAATGCTATTAGCCTCAACATTCCTTCATTCAACATCTCTATCGCAACTGGTAAATTACAATGACCTAACATACCAATGTATATTGTAGTACGCAAGTCGTTGATATAGCACCAATAAAATACCGTTTCACATACATTATATCTCTCAGAGTGGTACAACATAAACATCGTGGGTCCACTGTATAACTATAAAAATTATAACTCCCACTCTTTACGAAATATTATCATAACCTCCTAGTCACAGTGAGGTAAGACTACAAATAGAATATCCAGAACGAATAACTCGTGAACTAGCCTTATCAGGAGAGCCCTCTCTAAATCTATTTGGCTTGCTAATGATGATATCGCAGGGCTCTAACTATCTCAGTTCTAGGCTTAGAGAATTGGTTCAGTTCTACTCCTAGTCTATGTTTTTAAACTGATTGATGTAAAAGTTGAGTCATTTAACTCCGCTGATTGAGTTCTGCCTCTTGTAATAGTCGTGTAACATCCCAAATTTGGAAAAATTAAAAGCATGCATTGCCATTCATAAGAATCATCGCATCTTTGCATTCCCTATGAGAATTTGAATGAAAATTTAAATTATAAAGAAACCTTAAACCCAAAGCCATGCAAATAAAGCCATATAGGTCTATGTGCTAAATTTGAATTCATCAAAATAAGTTTGACTTATTAGTGGTTCTGAAATGTTCTTCTTTGAATAATGAATCTACTGATATTTTTTTGGTATTTTTATTTACATGGTTTGATTCAATTTTGAATGAAAATAGCTTTCAAAAATTCTCTAAATAAAAGAAAACAGTAAAGCAGAAATAAAATAAAAGAGGTGAACCGTACCAACCTGAGCCGACTGAGCCACTTTAGCCTCATCTATGCCGAACAACTCAGCCCGACCCAAGGAATCGTTTTCCTCCTGGACACTCACATTTTTTTTTTTAGAAACACAGTACAAACGCAGACGCTCATATACACGCGCATACACTCACCCCTATGAACGCACACACGCACACCCTACCCCTATGAGCACCTCCAGAAGACTGAGCCGGCGGATTGGATCTTGAAATTGACGAAGTCACCACAGGCGCCTCGCTATCGACGGGAACGTCGCCTCCCACTGAATGAATATTCCGCTTTTATGAGACACACAGATGTCAAACCTGGGGTTTGAACTCTGGTGGGCTGGGGGTACAACCACCCTCCTAACCACCCAACCTCAGGTTGGTTCTCGACACTCACATTTATTAGTTAACAGTAAAACGTAACCAGCTAGGAGCCTTCCCAGGGTTTTGACGTCTTGGTCCGTCCGATTAGATCTGCCAACGTCCCAGATCGTCTGCTCGCGTCTTTGGGCCTTTTTACTGCGCCACACGCCCGTCTCGATCATTTCATCGTTAGAGGGCTGCTTCTCCCAAAGTTGACACTGGGCGACCTCTAATTAAGCTGCGCCAAGCTGGGCCTTTCGTGCCGGATGTGAGGAGGGTTCGTTTCGGGTTGCTTTCCTCTTCGTTACCGGACGATGTACGGCGGCGATGCGAGACGGCCGAGGGGGCAGACATGGGAGGCAGCTCGGCCTCCAAACCCTAGACGTGCTCGTGTGGTGACGGGCGGCGGTGGCGGTGGCGGTGAAATTCCTCCTTCTTGGAAGTTAACTCTGAGGCACCACTCGGTCGGTCTCATCTCCCCTCTCCATGTTCCACTTTCGGGGCAGGCGGCGACGGTGAAGCTTCAACTTTGGCAGTACTGATAAGAGAAGGAGGCTGCGTCGGCGGTTTAAGGGGTGGTGCTCGTTAGGGCCATGAGTCCATGACAGCGGGGGAGGAGTTTCTCCCAATCTCTTCACCGCTGGCACCTCTCCACCATCGCAACCACGCATCTTCCACAAGCCCCCATCATGGTGGTGTATATGTTTCTGCACTTGAGTATAGCATGGTGGGCAGAGAATCTCCTTTCCGGTTCTATTTTCACATTCAATTTATGAGGATTTCATTTCGTTCCTTGTCCCTCTTTTGCAGTTTCTGTTAGCGCCATCTCAAGATGCAGTTCGAGTGCAATTCCATTTCAGGGAGGGCTGGTAAATATTTTCTCCCTTGTCGCGGGTACTCGATTACAAACAATATGGAGGGCTATTTTTTCAGATGCTATGTCTGTAAATTTTTTAGTACTACCAATAATTAAATTATACGGAGGGAGTAGCTATAAGTACTTGAGCAAAACATCAAGTTTCACATATGGTTTTTGTGGATTGGCCATGTTCTGAATGTTTAATCAATATAGAGAGAGTATATTCTGTCAAAAAAAATCATCGTAACCATTTTTCTTGCCACACGATGTGATATTGTTTGTTATATTGTGAAGGTATGAAATACGATGTACATGTTCATCTGCAGTTTGATTAGTTAATAGGGATTTCTATTTTCGTGCCCCTGCTTCGTTAGTTGTACTCAGTTTTCCCCAGCTCGTTAGTTTTTCCTCAGTTTTCCCCTCCCTCTAGTTTGAAACCCCTCGAAGACGCGGGTTGCCGTCAGGTCAAGGCCTTACCGTTACCGTGAGGTCGGTTCCTCGCCGACCGTCTCGTGCTGACGGGTGGATCCATCTACGGCCGACGCGTGGGCCGTTTTATTTCCTGATTGTATACGCGGTGCTGCCAATGACAAATGGGGCCGCTCTATGGGGCTGCCGCAGCCAATGACCAGTTGGTCGTCTATTTATTTATAGAAAATTATATATTGCCGCTCCGTGGGGCCTCCGCAGCCAATGACCGCTGTGGTCGTCTATTTTATTTAGAGAATATAATATAGAGCCGCTCCGTAGGGGTCGCCTCAGCCCATGGCACGTGACTATTTTCGCAGCTTAATCTAAAGTGACTCTTATGCTAAACATTGTGCATCCCGACGTTGACCTAGCGGTGGCGGCGAGCATAGCCGTTCCGACCATGCCGATATCGGCATCGGCATCGTTTGGAGGATGTGGTGCTCGAATAATAGTGGAAATGCGATATTATTTTTTACATGCATAATATATAGAAAATAGCTAGATCTCTAAATCGATGCATATGAAGCTACATATATATTCTTGGTCATAATCCCCTTAATTATCTAAAGGGGATGGATGCATGGCTTCACGTCGTCGTCGCTTTCATCGTCGGTATCTTCGTCGTCCGAGTAGTAGTACCTCCTGCACATTGTTCCGTCGAACACCTTCACCTGTGAGCACATCATCGCCTTCATATTTGAAGTGTACGAACCAGCCGAAATCCACACCGTGCGCGATGGCGAATTTCTCCCAGCCCTTGTCGAGGTACATCCGGCCTTGTCCGTCAAATAGGACCTCCACGGTCCGGAGACGAGGACCGCAGATCAGCTGCTCGCAGATACACCTTAGCTGGCTCCTTGCCGTCAAGATAGTCCGCAAATTTTTTTGGGAGTTCCTGCAAAGAGATCGAGCGCCGATCGTTTGAAATTAGGGAACCCTTGAAATTAAAGGTTTTTTAGAACATGCCCATAATTAATCACATGCATCATATATGTGGGAACGCGTACGTACCTTCTTGACCAAAGGGTCTTCATAGACGACGATGAAGAACTCCTCTATGATCAATGGCAGTGTTGACGGTGGTGGTGGCAATGATGATGATCCACTTCCCCTTCCCCTTCCCCTTCCCCTTCCCCTTCCGGTCCGCGCCCGAGACGTGGAAGCCATGGCAATGGATAAAGTGTATGTGAACGAAAAGAAGAGAGAGGCAGAACCTATTGACACAAGGGATGGCCGTGTGGGTGTTTATAAGGGAGAGATGACCGTTGTAGGGTTTACACAATAAAATAAGGAGGAGATGACCGTTGTGGGGGTTTATACACAATAAATTAAGGAGGAGACGACCGTTGTGGGGGTATAGTTTATCATTTTACCGTGAAAAGTAATGCCTAAAAGGAAAGTAATGGCTACAAGAAATCGGTGATGGTTTATCGTTTTTTGCGTGAAAAGTAATGGGTACAAGAAATGGATGATGGTGTATCATTTTTTGCGTGAAAAGTAATGGCTACACGAAATGGGTGATGGTGTATCATTTTTGTGCGTGAAAAGTAATGGCTACAACAAATCGGTGATGGTTTATCATTTTTGTGCGTGAAAAGTAATGGCTACAACAAAATCGGTGATGGTTTATCATTTTTTGCGTGAAAAGTAATGGGTACACGAAATGGGTGATGGTGTATCATTTTTGTGCGTGAAAAGTAATGGCTACAACAAATCGGTGATGGTTTATCGTTTTTTGCGTGAAAAGTAATGGGTACACGAAATGGGTGATGGTGTATCATTTTTGTGCGTGAAAAGTAATGGCTACAACAAATCGGTGATGGTTTATCGTTTTTTGCGAGAAAAGTAATGGCTACAAGAAATGGGTGATGGTGTATCATTTTTTGCGTGAAAAGTAATGGCTACAACAAATCGGTGATGATTTATCGTTTTTTGCGTGAAAAGTAATGGGTACAAGAAATGGGTGATGGTGTATCATTTTTTTTGCGTGAAAAGTAATGGCTACAACAAATCGGTGATGGTTTATCATTTTTTGCGTGAAAAGTAATGCCTAAAAAGAGTTTATAATTTAGCTCGTGAAAAATAATGCGAGAAAACCAAACTTTGCGTGAAGCTAACCGACGACGAGAGAGAGAGAGAGAGGGTGGTGGCCCCGACCGGAGAGAGAGATAGGGGTTATCCTGCCTAGTTAGATCATACGATCAACGGTCGTCGCGCACGATCCGCGTGACATGGGCTAGACCAATCGGGGCAATGTTGGGCGTCCGTGAGAGTTTGTGAAGGGAGAGGGCAAAGCCGAGTAGTATCAAGAAACCAAGGGCAAGTGAGTAGTAAACGGACTAAGAGATTCAAATATGAGATTTAAAAAATGGAAAATGCGTGTTTTGTACAATGAAACCCATCTTGGCCTACCTCAAACTATTTGCAATACAAATCTACATGAGTGTGAAAATTATGGTCTCATTCGGACAAAGTATGTTTTGGGGAAAGCTGTTTTGGGTAGGGCTTATTATGGAAAACCATGCACCTTCATAGCTACTAGGTGATTTGAGAAGTGGCAATTTGTGGTGAAACTTGATTTATCTACGATTTATCTATGATTTGAGAAGTGGAAATTTGTGGTAAAGACTCCATGAGTAAGTGCCACTCTTTTCGGAATTTTTTGCACATTAAATAACTCATTTAACTAGTTAATCCCATTTGTTGACTCTCCGTTGACCAGCCACTTGAGGGTAAAACTGAGTATATTGCACTAGCCGGTATTAGCACGCAAGGTGAAAGCTGAGCATACAAAAAATGCTAGTATATGACTCGAGGGTATACCCGAGTATATCTAAATTTTCAGGGTTAGACTCGAGGACGCGTGTTGCGGTGCAGAAGTGGAAGACGTGCCATTGTTGACGCGTGTCGCGGTGCAGACGTGGAAGACGTGCCATTGTTGACGCGGGTCGCATTTAGGACGCGTAAGCCCCTCTCTCCCTCCCTCTGCACACGGTACGTCTCATTATCGCTCACGCACGAAACCACCCCTCTCACGTCCCATCAACTTCTCCAAAAAACCCCAACCGCCGTACGAGCCCTCCCCTGCCGGCGATGGAGAAGAAGAATGCGCCGGCGGCCATCGCCCCCGAGCCCGTCGCCTCCGAGCCCGTCGCCTCCGAGCCCGTCGCCGCCGAGCCCGTCGCCGCCGAGCCCGTCGCCTCCGAGGGCGGCGCCTCCGAGGGCGGCGCATCCGAGGGCGGCGCATCCAAGCGCGGCGCCTCCGTGAACTGGGCCGGTCTCACGGCTGACGGACCACTTCACAAGATCGGCGAATGCTTATTGGCGAAAGAGGAGTACGTGGACAGCTACTCTGCTATGAGGCAAGTCTCGTAGAAATTGGCGCTCGGGTTTACCCGATCCCGACGTGCACCCGCACGAATGGATCATGCTACACCACGCCCTTCCACGCGCCGCTGAGTTCACCTTCCTCCATCTCGGCACATCCCGCTACGTCACCATAGATCTATCTCGCAGTTCGTGCAAGGTTCAAATTCCTCGGCTTTTCCCGTGGCGTCACCATAGATCTTATTTTCAATCTTAGTGCTGAATGTTATCTTTTCAATATATTTTAGATTCTACTTCGTCGGCTTTTCCCGTGGCGTCATCGTGCTTGCCCGGAAGAACCCGCCGCACAAGATACGGCTGCTGAACCCACTCACAAAGAAATCGAACACTATGTTTGAGGCGCGAGATGCCATCTGTTTTTCTGAAATCGGTCGCTGTTATCAAATCCCCGACTATGGTCTTCGTTGCCGCACATTACCCGCCGGAAATTGGTTGGGTCGATGAGAGCACTCCAACTAAGGATATAAATGAAGATGGGGATTGGGGAGAAGGAAGATTTTCGATCAAGAACCATTGTTTGCGTTGCATTACCCCGTTCAATGGTGAACTGTATGCGATAGCTGCGGACAATTTTGAGATCGGAAGAATAGTATGCACCAATGTACGGTTGCAGCGAGCGCGCGAGCACTCGTCAAGATGGAGACACTAATTTCATTTCCGGAACTTGGACGTCGAAGTTCTACCTTGTGAAGTCGGATGGTGATCTGCTTGCTTGTGTTGTTGGTCAGCGCGGCTTTGGCGGGCAAACCATTGGTGTACCGTGTGAACACTCAGAGCCGCTCTCTCCATCCGGTCAGTAACATTGGCAGTAATGCCTTCTTCGTGAATTATATCCGGTGTATCTCCGTCGACACCAGAGTGTACCCGACACTTCAATCTGGCAGCATCTACTACACGGATTTGGGTTATATCGGAGAGTACTCTCATGATACAAATGCACGGGATGAGTGGCCACTACGTGTGGATAGAATAGGACTCTACGGTTTGAGAAATGAACACAGGCCATACCGTTTGGAGGATGTATTGGCCTCACACTTGCGAGACGGAAGGAGTTCAATGAATATTTCCTTGGGGAATTGCACGAATGGAGCGACGAAGAAATATATGGGGAGGAATGAAGAACAAATTCATTCATCCTAATCTTCTTGTTGTCCATACATTGCGTGCGTGATCTTGTATATTTTTGCAGCTTAGTTTGTCGTGAACATTAACAATGTTATTGGCTGCTTTTGGCTGCTTGTATGCAGTTTACCTATGTATTATACTTAGTTTTCTGATTATGCTGCTTGTGAATTTATCATATAATAGCTTCTAGATTTGCTACTAGATTTGCTGCCATATTGGGCAAAAACGAGGGCCAAAAGGCATAAATAACCCTAGAGATTTGCTACTAGATTTGCTTGCCATATTGAAGAAAGACAGAAATAGAAGCTTCTCTAGATTTGATACTAATTTGGTGAAAAAGACAGAGAGAGAAAGAGGGAAAATGTGCTCTTAAAAATGCCAATTTCGGCCGAGAGAGACAAAACCCAGCTCCTGCTCACGTGCAACCAAACGCTTCTCGTCCTGTCCCACGCGGTCCCTTTCTACCAGCCCCACGCGACGCGGCCCCACACGACGCGGCCCCACAGACGACGCGGCGCAACACGTCGGCACGAACGTCCAAATAAACGGATTCCTTCCGTCTGAGCTCCTTCTGCGGGTCTTCAGACAAAGGCTAGGGTAAAACTGGGGAAAAACTAAGGGGCTGGGGAAAACTGAGCACAACTAAGGAACCGAGGGCACGAAAATAGAAATCCCTAGTTAATATCCATGTAGTGCTATATTTCTAAGCATAGTAGTAACTTAATCTTGATTTGTTTTTCCTGTCAAAGATTGCTTCTGCGCTTTCCTTGTAATGCAATTGGGAAATGTTTTCCTTGTTCATTTATCGAAACAGTAGGCAAATGGTTTTTAATCAGAACGCTAGCTTCTTCATGTATAGTATTAGTTTTTGCAATTTTAGTTGCTCAAGTGCTCAATATCTGCTTGTCCACTGTATAATGCAGAGCTGTGATAATTCAGGTACTCCCTTAATGCTCGCGATTGACCATGGCAATATGAGGAGTCGCCACGGTTGGTGGCCGCCGATTTGGAGCATTCTTCTCCGACTTTTCCCAGCATTGCATCATCAATGATCCGCAATGCAACGATGATGACTGGTACACCATCCCGGACCTATTCCACGTCGCCGCCGGCGGCGAGAGCTCCGGCTACGGTGCGTCCTCCTTCCCCTCCCTCCGACTGCGGGGGCGCTGTTGGTATCCTGCTTCTCTGCCTCTCCCCACCTGTCGGCTCGAACAAAGACCAACTCTATCGCCACGAACCAACTCCGGGACATAGGTGGTATTATTTTCTTGCCCTACTTGTCAAATTACTATAACATTCTCATCTTAATTATTTGATTTGGTCACGTAACTGAAATAATGGAGGCTCAGTAAGCGTATGCTGAAGGTTTGAAAAACAAGTTTTTTTAGGCCTGATCAGAAGAAACAGCAAAGAATCTCAAATAGCTTGGTGCATATGATGTGTTCGCGGAAAGATAGCTAGATGTAAATAATGTCAATAGCTTGCTGGTACTACTCCGGAATATGTATTTCCCGGCTTATAATATTTGAAAACTTCTGTTGAATCACCAATCCATCGGTAACATGTATTTGTGTTGTATTCCTTATAGCAGTTCTATTTTGGTTTCTATCATATTAGGGGCTTAGGGTGCTTTACCGAAGCTGGGCTCGGGGTGCTTTACCGGAAGTCTGTGCTAGGATTTAAGCGCTTTGGAGGAAACAATTCATCATCGATACTAATGTTCTTAAGGTGGCACTTCTAAAATTGATAAAATTATAATTACAAATGTAATAATTTTATAAGCTGTAACCATTCTCTTCGGGCAAGGAGGCATCATGATGACATATTATGGAATGTCCAAGAAACCTGTGATGATTTCTACTTTCTCTCGAAAAATTTAACATCAGCACACAATATCTTGCTTATTACAGACACACAGTTCGAGTTGCAATTATATGATTTCCTTTATAAGCAACAATATATGTGTCCATATATAAGATTTCGTAATTTCATACTTTTCCTCAAATATTGAGATCTGTTATGCAGAGGATCTGGTGGAGAGGGAGATGAACTGGCGTGCGCCTCTCCCAGGATTGCGCTTCCTCGTCCGCAACCTCGTGCTCTCCCATATCGTCGAGCAGGGCCTCTCCTCCACAACATGCCTCATAGTAGCTGCCTCATACCTATTCTTCTTACTTAAGGGCATACATGTTCCGTTCAGTTAGAGAATAAAAAGATTGATAATGATTTGAAGTTACAAATACAAAGAAGATTGTTGGTGGTCCTTTGTATATTTGATCTATTTATTTTCATCATAGGATCAGATGTAGGATATCAGATATTTCTATCATGTTGAGTACAGTTCTGAAATCTGCGTTCCATATGTTGCAGATTAGGGAGGCTGGTAAATGTACTTGACCCTTTGTCATCTTGAGTTTAGCTTTTTTTTCCTTCTTTGGTAACCTTATATTAAGGTATAATGGTTGAGCTGTACCTTCTCAAGAACAAGGCCTTGCTTGGTCATTTCGTTCATGAACTCTGTTCTGTCGGATCTGTAGTACTCCTACATGGAGTTTCTCCTAGCCATTTCTTACAGAAATAGTTGCCCTTCTCAACAACAATCGGGAAAAGAAGTTCTTATTCCTGTATGCCATTTTGTATATCAAGAATATCAGCATGTTATGGACACGAAGCTTCCGACGCAATTACTTGTTCAAAATTTCTTTCAAATATCTCTATCTGATTCCGGAAAATAAAGGGGGAATATATCATCCTTTTATTGCTGCTAGAGCTTTCTAGGGGTGACACGGGCCATGAAGTGCTAGAGGTTGAGGAACTGTCTTTTATGGCCACTACAGCTCATTGCGTTATTGGCTCTTCACGTGGAGCAATAGCTTCTCATCCATTGGTATTGCTCAAAGAGCGTTAGTGTTGCTAGCTTTTCCTCTGGCATCACACATACATAGGTTGCTTCTCCTTTTAAGATATCACATTCGAATATTACTAATTGCTAGCTTCCTAACTCTTGAAATTTTGTGAACTGTAAATATCTCTCCCAGACACCATTTTATTTTCATGTGTTCAACATTGTACTACCTCCGATTCAAGGAATAAGGCGCCCTCGTTTTACGTGCTTTTCGTTTGACTAAGTATTACTTTAAATATATAAAGATTGTTTGTATGAAATTAACATCATTAGAAAGTGATTTTTAATACGAATCCAACGATACTAATTACATATAATATAACCAAGATTTTGTTGCTCAATTTTTATGGTCAAAGTTCGTCTTGAAATACGCGTGCGCCTTATTCCTTGGGACGGAGGGGTACTAATGTACTTGAGAAGGCTGAGCTGAAACCGGCAATCAAAGCTCTCAAAGATATGCTGATATCGAAGATTATTATCATTCCTTCAATTTATTTGCTTCGTCTTTTGTATCCTTACTGCCTCTTAGCTATTTTTGGTCTTCATCTGTTCTGGTAAAAAATATTAGCCTTATTTATGCAGGCTAAAGAAAATGTAGAGAAAGCTTTGTGAATCATTAACAACTAGGCTTGACGCCAAACAGTTGGATTTTTTCATGAAAAATGCTTCCTCATGGTCAGGTATGTAGCCTGCCCCTCTCCAATTCAATGAATATATCGTACACTCAAAAAATTGGATATACAAAAAAATTCTTCAAAAAACACTACATTGTATTCTTCTTATGCACACTCGGTGAGGTGAAGGAAACCACACACTGAAGGACCTGCAAAAGGTAAGAACTGGGAACACCTGCCTATGATTGTTCCTTACATGAGCAACATCGCTGCCTTTAATTAGTCTCCGACTTTCCGTCGCTGGCATGATGTTTCTGTGACTAATATGACATCTAACACTGTTATTCTCCAGAGTTTACTTCACCCAAAACAGCTTCAGCCAGTAGGAAGGCAGTGGGATCATCAGGCATCCATACACAGCGAAAAGCTAACTCGACTCCATTGGAGTCGAGGATGACAATGCGAGAAATTTTTGTCTTCTCGTGGAGGAAGCATGACTGAAGAATAACCAGGGACATCAAGTTGGCATGTCAAGGAATTTTTGAAGCCACGCAAACAGGATGTCTACTACTACCCTAATAGACTTTCTGATGGTTTATAAATGTCTTGCCATTGACGACGTGGGCTTAGCCTAGTGGTTGAGGTCGCAGTGACGCACCCCAACGACCGAGTTCAATTCTGTCGGGGACGAATTTCGGAATTATCACGCCAAATCCCGCTTCTACTATATCAAAAAGTGTCTTGTTCGGTTTCATTTTTTTTATAATGTCTTGCCATTGTAGTGATGAAGCGTGACAAAGAGTTGTATGTACTTGAGGAATCATTCTTCTATGTGTTGATCATATCAATAATCTAGAAAAGTTAGAGATTATATTTTTTAGGAATGCAATAATTGAGCATAATACTGTCTACAATTAGAATGGTATGTTATACTCCTAAAATCATATTGTGTGCTCTCATATTAGGTGATACGTTTAATTATATATTGTCAATGCATCATGAACTATGATGTTACCATAGTTGTGGGGTAATTATGTTCAAATTTTCTTTACAGATCCTTATCATCCTGATTACTAAAAAATTGCACATCTACCTTCTTGAGGATGGACGGGTGCGGCAACGCGCACTTACATGGGTCTAGTAATACTGAAAACTGAACATGATGAACGTAAACCGTGGCTGCACCTTCCCCTCACGATTCCATCGATTCTAGACAAAGAAACGTCACACTTTAAACACGAAAGTTACTCTCCATTTATCCATGGTTCAACTCAGGGCATTAAAACCCCACTTTAGGCATCTAAATCACACGGACGTAGGAGCCGAAATGGGTGTCTAGTCCCCATCGCCGTACCGTCGCCTGGATGGCTCCACAATATAAGAGCATCTCCAACCGAGACTGTAAACTAGGGCTGCGCTAAAAAACCATCAATATACGGCGCCGAATTTGTTTTTCGTCCTCCAGCAGACACCTTAAAGTAGGCCGTGCTGTAAATATTTTAGTGGCTGCGATAATTTGCCATCCAAAGCGGCATATCTGGTGCGCAGGCTAGCGCGCTCTGTAAACTGACACCGCGACTCTTACCACCGAGCGAAGAAAAACGACTCTGAAATGTCGCCCGCCTCTCCGCGCAGTGACGGCGAGGAGCTCCGCCGGCCGCGCCCGGCCTTGCCCGGCCCTCCGCGCTGCGACGAGAAGGTCCGCCGGCCCAGCCTGGCCCCCGCATCCTGGAGCTCCGCCCGTCGCGGCCGGCCTGCATGGCGGACGCGAGGGTGTGACCGCCGTCCTTGTCCCGCAGAGTTTGCAGGAGCCGGCCGCCGAGGCCGCCGTCGGCCCACCGCGTCTAGCTAGTCCAACAGCGTGACGCTCCGGCCGCAGCATCCTCCATCAGCAAGAGAATCCCTCAATTGGCCTGCCCTGGGCGTCCGCCGAGCTCCGCCTCCGCACGCGCATGGAAAAGATTGGTTCTGAATTGATTGCTAGCTTGCCGTACGCATGGAATAGACTGGCTCTCTTAATCGATTGCTACCTTGCTCTCTCTTTTTTAGATCGATTCCTAGTATAGTTGTGAAATTTAGTTAATTTTTTTAGATTTATTTGTGGTCTTTTTTATCTTGTTTGTTGTATGTATGTGAATTTTTTTTGTTTATGAAGCTCTATTTTACAGCCTCTTGTGAAAGGTTGTTTTTGGCTTCTTCGCCGCGCTGTAAAATAAAGCCTCTGGTGAAGCTCGCGTGGACGCCGCGCGCTGTATCCAGATTAAGCGCGCTGCAAACAACTTTTACAGCGCCAAATTTTAGAGCCTCCGTTGGAGATGCTCTAAGCAGCGCCCAAGCCTCCTTCGCTCCTGTTAGGGCTCCTTTCATTTATACATTTTATAGGATAGGAAAACTATATAGAAATATTATAGGAATAGTAAAAATATAGAATTAGAATATCATGTCTATTTAAATCATATGGGAAGATAAAATATGTTTAATTGTAGCAAAGAAAATTTTCTATGAGATATGACCTAATGTTTTTTCTATAGGATTTACACTACAAGATTTCTATAAGATTTGTTCCTCTAAGATATGTTCCTACCAATCAAACAACATTTGTAAAAAAAATCCCATAAAATTCAAATCATATGAATCAAAGGAGCCATTAGTATCTCCACCAAATAGCGCCTGAACGCTAACCTTCGAGTACACGCAGTTCTTGGCCGAAGTTCCCTGCTGCTGCGTTTTCCGACACGACTGCGACTAGGTATACGAACCAGGCCCAAAAATCTTTTTCTTGCATCTTACCTTTGTCATACGCGGAGAAACGCTTCGGCCTGTACCGTTGCTCCCCGTGGGCGACAAGCGGGCGTCTCAAACCCTAACCCAAGCCAACCTCTCCCCCTCTCCCCCCTCCGCCGCCGTCGGCGTTAGCCGTCGGGCAAAGCCCCAGCGGTGCCGGCGGATCCCTGGATCTTGCTCGTGAGGATGTGGCGCGGGGTTGTTCCTCCTGGCGACGGAGATCTCAAGCGGAGAACTGGCAGCTCCTCGCGCGGTGGGCCGGCGCGCCGCGGCGAGGCAGTTCCTCGTCATGGAGGCGGTGGAGCTCGGCGGCGCAGCCCTCTTCCTTGAGGGCGATGGCTGCGGTGTGCAGCTTCTCGGGTTGGTTCTCTCGGGTGGAGTGCCTTGGAAGCTGAGGCGGCGGCCTCAGGTAGCGGGGCGTCACCGGCTTTGCGGCAAGCGGTGGGCGTGGATGCGGCCCAGCATGCTCGGCCGTGCGGGCGGCGAGGTGCTGGCGGGCGTTGGTCGGGGCGTGGCGACGGTTTCTGCGGCCGCCGGCGCCAGATCTGAAGGCCGTCTTCCCCATGTTGTCCGCAGCTCACCCTACACCTCCGGCTGCCCTGGGCGGCCATCGATCCTTGGAGCACTGCCAGGGCTAGGTGCTGGGTTTTAGGGTTGTCAGAGAGGGAGAAATCCCTAGCCAGCTTTGTTGGTTCGACGGTGACGGCGCCTGCGGGCGCCGTGTATCCCTCTTGAGGTACCGTTCTCACTATCCTCCCCTCCCCCTCCCCCTCCGTCTCCCGGGTGAAAACCTCAACCTTGTATGGGTAGCGGCGGCGCTGGTAGCGTCGTTACCTTCCTAAAGGCGCCGCCTTGGGTTCGATGGGGAGGTGGGTGTGGCTGTGTGTTGGCTGGTGGTGGCTCTTCTAGTCCTCTATAACTTGTTCATCAACGATCAAGCATGCGGCTTCGTTTCAGCGTGAGTGGATCCTTGGTGGGCGGCAAGCCTTCTCCAGGCGAGCTTGATGCAATGTGTAGATGTGCTCTTTGTGCCCCAGTTGGTAGTCTGGTCCCTGGTTCGCTCTTTGCTCATGGGGAGTGTTTTCAATGCTAGTGGTGTGGGGGCCTTCGAACCAGGGCGAGGGGCAGGGGTCCCTCTCCAGTCATGGAAGAGAACGCCCAGGCGATGGCTCTCTTATCCTGGTGCAGGCAAGGACGACCTACTATGTTGACAATGTTTCGTCCTGGAGATCTCCCTTGGTTGCTACATGGTGCTTCGTTCTCGTTCGAAGGGCATAGATGACTCCAGCTGTTTTTCTAGTTTTTCCTTGTGTGTTGTTGTCTTTGTTGCTTGTAAGTTGTTTTTTTTTGAAACGGGGGCAAAAGCTTTGCCCCAATCCATTAAATAAGAAGGAGTGTTTGGACAAGATAGTCCTTACAAAACGAAACAAGGAGGAAAGACCTCACTCTCCCGGCATGATTTCACCCAAGCGTTTAGCACCCTCTAACACCCACAAGCGGTCTTCTTTCTTAATCTTATCTAACAAAACAAAAGTGGGGGTATGCTTGTTGCGGAAAACACGTGCATTTGGCTCGTTACAAAATTCCCAAGTAACAAGGAGTGTGAGGGAGGCAACGGATTTGCGGCTTGGAGTCGCTCCACTAGTCATGGAAGACCACCATTGCTTGACCGAGAGGCCCTTGCCTAAGCCCCCGACCATGGGCAATGGGAGCATCGGCGATGCCATTGAGGAGGAAACGGGTAGAGGCGGTGGTAAGAAGAGCGGTGACCCAATTCCGAAAACGAGGCGGGAACCCCGGCGTTGTAGAAGGTCCACAATATACTCCCAACGAATCAAATCAAAGGCTTTCCGGATGTCAAGTTTCAAGAGGAGTGCCGGTGTCTTGCTTTTGTGAAACCTTTTAGCGAGGTTCTTTACATAGAGAAAGTTGTCATGAATACTCCTTTTCTTTATGAAGGCACTTTGGGCATTGGAGACAAGGTCTTTCATGCGCGGACTTAAGCGGATCGCAAGCACCTTGGCAATGATTTTCGCCATGGCATGAATAAGGCTAATAGGCCTAAAATCCGAAACCTCCTCCGCACCATCTTTTTTCGGCAATAGGACAACATTGGTGGAATTGAGCCAATGGAAATGCTCCACATGAAGGCTCTTGAAGCGATGCACAACCTCCATGACATCGTACTTGATCGTATTCCAACACTTCTTGAAGAACAAGCCGGTGAACCCATCCGGGCCGGGAGCTTTGTCAATGGGCATTTGGTCGATGGCATTCTTAACTTCGGCCTCGGTGAAAGGGTCCCCAAGGCCCTCTAGGGCCGGCTCCTCGAAATGGATCTCCTCCCAATTGAAATCCTCTTTCCTAGGCTCCCCACGGCCAATGACCCCCTTGAAGTGGCTATGGACAGCGTCCTCTTTTTCAATGTGGTGCGTGACCTATCCTTGGTTGTGCTTGAGGCGGTAAATATGGTTTTTGCGACGCCGAGCATTGAGTTGTTCTTCAGCATCCTATATCAGACCTGGCCGTTTGAGTTTTATTAATTTAAAGCTAGGCACTGTGTGCCTAGTGTTTAAAAAGAAAAGCTTGGCGTTCTCGGGATTGCTGACTCCTTGATTGGGTCAATTGTGTAGCCATCCGTCCCAATCCCGAGAAGCACCTTCGAGGACTTCATAGTACACGTTCTCCTTCAACGTGACGCCAGGAGCATCGTCCGCCACTCAGCTACATCGTCGATATTGGCAGGCCACTACTTCGCCAATATTTCCGTCAAATCCCGTCGGTGAGAAACTACATACATTTTACTCACTTGGCCTTCCATACAGTCCTGATAGTACAACCGTTCAGCTGAACCGGTGCCTCAACAGAAACACACTACGTGTGCTAGTTAATGTATTTGCTAATTCAGCTTTTACATCAACTAGTTAAATGCTTGTGCGTTGCTTCGGGTTCTTAAAATTATACACTTATAAACACAATGCATGTGGATATTCAAACATTTCAACGATAACACCATCTAGACGAGGAAAAGAGCATGAAATTTGCATTACTCAAACTACATATCATGTTTTTTTATCTATTGGCATTTTTTGTTCTCACAAGCTCCTCGACTTCACCTCTTTCACCATTGCGCAACCATTGTGCTTCGTAGTGTCCCCACTTTAACAACCCTAACATTGTACCTCTTAGTCACCATACTCCATCAATGTGCCACTCCTCATTACGCAATGGTGTTTTCTTCAAGTATTGCATATCGCTATACTTGTTCACATAGCCGATGACTTCAGAGATATTTCAATAGTCATCACCCTACTTTCGACAATTGTAATTTTGGCTGTTTCCACTACCACCTCGAAATTGTGAAATATCTAGCAATTTTTTGAAATATTGTTTCAATATTCAGAAGCGCTAAAGGAGGTTTTATTTTTCTCTCATTTCCTTTGTTTTTAAGCATATAGAGTCGTAAGTCAACTCATAAGAAACCTCCAAAATCAGGTAGAAAAAATACAAAAATTAATAAAAATTTCAGTTTTAATTTATCAAATTGACTGGAGGGTGTGGTACAAGCGACTCTATGTCAAGGCAACTGGTGCATGTTCATTCAGAACAGTGACCTAAGCAGAACTTTATTTCATGAGCTATGAGCGAAACAGAACTTCCAATCCCATTCAAGTTTTTATTATCAAGTATTAGGAACAAAGGAAAAAAATATAATTCAGCACTATATGAATGGATAACTTGTAGTATAATAAGTGAAGCATGAACCTGAAGGTGCCGATTTAGTACATCTCTCAGAGATTTATGGTTTCAGCAGAAACTCAAATCTTGTTTGTAATGCTTAACGTGATAAGATCAGCCTTTTACAGAATCATGTGGAGGTTCAAGGTTTCCATTTTTATTAATCTACACACCATTCAGATTATCAGGCTAAGGTAAGAATGATTTCAGAAATTGCCTGTATCCTGTAACAACAATTATATCTACTACTAACATAGTAACATGTTCTCTCAGAATCAGATTATATATGTATGAAATACTGGCAGTCAGTAAACTGCAAATTACACAAGGGTCAAGCTATATATAAAGTGTGAGATCTAAAGAATCTTGTATATGTGTACAACATTACAATTTTTCGTCTCCCCAAAATACATCTTTATTTCTTGAAGTTTTATCTGTGTACAACATTGTTGTGATATCCCACTGTGATGTAGTGCGGCTGGTGAGGTAATGTAAAGTAATTAACAGTTGCGTTTCAAAACATATAATCTTCATTGAATTTTCCATCATACTGCCCATAGGTACATAGGTAAAACCGGATAAATCATATTCAAAGAAAAAAATGGCATCATAGTGAGAAGCAACAGAGAAGAAAGATGAAAGAGCAAAATCTATACCTCGTGTTTTCTGTGTTTGATAACAACACTAGAATGAATTTCACCATGTGCATAGTTTGCTTAGGATAGATTTGCAGGTGCACGGTGCCCTCGCTGAACACATCAGGATCGGAACACTCAAGCGTAGCTTATAGGTTTTCTGGTTTTGTGTGTGTGTCGCGAGGTGACGTGGTTGGAGAGAAAAAGAGGAAAAATCAGTTTCAGCTTGACCGGTACTATCGGTACCAAGAGCGGTAGTACCGCTATCGCTATTGGTACCGGTCACCGATATCGCAACATGCTTTGCACGAGGGAAGAGCTCACAGTATGCATTACGGTACCTTGACGGTACCTCGACCGGTAGTACCGCTCCCAAGCGGTACTTCCGACCAGGTACCGCTTTGGTACCGTAACTGCAATCTACGGCACTATCGCCTTGCTACCGACATGGTACCGGGAGGGAGTCCGGGACTAGCAGAGGCCCTGCCGGTACCTTGACGATACCGGCAGCGGTAGTACCGCTTTGAGTCCGACGTGGTAGAACTGTGGGCTAATCTCGAACCCAGAGCGGTAGTACCGCTTACCAAAGCGGTAGTACCGGTCATGCAGAAACTGGACATAACGGTTGGATTCGGGGGGGCCTATAAAAGGGGCCTTCTTCTCCAGCTCGTTTCAACTCCTCATCTCTCTCTCTCCTCCATTGTTGCTGAGCTCAAAACCTTGAGGATCTCCCTCCCCATCCAACCAATCTTGCCCATACTTTGAGGATTGGTGGAGGAGACCCCGGTCTATAGTTCTATCAAGAGAGATTTCACCAATACCATCTAGTCCTTAGTGGATCTTGGAGTTAGGGTTCCTATTGTGGGATCTTAGAAGATGAGCTCCTATAGAGGCTAGCTTGGAGTTGTGCTAGCCCCATAGGGTGTTGGGAGCCTCCGGTGTTGTGGAGCTCGCCCCAACCTTGTGAAGGAACCGCCGCCTCGACCGGCTACTTAGTGGAGAAGGGGAAACTCCTTCGTGGGGCTTTCTCGAGGAACAAGGTGAGGCGTGTGTGGCCGTTGAGCCTTCGTGGTTCACACCTCCTCAACGCAGACGTACTCCCTCTTGTGGGAGGAGCTGCGGGAAACAAATCGCGTCGCCTCTCCGCTACCCCGGTTGTCCCGCTCCCTCTCTCTTACTATCTTGTCGGTTCCTTTACTTGTTGCACCGCATAGGCTCATACTAGGATCACCCTCATCGCTAAAGTTGCCACCTTTACTTCGGCATCGCACCTAAAATTGAAAAAGCTATAAAATTTGTGTAGCGACCATTCACCCCCCCCCCCCTCTTATTCGTTAACGATCCATTCAAGTGGTATCAGAGCAAGGTTTTCTTGCCCGGGCTTTACCGCCTAAGAAATGGCCGAACAAGAGGCGCTTGGGAATGGGACCCTTCTCGGTGAGAAACCACCTCCACCATCAAAACACCGATAGCACAACGGCTACATTGGGTCACCTCAAGAAATTGAAGTCATCCATCGTAAGCCAAATGAAGGCTATGATGATGGAGTTGGTTGCTCCAAAACCAAACCTCGCCTTAGATCCTAAGGCAAGTGTTGTAATATCCTAGTATTTCAGACGTTTGCGGGGTAGAATTAGAAAAGGGATGTGCATTGCATCGCAAAACTAGGGAAAATTTCGCGCTTAATTGCATTAAAACATAAGAGGGAACAAGTTTCTCTTTTGACACCAGCCAGGATTAGGGTTTCGAGAGTGCGATAAACTTGGACATGATCTCTTTTGAATTAGGGTTTTGAAATAGGGGAAACATTTGAATTCAACACATATAATTGAGTGAATGCATTTGAAATAAGTTTGAATTGAATTTCAAACTTAAACATTACATAAAATAAAAGACAAGTAATAATTCAACAAATAATATTATATTTGGATAATTCAAACAATAAAAGAGTAGATATAAATTACAATAAGCTCATTAGAGAAACCTTGAGCTTTAATGAACACACAAGATACAATTTCATTACAATATCTAAATATAATTATTACATAATCATTTTATAAATTGATAAAGGAAAAAAAGGAAAAAGGAAATTACAATGAGATGATGAACTAAACTAAACTACACCCAAGCTATCCCTTGATCTTCTTGATCATCCAGTAGAGGTGAATGTCTTGATCTTCCTTGATCCCTGTATAAGAGCATAAGAAGGAAATGCACATTTTTGCCAAGTGGCGATGCCACTTGGAAGGTTAACAAAAGAAATGAAATAGGAGGATAAGACCAGAATCAGCCGAGCTGATCCACCAGTCCCAAGTTCCAACATAGAACACACACACAGCTGACCGGGCTATGTGCATGCACACCAAGCACACAAGCCGGGGTTAGTCACCAACTTCACAAAACCTTGATGTCGACCGGGGAAGCAAGAAAGGGGTAGTATAAAACCTTTTCACAGCCAAACCCTAGTCATTCATCGACCGAACCAGCCAGAGCCACTAGAACACCAAGAACAACGGTGTTCCATTTCTTCTTCGACAAAGAACAAGCACCGATGAACAAGCAAATGGTGAAGTAATTAACTTGCACGACCAAGTGAGGAGGAGCGAGGACAAGCAAAGACGAACGAGTATAGAAGAAATCCTCTACATCAGCAAAACCTAGGAGCTGGAGTGAGGTATACACATCATCATTAACAAACCAGATGGGTTTGTTCATAAATTGCACGGTCATGTACACGCAGGCGCGCAAAGGGTGGAGTAACTCTGTTTTGATCATCATTTGGTCATAGACCAAGTGTAACCTGGTGGAAATGGCAAAGACCAGGGATGAATCAAAGTCTATGACCATGGTTATGCCAACCAGACAAGTGGTAGCATCTTTCAAATGGAAATAGGAAGGAAAACTATCCCGGATACTTACCCAAATCTACCCGGACTACACTAGCCCTTTTAAAACCATCGGATATGCGAAATATATGTTTTCCGCAAGTATTTTTCAACATCAAAAGCTACTGGCAATCAAATATGATCACCCAGCAAGCATTTATCCATTCACAGCAAGCCACCAGAGGTGGGAGTTACCAAAACAACAGTTTATTACTGCTAAGACCACCTCAACAGTAGTTAAAAATGGGTTAAAAATGGAGCTAGGGTCCCCAACAGTAGTTGGCATCCCTCTAGCTCAAGTAATTATAGCAAAAGAATCATCACTGCATAAGGAGTTCATCTTAAATAATTAACAGGACATGATTAAGCTTCACAGATAATTGAATCAAGCAACAGAAAGTATACATGGATGCTATACAAGCATCACACATATAACTGAACCACCAGTAAGCTTTCACAAACATGAGCAAACACCAACACTTGGTGAGAAGCTCTGCAACCAAGCAGTTATGCAGTATGTCAAGCCACAGATAAAGATATAGCCAGTAAGTAATGGCCAAGCAATTGGTGATCACATGATCAACCAGAGCATTCAAACACAAGCCACAGCATCAGCAACTCATCAAAGTTACTGAACAGCTACAGAACAGTCCACCATTGCTTCACAAAGCATCACGAGTATCAAATTATAATTGTATCCGAAGCACATCATCAAGGAGTTGATGAACCAGTGCAACAGGCCAACCAAGCAAGCCTAGGAAGAGCTAGAGCATCACGGTCACCACACCTACATATGATTGGCACTTGCAAATTGCAAGAACTGCTTGCAGCAGTAGCCAATTGAGGCCATTAGAGATTATATAGAGAGGCTAGAGCAATGGTAGCAAGCAGAGCTTGCTCAACTAACAGCAGCAACATCAGTACGCCAGAGGGACAATCCTAGTGACACTAATGGAGGAGTAGAGCAAATACAGCAGCTAGAGCAGGCCAAGCAAGCACCAACCAACCAGTAGCATAGAAGCAACAAGCACAGCATGGCCAGCACAACAGCAGCAGCAGCCTGGCATGGCTAGAATCCCAAAGAGGGAAGCCTGGCCAGTAACTCCAGAGGTAGGAGATGAAGAGGAGAAGAGAGAGGAGCTAGGACGCGTGTACCTGGAGGCAGTAGCGCTGCAGACGCACCACGACGGCACGGCGGCACAAGCTTGGCCACAGCGGTGCCAAGCCGCGAACAAGTCGTAACCACGCCGAGCATAGCAGCCCCAGCACGACTCCAGCGAGCCACTGAGCACCACCCTGGCGCCCAGGAACGTCAGCTCGACGCGAATCGCCGCGAGCACCGCAAACCCAAGCATGCAGTAGGGGTTGGGGGCGAGCGGAGGAGGCCGCCTTTGCCAGATCGACACGGATAGAAGTGGGTGGCATCACCATGCGAGTCGATTGCGACCACCGCGTCGCCTGAGACCGCCGAAGATGGCCGGAGGAAGCCGGCAACGGGGCAGGCGATTTCGGCGTCGCGAGAGAGAAAGGGGATTACGGTTAGGGTTCGACCACGAGCGAGGGAGAGAGTGAGCCGGTTTGGCCGAGCCCAACGGGCTGGTCCAACCAAACCAACTGGTCGGTCTGACCAGTGGGCCCGAGGGGCAAAATGGTCAGTTGACCATGGAAATATTTCCAAAATTGGAAATAAATCCATAAACCCTAGAATAACTTTAAAAAATAAATAAATATATGTAGACCTCTTAAAATTGTGTGATCTATTCAAAACAAATACCTTCATCATAAATTGACCAAATATTAAAAATAAGTATGATGAACTATTACCAATTAAATTAGACCGAGAAATTTAAAGTTTTTAAATAATTAAAAGAAGAATAATAAATCATAATTTATTCTAAAATTGAAATCCAAGAAAATAAATATTCCTTGGAATAAACTTCTTAATACAAATAACAAAGAATTATTTTAATAACTCTTAAGAAGTATTTATAAATCGTGCTTATTCGACACCTTTGACATTAAATAATTAAGCATCGGGGAGGGGGAACAACCCTAAAAATCTAAAGCATGCATATTTGAATCTTTAACCATTGCCCTTATTTGACAATGATGCTATCTTTCAGAAACAGGGTCAGTCCAAACAATCCAACTACACTACCTTGCAGTCATCAGGCAAGTTCATCGCTTGCTCATGTCACTTTGAGTATTTTTACCAAATTACTTGCAAAGTACTATACTTATCACTCTTGCATGAAAAGTAAGAATACTATTTTCATAACTATGAATATGACTATGTGGTGGGCAATGGAACCATGGTATGAGTATGGTGGAGGTTCAATTGCAATGGGTTTATATCCATCTAGGATTAACAACAAATGTCGTCTAGTGATTCTTGTGCCGTAAGACCCGTGTTAACCATAAGATCTGGAGTGGGACGGAGTAGTCAATTGTATTTCTTCCTCTCGTACATCAACGGATGTGCTTACCGTAGCAGTTGTATCTTGCGAGAACAACCGGATGGGTGGGGAACCTTTAAGTCCCCACGGTAATGCGGTCTATGATGGGTTGCAGAAGGCCGGTGAAGGTATCGAGGTCGGATGATACCCAATGGGGTATGCTGACCGGCGGGGATATTAGTCGAGGTCGGATGATATCCAATGGATATGCTAACCGGCGAGAACTCAAGGTCGGAACTGCAACAAATGGTGGGTGTGCGGGGTCGGGGAGAAATGCAATGATTGGCTAGGACCTTATACCGGGCCTCACACCATGGAAGTGTGGACGGAAAAGCTGCCCGGTTGGCACCAAGGTTAAGATCTCTTATGGGTAAAGCAACATACCTCTGCAGAGTGTAACGAATCATGACCTATCACTCCCTGTTCCGGGTTTTGGAAGTGCGAACGCGGCCAGAAAGGAACTCCATGAAGTTCTAGACACCCGGTGAAGGCTGACGGACATAACTCTTCGGAATAAAAACACCTTTTGAAGAAATGCTTACAAAAACCTGCATTGGCCTATGACTTTTTGTTCTAGTGCCGTAGCTAGTGCATAAAACACCTCTTTCCTATAATGAACTTGTTGAGTACGCTCGTAGTCATACCTCCTATAATCCCCTGCTTAGATTGTCTGAACCACCTGGAGGAAGCCAATGATGGACTCGAAGGAGAAGATGGGATCTGCTATGAAGAACCAGATCTCTCCGGAGGGGTACAGAGGGTGGATTACCTGATAGTCTACGGAACCGGAGAGGTTCCAGAAGAGAACACCGCTTAAGTCACACCAGTAGGAGTAGTTGAGCAGCACCAAACTATATAGTATTTAGCTGCTCGAGTAGAAATGGTATTTAGCCTGCTACGACCTATATTGTATAAGTTAAGTAGGGTTCACCTAGAACCTTTGAGTTATCCTCTATGTACCGAGGAGGAGCTCCAATATGATGTACATATATGGCTTGTAATATTAAGTGAGTGAAATAAAGACCAGCTATGTTTCTGTTGTACTACTCTAAGGGATGTAATATTTGCGGATTGGCACTTCGCACATGTTATGTCAACGACTGGCATACTACAACATGCAGTGGTATGCAGGGTCTCCACAAGTGTCGAGGACTCCTTACCAAAAGCTAATCCATTTCCTCTTGTTGGCTTTGTCGCTCAATCGACTAAAGTCCCTCAAGAGGAGGAGCTTGGGGAAATCGGCACTTCATCCAAAGGGAAGGATGGACCACCAGTTGCGGAACATTTAGGGGGTAATCATGCGGTGCCACCACCAAGTGATTACACCGTAAATGTTCCAATTCCAATGCCTCATATTTTATCTCATGGGTCACCAGCGCTACTTGAATCCAATAGCTTTGAAAATTGGCAATTCTTAATGTGTTCTCATGTGCGCAGCGCTTCCACCGAGCTATGGCGCATCATTGAGGAAGGTTACTCACCACGAGACCCAAGAAACTTGACAAGAAGAGAAGTGGTGGATGACCAACTCAACTCCACCGCCATCAACATGATCCACATGGCCGTCACACCCAAGGATCGCGCTCACATCCGCACTCTCAAGACCGCCAAAGAAGCATGGGATAAACTCGACAAGCTCTTCCTTGAAAATGAGAGCATTCAAAGCTTTCGTTTCAATGAAGTGAACAATATGGCCAACAACTTCGTCATGATTGAAGGAGAATCTCCTGAAGAGATGTACCGACGCCTCATCGCTCTTTCCGTGCAAATGCAAGATCTTGGAACAACTTTTTTGGATGACCATTGGATCAAAAGAAAGTTCTACAACGCTCTCCTCCCTTATGAGGAAGTCAAGTTGACGGCCATCTGCCAAAATGCCTCCTTCCGCGCCATGACATCCGATGAGGTCCTTAGCGAAGTCATTGCTTTGGACATCTCCAAGAAGAATGCGGAGGATCTTGTTGCACATGCTCATAACACCCGCAAGCCCAACCTCGCATTGAAGATGAGGGAACATCAAGGAAGTGAAAGTGATGAGGATCCCATGGAGTGGGGTCCGAATGATCTCAAGACCAACTACCATGAACACATGGCACTCGCCGCCAAGAATTTTTGGGATGGGAACAAGACTATAAGCTCAAGGCCAACAGGAAGCTCAAGATACTCGCCTCGTGACTCTTCAAGAAGTTTCTCCAAGAGCCCAAGGGAAGGGCAAAGGGGGAGAACTTGCTACAATTGCGGCGACAAAAGCCACTTCGTCGCGGATTGTATCTTTGAGAGAAGGGAAGACAATGGTGGGAGGCTCGTCCGCAAGGACAAGTCCAAAACCTTCTCCAAGGGATTCTCCAAATTCTCCTCCAAGCCCGGTGACACCAAGGTCTCTTTCACCAAGAAGCCTAAAGCACTCATCATCCGTGAGGAGTATTCCTCCGATGAAGGTGGAGAGCAAGATGACAAGAGCTCGAACAAAGAGGATGAGGGAGTGGCCGCCATCGCCATTTCCACTCCCTCCAACTCCCTCTTCGACTCTCCTAATGAGAACCTCGTCACCAACAACTCCCGTTGCCTTATGGCAAAGGTATCGTCGGAGGTAGCATCCCCTTCCAAACCTACATCCTCATCTAATGCCTTAACTATTGATGATGCCACTAGTGTTACCATTAAGTGTGAGATTGTGGGTTTGGATGCTTTTCTCACTACCATGCAAGGGATACCAAGACCCATGTTGAGGCTTTCATGGCTCAACTTGGTGCGGCTCAAGATCTTCTAGAGGGTAAAGAGAGGCTTGAGAGGGAGGCGGCAAATGAGATTGCCTCTCTCTCAAGCTCATGAGGAGGAGTAAAACTTGCGCATGTCTCTTGAAGCAAGTGTTAATACTCTTAAAGTCCCTAACAATGATATCATCTCCCAACTCACCAAGGATCGAGATAATGATCTTGCCTTGGTGGGTGAGCTCAAGAAGGAGAAGCTTTCTCTTGATGTTGACCACGTCAAGTTACTTGAGGAATTGGAAACCCTCACCAAGGACTACAAATCCTTGAAAAGCAAGTTTGCAATTCTCTCTAAGTCAAGTGATCAACCTCAAGAGGAAGCTCACAAGGAGAAAGAAGTTGAAGTGCCTAACTCTTGCTGTGATGAGCTTGTAGATCAAGTTGCCTCCTTGAGAAGGCATAATGCAATGCTCCTGGAGGTCAATTCTCTCCAAGAACAAGCCTTGGATGAGTAATATCGCTTGAGTAAGGAGAAGGTACCGTGTTGCAATCATGAAGAAGAGATTGCAGATCTAGAGAAGAACAAGGCCAGGCTCTTGAAGTTGAATGGCATGCAAAATGAGTCCTTGATGGAGTGGGTCCGCTTGAGCAAAGAGAAGGTTACTTGTTGTGATCATGAGGATGAGATTGCCACCTTGAAGAGGAGCAAGGCCAAGCTCATGGAGATCAATTCCATGCAAGAGGAAACCTTGAAGGAGTACTTTCCCTTGAGCAAGGACCGAGTTTGTTGCAATCATGAAGAAGATATCGCCACGTTGGAGAGGCACAAGCTTTGCTCTTGAAGATGAACTCTCTCCAAGAAGATGCATTGAAAGAGCATTTCCGGGAGAACAAGGAGAAGGAGGTCCAAGTGATATCACTCACCCTTTCCCGAAACATGAAGATGAAGTCAATCGCTTGAAGGCCAAGATTGATAGGCTCCAAATCCAAGCCACATACTTGGAAGGAGTCCTTGAAGCTAAAGATGGAGCCAATGAGGGCTCTAGCAATGAAGGAGGTGTGGCTATCAAGCCAAAGAGGAAGAGAAGAAGAAGTACCAAGAAGAAGAACAACAACAACAAGAACATGGGTATCACCCGTTAGGAAGGTGACTCTAGCCCAGGGAGGGATGGAGTCCCCGACCCCACACAAGGGGCTATGCCGGTGCTAACAACCCTTCTCATGTTATTTTTGTTGATTACTATGGTCGTATTCATGCTCGTTTTGTTGGTCCTTATGAGGAAAATGTTGATTGGACTATTTGGGTTCCCAAACCCCTTGTTACTAACATGATAGGACCCATTAAGAATTGGGTACCTAAATCCAAGACTTGATTCCTTGTAGGACTATGCTTCCGGTGGTGCTAAATGGGTGGTTGATAGTGGAGCCACTAGTCATATGATCGGAAGCAAGGAAATTGTTGTCGACCTCGAGCCATCACATTCTACCGTATCATATGGCGACAACACAAGCTCAAAGATATTGGGTCTTGGCAAGGTGGTGGTAACACCCGACATCTCACTTGTGAATGTCCTCCTTGTTGAGACCCTTGGTTACAATTTACTTCCCGTTCATCAAATTGCACGCATGGGTCTTTGTACCTTTTTCGATGAACATATGGTGGTCCTCTTGTGAAGCAAGACACTCCGTGTAGCCTTTGTCGGATATGTGGAGAGCGGGTTGTATGTTGTTGACTTCTTCGGAAAGAAAACCTCATCCGCTCTTTGCCTATTTGCTAAAGGTGACAAGGGTTCGTTATGGCATCGCCGACTAGCCCATGTCAACATGAGGACTTTGCAAAGTCTCTACAAGGGGGGCCACATTCTTGGACTAAAAGAAGATGTTTCCTTTTGCAAAGATCGTGTTTGTAGGGCTTGCGTTCAAGGAAAGATGCATGGAGCTCCATACAAGGCCAAGACAACCATATCTACCACAAGGTGCTTGGAGCTTCTACATGTTGATCTCCTTGGTCCTCCGTCTCATGAAAGTCTTGGAGGAAAGAAGTATTGCCTCGTCATCGCCGATGACTATTCAAGATATTGTTGGGTATTCTTCTTCAAGTACAAGAGTGAGACTCAACGGACCATGATGGAGTTTGCCAACCAAGTTCAACGCAAGCACGACACCACGATCCTCGCAATAAGGAGCGACAATGGAACGAAGTTCAAGAACTACACCTTGGATGACTTCCTCGGCGAAGAAGGCATTCAACATCAATACTCCTCCCCATATACTCCCCAACAAAATGGGGTCGTCGAAAGGAAGAATCGAACCTTGATTGAAGTCGCTTGAACCATGATGATGGAGTACAAGTCCAACTACAACTTTTGGGCGGAAGCTATCTCAACCGCTTGACATGCTACAAATCGCGTTTACTTTCGCAAGGGTTTGGAGAAGACACCATATGAGATCCTAACTGGTAACAAACCCAATGTTTCCTACTTCAAGGTCTTCGGATGAAATTGCTATGTGCTTGTCAAGGACACACGTCTATCCAAGTTTGATTCAAGACCACAAGAAGGTATCTTTGTTGGCTATGCAACGGATTCTCACGCCTATAGAGTCTTCAACAAGTCCAATGGACGAGTTGTGGAAACTTGTGATGTGGCATTCAATGAAGATGATAGTTCTTTGGAGGAGCGAAGTGCTTCTTATGAGAAAGGATATGCAATTCCCCCGGTTACCGTAGGGAGGATGGGTGTTGGCTTACGCCGACCTCAAGAGCTACCTCCTATGAGTGCCGGGGAAGGACCAAGTTCTACTCAAGTAGAGCCATCTACACCACAAGGCCAAGCTTCTTCCATTGAGCAACCAAGTGCAAGTCAACCGCTACAGGCAACCTCAAGTTCGACATCAACAACAACAACCACCACCAAGTGATCAAGGCCAAGCTTCAAGTTCTACACCGGATGTCTCGGGACAAACATTCCGGATACAACATTCCCTAACTACCCCGAGTATCCGGCTCTCATGATGATGATGATTCCCCCGACAAGGCGAGGACCCAAACCATGATGAAGATCAAGTGTCCTGACAAGAATCTATTCCCAAGGCTAACTCTCGCCGTGAAGACACTACAACAAGACATTTACACCTCAAGTCTCATTCCTTATGCAATGTCCTTGGAGATCTAAAGAGCAAGGTGTCTACCCGAAGGCAACTAGCAAACTTTTGCGAGCACCATGCCTTTGTCTCCATGGTGGAACCACTCAAGGTCAACGACGCGCTTGAAGATCCCGATTGGTTGCTAGCAATGCAAGAGGAACTCAACAACTTCAAGAGGAATGATGTGTGGACTCTCATGAAGCGCCCCGATCATTGCCGCAATGTTATCGGTACCAAATGGGTCTTTAAGAAAAAGCAAGATGGACATGGCATCGTCATCCGCAACAAAACAAGATTGGTGGCATAAGACTATTCGCAAGTGGAAGGCGTGGACTTTGGCGAGACATTCGCACCCGTTGCTAGGCTCGAGTCCATCTGTATCCTTTTGGCCTTTGCCGCTCACTATGGTTTCAAACTTTAACAACTGGACGTAAAGAGTGCTTTTCTTAATGGTCCTTTACATGAGGAAGTATATGTGAAGCAACCCCCGGGGTTCGAGGACCCCCATTTCCCGGACCATGTCTTCAAGTTTAATAAGGCTCTATAGGGTCTCAAACAAGCTCCTAGAGCTTGGTATGAGCACCTAAGGGAATTGCTTGAAGATCGTGGTTTTGAAGTGGGGGAAATTGATTCCACTCTTTTTACTAAGAAAGTCAATGTGGAGCTTTTCATATGCCAACTTTATGTAGATGACATCATTTTGGGTCAACTAACGCAAAATTTAATGATGAGTTTGCTAAGTTGATGACTGATAGGTTCGAGATGTTAATGATGGGGGAACTCAAGTACTTTCTTGGATTCGAGATCAAGCAAATGCGTCAAGGCACCTTCATCAATCAAGCGAAGTACATTCAAGATATGCTTAAGCGCAGGGGGCCAACGGTATTGGAAGTCCCATGCACTTGAAGTGTCAACTCACACTCGAAGAGACCGGCAAGGCGGTGGACCCCAAGCTCTACCGTTCCATGATAGGTTCGCTTCTTTACCTTTGTGCTTCCCGTCCAGACATCATGTTGACTGTTCCTATGTGCGCACGTTTTCAAGCAAATCGGAAAGAAAGCCACCTTATTGCGGTGAAGAGGATCTTCCGATATTTAGTTGATAATCTGAACTTTGGACTATGGTACCCAAGGGACATAAACTTCTCATTGGTTGGCTTCACCGACTCGGACTGGGCAGGAAACAAGGTTGATAGGAAGTCTACATCCGGCGCTTGTCACTTACTTGGGAGATGTTTGGTGTGTTGGTACTCAAAGAAGCAAAATTGTGTCTCCGTCTCTACCACGGAGGCCGAATATGTTGCCGCGGCTAGTAGTTGTGCTCAAATCTTATGGATGAGGCAAAACTTGCGGGATTATGGACTTGAGTATAGCAAGGTTCCTCTTTTATGTGATAACAAGAGCGCCATCAAGATCGCCTACAATCCGGTACTCCATGGCAAAACGAAGCACATTGAGATACGAAATCACTTCATTCGGGATCACATTGCTAGGGGCGATATTGTTCTATCTTTCATTGGCACCAAGGAGCAATTGGCGGACATCACAAAGCCCTTGGATGAGAAGCGTTTCATCGAGTTGAGGCATGAACTAAATATCATAGATCCGTCGAACTTTGCTTGACCGTCGTGCGCACATACCACTCTTTAACTAATGTCTTGATGGAAAGCACGCATGAACATAGGGGAGTGTGGTTTAAACTTATTGAGCTATCCCTTCCCCCATAATGCATAAAGCAATCAAACACATACTCTATTTGTCGATCAAGTGACTAATGAGCTTCATGTTGAGTCTTAGTTGTGAGTCCTAGATACATCTACGCGACCTCGCGCTATTATACTCTTACACGGTGGCCTCGGCCACCAACCTCGTCCTTGAGGAGTTTTTGTGTTCTCTTTGGTTCTTCTTGATTTTCTTTGAGATTCTTTTGATTTCATTTGTGTTTGGTTTTGGTTTTTGTTTTTCTTTATGTTTCTTTGTGGGAGATTCACCCAAGATTGGCTTTTCATGTTGATTCTTGCAAGCTTGGTTTAGTAGTACCTTACCAGTTTCTTCATCTAATCTTAAGCCATTCCCTACCTCTTGAGCCATTTTCGTCGAAAAGCACAAGCCTACACCATAATATGGGTTTCCTGAACTTTAGCAACCGGTACTGCCGCTTTCGACTTTGACTTAAGGTACCGGGTCGGGACGGATCTATCAAATCCCCCACTTTTCCCCACCCACCTCAAGTCAAAGGCGGCGCCCAAGATAAAGGAACCCGAGGAGACCGGCCCCAATCTCCTCTTCCGGCCATCCCGGCCAAATATCCTCCGTGGAGAAGCTTCCCCACCTTCTTCTCCGCCATGGCCTCCGGTATGAACTCGAACATCCCTCTCTAGGATTTTTTGGATTCCCTAGATGAATAGGCTAGGGCTTGTTGGAGTTCTTGGTGGAGACTCATCCTAGAAGGCTTTTCCATGTGGATGGATACTAGCTAGCAACATTATGTGAATTCTGTGCCTCAATGCTATGGACCAAAAACTAGATCTAGTGGTGATGTGCTCGAGCGGTTATTTGCTATGGAGCAAAAGTCCTTTTTTGGTGTCCCGATGCCAAAGGGGGAGAAGTTGTTCTATTAGGACGGTTATTTGCATGAAGATGCCAAGGGCTTGGTGCTTCGTATTGGTCTTTTCGGCCATGGTATCACTTTTATACCTAGCTATTCGAGAAAATTTATTCGTGCTTGATACTTTGCTACTCTATTCCTGGATCTCCCCATTTGTAATAAGACTTATTATGGTAGCCGTGCTTTAATACTTGTGCTGGCCAGGAAGTCCGAGCAACCAATCATATCTCCCCCGATGGGTAGGCTAGAGGATCTTCGACCTACCAAGCGCGGCCCAAAGTGAGAGTGCGCATATGGCCATCCATCACAGCATAGCGAGAGAATAAAGAGATCACCCATCACTGATTAACAATACGCAACGCCATTCAGAAGCCAAAGATAAGATCAACTAAGGCTACTGCAGCACACCAACCTGACTCGCTGTACAAACTGCACACTGATTTTGAAGCCGAAGATACAAGGAGCAGATATATTGAATATCTTCGGCATACAACAGCCCCGCTCAGCACGAAACACCAGGCCTCCCCCAAGCAATGTACCCCACAAGCACACAGAGGAAGATAGGAAGCCCCAGCGGTGGCGCACACATCAAGTGGCGCGCATAGAGAAAAGCCCTCCATTTCGGGCAGCCCTCAGGTACGTAAAAGATATCCGCACATATATTTTGCTAACTACACACCCAAGGGCAACGCTATATCACAGGTAGTAATGTTCATAAACTAAAAGTCGGGATCAGCCGAATGTTTCATACGGTACCTGACAGATGAACACAGCCCAGTGTTCTAGCAGTATATGGTCTCTAAAATGCCAGCGGACTCCAGGTCAGTTTCAGTTCATATGCTATCTCTCCTAGAGAGGTATGTCCTCCACATCATCATGCTCAGTCTTTGGCGCTTCATTCCCAGATGTGGAAGCATGGTTCTCAACCGTGCTCATCTCTTGCACGGGCGGTGGGTTGACAATGGTCATCGGAACGGCACTGTTGTCTGTGAGGCGACCTTTCCTTTCCCGATGCTCCTGACAGTTTGCGCACCAGTGAAAGCAGCAGTGGACCAGACAAGGATCGCATGGAGCATTCTGGTGGAAGCAGAACAAGAAGTGGTGGTTAAAGAAGGTCCATGAAACTATAAACCCAGCCTGCCTATCAAAGGCTACACTTAATTAGCAGCAGGCCAGAATTAGTTACCACGAAAAGATGGTACAAACAATTCTAAACAGTATACATGAAAATGTGGACAGAATAAGTAAATAGGAAGTGCAACCAACTCCATCTTCACAACAATGAGCAATACAAAAGTGATAAAATGGTCTGACAATTCAATGGTATAACCAACTCCTGCCAATGGACAATGCCAAGCAAAATTTCATGACAGTTACAGAAATTTGCTGACAGAGTTCTCTGATCCAAACTACAAAACATTAACCATGCAAAGCTAAGTGTTCGCTTCGTGACACAGGAATATCTGATACAGCTATCTCAGATGACGAATGCAAATGTCCTGAATGCAATTATCACGACATAAACAAAGAAAACAGTGGAAGAGAGAAAGAACTACCTCCAGATGATACTTTTTCTGAAGCTGTTGACGAAAAACACCAGTATATGTAGAACATAACCACCAACTAAACACCAGGCCTTCACCAATCAAGACCGACGCTCCTGGGTCAACGCCATGGAATATAGCTGTAAGGATTGCCAGTGCAATGCCACCTTCAACACAGACAGCATGGCAAGTGCAAGGTGTTGTCCACGGGATATCTTCTCTAAGGGCCTGAACATTTCGTCCAAACAGCACACAGGGGCAGAATAGTCCAGTCCAGCCTAACAAAGCAAGAAGATCAGACACATAGGAGGTTCGAAAGTGTCTCAGAATATAGCAGTAAAACATATGAAAACTGTGTAGACTGAAGCATAAAGCTATAAAATGTATAAAGATATAGGGTTTCGTATACGTCTGATAAAATGTGACAAAAGGGATATGGATACCCATGCAAGATATAAAAAAAAAGTACTCAATTTGGACTGTCCAGTCATGAACCACTAGGTGAAATAGCTTCTAAATGTAGGTCTACACACATCAGGTCACAGGGCTGATTTTGCAAACAACATAAAAGACCGAAAAATGACAGGACTTGAATTTTACCAACAGGTAAGGGATTGCGATATGATAAAAATGTATTTTAGCAATTTATATTATTTTAAAAAATGGATAAACATATACCCCCTCCGATCCATAATAAATGTCGGGAATTTAGCACAAAGTTGCCAACCTATGGGACTAGGTATAATTCATATACATCTGACAAAATATGGGAAAAGGGATACCCATGCAAAGCTATAATACAAAATTAAGTACACAAGTTGGACTGTCCAGTCATGAACCACTAGGTGATTTAGCTTCTAATTTGAGGTTGATAGTTGATACGCGTCAGGTTGGCTCTAGATTATCATTTGAGTTATATGTGTGGTATGAAACATAATTAAGCATTGTATTGGTTCCAATTTATAATTGAGATATATGTGCAGCAATAAATTTAAATCATGCCTTTCTCGTAGGAATGAAATAGATAACTAATTGATTATAGTTTAGTCTACAATGGTTTGTTCTTCGATTAAGCTCATCGTGTTAATTAAAAATGGCAAAGAAAGAAAAAGAGTTAAGATATGCAGGGCATCTTTGTGTGAAAACTGTCTAAACTGGTATCATTTGAAAAGGAGGAAACACCGAATTTGCGACCCGCAACCGCTGACCTAAACTATTTTGGAAGATTTCACATCAATCTGTAAGCATAATACATTTTTTTTTGCAATTTGTAGTTATTTTTTGAAAGAATTTCACATTTCATGTAATCATAGTTATAAGGCTCTAATGAACATGTGAAAAAAATCGATAACAGTTACGATCCTAAATGAAAAAGAAGAATATGTGTATGGGCTCTGTTGCTTGTGTGCAAATCAGCGTACTAGCATTTGGACCCTTCAACTTCTTTCTTCATCTCCTTGCAGCAAGACTGTGCACATATTCAATTACTCGTCAAAAACAGGGAGGCACGCCAATGAACCTTGAGGCTAATATGTCGCTCTGATATGCCATATGTGATGTACTATCCAATTCGAGGCTAATATGTGGCTCTGATATGCCATATGTGATTTATTATCCAATTTGACCCTAATATGTCGCTCTGATATGCCATATGTGATTTATTATCCAATTTGTTACTGAACGTTGTTCAAAAGAAACAAAGTCATTCTGGAACCAAAATTGGCATGACATTGATGACAGTTACATGAAAATCCCCATTCCAGCTTTACCATAACCAAGTTCCCATGCCTAAGGCTGCTCACGAGAGTCGACAACAACTACATGAACAGAGTAATGTTTCACTTAACATAACTGCATGTGCTCCATATGCAGGGCCATTAGAGGATCTAAAACTGAAACACCTAAACTCTGTCGCATAACCGGTAACACTTTAATGCTGTGGAAACAAACAACTAGCTACAGTAACTGTGTGTAGTAGCCAAAAAGCCTGAGCTCATCCCCAACAGTACAATTTCATGCCTGTGCAGACCCACATAAGAATTCCTTGCCAAAATTCGGCATCTACACGCATCAGCACGTCAAAACTACCACGGATTTTGAAATTGCGGTTCTAGTATCTACTATCTAGAGTGGGGGCAAAAGTCACAGAACTAGATCGACTAAACAGTTGAAGGTGGAATTGAAGGGCCCAGAAGGAAATGCAGCGTCACTTACAGCTCTCGGTGTCTTCGGCGCACCCGAAGATGCCGGTGGTCCACGGCTCGTCGGCCGGCGCCCGGTGGCTCTCCGGCAGCACCTGCCCGCACTCGCCGCACTTCCTGCGCTCCAGCTGTACAGTCACGGCACGGCACCCGATATCAGATCGGGCCATCCCGATGGCCCGAACAAGCAACTGCAGCAACAGGCAACGGCCGAAAACCGAGAATCGCGCGAGGAACGGCGAGACCGACCTGCGGGACGGCGATGGGCTGGTTGAGCTCGCCGGGGCGGATGTCCTCAGCGCCGGAGCCGGAGTGGGAAGCGTGCTTCTTCAGCCTCACGTACTGCGACGGGTGGCTGCGGCTCGCCTCCGCCATCGCTCTCCTCCTCCCCCCTCCTCGCGAGCTCGCCTGGCTGCGCTCCCGAGGGTTTTTGGCTGCCGACGAAGGGCAGAGCTGCGCGGTGGGAACGGGTGCGAGTGGTGGAGATCTGGGTCAATAACGAGGTCGGCGTGGGTTGGCGGTTTTTGGTTGGGTTCGACCAAAGGTCAATCGCGGTTCGGCCAAGCATCAAAAGCGAAGAGGTGTGCTTTTGACCCCCTTTTCACCACTCAACCACTAAAGTTAAAGCATCCCACCTCTTAACCACTAAAGTTGAAGGGATAAGTTAGCTTACGACAGGAATATTAAAAGATTCTACTCCCTTCCGTCCGAAATAAGTGTCGGACGGTTAATAGACATGCATTTTTACAAATAAACACTTCTGAAATTAGAAAAATTGTGGATCCTCATATCCAGTTGGCCGGTTGACCCTCGCCGGCGTGCGGGCAGCGTCTCCAGACTGCCTTGGCCACGCGTGGGAAGCGTGCTGGCAACCTTGACGGGGCACCACCGCACCGGCGAGGAAGCCCACCGTGCCGACATGTTTACTGGGCGGAGGCGCCCTATCACCGGCGAGGATGGACTGGCGGCATGGATCTGACGCAAGAGAGCGGAGGGCTCAAACTGGGAGAGGAGGGAGGAAGTCCAAGTCAGGTGCTACGCCGGTGATATCGGATCGAAATCGAGGTTGGGTGGGGCGGCGTAAGAGACGGGGGATCGAGGGAGACGGGTCGAGGAAGACTTCTGTTTTCCTTTTTTCGTGAGGGAACCAGTCTATGCGTCTCCGGCTTGGGTTGGGACTTGGGACAGAGATAGAATTGGATTGGTGGATTGTGTTAAGTAACAAACAAATACAAGGTTGTTTCTGTAAAATGTCTCATCCGACTCTTATTTCGGACCGGAGGGAGTATCTATTTATAATAGAACAAAGTTTGGAGACGGGGAGATACCGAAGCAAAAGCCAAATGCGACAAATCTTTCATACTCCACCGATGTTTTCCTTATTTTTTCCATCATTTTATGGTAATGAACATATAATTTTCTTCTTTCAGTCCCAAAAAGTTTTGTTTTTCTTGTGCAAAACATGTATGGCGGCGACCTACGCTAAAACCAAAACTGAGAAAGCTTAGAGCATCTCCAGACACATGCCTCGTATCTTATCCGACAACTCATTGTTCGGACAAAATTTGAAAACTATTGGACAAGTTCTTGCAAATGGGGGACAATGCTCCCCAGTGGCATCCTCGGTACCAAAACTTCGGTGAGGACCACCGCACCCAGAAGTGCTCGCTGCAGGACATGGCAGGCGGTTGGCGCAGAAGCGCTCTCCAGTGCGGAAGAGCACCTCGATGTCGAGGAAAGCGAGGTTGGTGTTGGCATGGTCACATATGGCTTGCATGAGCGGCGGCCACTACACGTCCACGATGTAGAGCAAGTGCTTGTGTCAGTATGAACATGGTGCTCCTGCACTTCCTATTGAGACAAATGTGGGCGTGGTGCAGTGCTCCAGGAGGTCATGGGCATCACCATGGACATGGAATACGCCCATCCTCCTCGCCACGGTTGGTGTCGAGCGTGTCTGGATCAAGTAACTCAGAAGGGGTCAAGAGCACCAAGAGAGCATGTAGTCGCATGAGACTTTGACTTGGACGGTGAACACCTTTGCGTTGGGAGCCTCCTAGACGGAGTGGTGCCGCCTTTTCCCTCTCCATGTAGGGAGGTGTCAGGAGGGGTGTCCTTGCGCGAGCTGCGATGAAGGGAGAGGCGGCTCCATGCATCTACAATGGAGGGGGAGAGGAGGATTACCATTCGCCTCAACGTCCGAAGAGGAGGAGATGCATGCGACGTGCGGTAGGTGGGCATGCGGGAGAGGGAAGAGATAGAGGTAGGTGGATTGATGGCGACAAGTGAGCCGGTTACCCACGGCTTGAATGGTGTGTCTGGAGCGCTAGATTGAGGGTCTGTTTGGATTATAGCCTGGTACTGCCCAGCCAAAATTTCGGTGTTGACCATGCGCGCTGGCGCTCGTTTGGTTGGATGCCAAATTTCCAGATCCATGCCAAAATTTTGGTTACGCGTTCGGTCTTTTCGCCAACTGCTGAGCGAACTATGGACGGGCAAAACCTGCGCCAAATAATTGGCGTGCCCTATTTTGGTAGGGCTAGCGAGGGCGCCAACCAAACAGCCCCTGAGTCTCTATACACATGGGATAGGATGGGTGACATAGGCATCCCGGATGGGCCTGCCGAATATAGTACCCGGAGTTTATTGAAGGCCCATCACCCGAAGTTTATAAAGCCCAGAAGCCCATTGAAGCATCGTCTATGGGAAGTACATATAGATTAGGAATAGTGACTTGTAGTTCTACGGGACGGATTCAAAGAGCCTCCCGGCAATTGTAACTAGTGTAATACGAAACCCTCGGCTCCGCCTCCTATATAAGGGGGAGTCGAGGGACAAAGAAAGGATCAATCTCATTGTCAACCCCAACCCTAGTTTTTAGCAGTCGAGCACCTTTTCGGCTGAAACCTTCGAGATCTACTTGCCCTCTACTTCCTCGAAACCCAAGTCTACAACTTGTAGGCATTGACAAGTTAATACCTTGTCAATTGGCACCGTCCGTGGGAACTAGAGGCGACAAGGAGCTGATCTTGATGGCATCGTCAACATCTTCGGCAACATCATCAACGTCGTCGCTAGCAAGCAACGCGATGGACGTAGGTAAACATATCGAAACTGATCTCGTTGATTTTGTTCCTCACCCTCCCGCCCGTGTGGATGCATATGCGTACCTGGAAGAGCCAATGGAGATGATGTTCGGAAGTTTCCACTTCTGCGTCCGGAATGAAGGATTGCATCGTCTCGCGACACCGGTTTCATCGGGTTCGTCGGCGGTCGATTCCGATTTCTCGGGATCATCATCATCGTTCGAGACAGGCGACGAGGAGATCTCGCCGCCACGCTTTGTCAAGCCCGCTTCAAGCGGAAAACTCGTTGATATATTCGGCAACATGTCCTTCGGGTCGCCTGCATATTCAGATCTGAGCAGCAACTCGGAGAGCATTGACACTTTCGACTTCATCGACAGATCTACCTCCGTTCGAGGGGTCCTCGTCGATCCGCGCGACGGTACAACCAACTTCAGAAGGAACAAACCCGCAACATATCATCAAGCTTATGTAATCGGGGAGACGAGTCACCCAGAGGAGGAAACATCAAAGGCTTTCGATGATTTGGAAAATCCATACATCGATCCCGAGGATCTTGCACGAGGATTGGGAACCAAATACGTCGGGACCGCACCTCGCCAGAAGTTGCAACTTCCGCAAGCAGCTTGGGATAAAGCGTCGAGAGCCATGAGCGGCACGGAGCCAATGACCACCACTGCCACATTAGAAGAGATCCAAGCGTATCAATATAGACTCGCTCAGGCCAGACGAGAAATAGAAAAAGAAAAAATGGTACTTGAGCAAAGGAAAGCCGCAGCTTCTGCATCGAGCTGGCGAAGAGCTGATTTGAGCCGACAATCAAGGACTTCGGATGACAACCACAGAGCAGCGCGCGATAGAGGAAGATCTCGTCTGCAACATATACCCGAGCATGAGCGGGAGCACCTGATCCAGAACCTCGACATGTCCTTTATGTCAATCAACACAAGAGGGAACATCATCCCCAAAACACCGGAAGCTGGTATATGGCGACTCAAGCCTTCATACTAGCATAAAAACCACCTGCTGGAGACCCGAGAGAAGCACTGTATCAAATGGCCATGACAGGAGTTGGAGTCATGGGAACAAGGTTCGCACGACCTAATACACCACAACCCGAAAGTGTTCCAAGAAGAAATAGTCCTCGACCCACCACGGTGGCACGAGACCCCCCACGAGCAGACGTGTCGAGGAATACAGAAGCTCAAGATAGAGTCGACAGAGCACGGGAAAATAGATCCAGACGATACTCGCCAGAAGTCGAGGAAGAGGATATGTGTGGACTCCCCTTCTTTACTCGACGAGTTCACAGAACACGGGTCCCTTCTGGCTTTAAGTTTCCAGACGGTTATAAAAAGTTCGATGGCCTGCAAGATCCTGAAGATTGGATAATTGATTTCCTAGAGACAGTAAAGCTGTTGGGCGGATCAAGAGCAACAGCTATGCAGAGCGTTCAAGTACATCTCAGTGGAGCCGCAAGATCATGGATAAAAAAGCTACCAGCAGGATCCGTCGACAGCTGGGAAAATTTTGAGGAGTTATTCATAAAGAATTTCCGTTCCACGTGTAAAAAGCCGGCATCTATAGAGCAGCTAAGGGTCTGTAAACAAAAGTATGGTGAACCGATGAGGACATACATCCAGCGTTGGAATATCATATAGAATTCTGTTGAAAACGTATCTGATGAAAGAGCGATATATGTGTTTGTCACGGGAATACAGCAAAAAGACTTCATCGAGGACTTGGGCAGATCCAACCTGAAAACAACTGCAGAACTCATGGACATAGCGAATCGCTGGGCAGATGGAGAAGATGTTGTGCATAATAAACGGCACAGGTCACCCGAAGAGGACCGCAACAGAAATAATAATCAAAATAGGCGACGGTATTCTCACCCGTACGCAGACTACGACAATATTGGCCACGTGGCGGCCGGTTTCCGAGAAAACAGTGGTGGAAATAATCGGGAGGATTATCAGAGAAGCAACGAACAGCGCGACGCGCCAAGTTCTTGCAGATAAAATAATCGACCAAGGTTCCAGAGGCCATACAATATATCACCCGACGATCTCTTTAATGGACCATGTCAGATGCATTTTTATCTCGACAATGAGGGAAAATGACAGTCAGGCCACCTTCGTAAAAGACTGTCGAACTTTCCAAGCGTTGCACCGGTACGCAGGACATGCCAATGCACAGGTAGCAAATAGGGGGAACCCGCAAGCGCCAAGGAGTGAGATTCACCTTCCACCTCCACCCGCAATTACCGATGAAAATCAACATCAGTTGCAACTGGCGGCAACCCCAATCAACGGTCCCTACATCGATACAAATGGAGCGGTGGCGATGATTCAGAAGGGCAGGCCTTCGAATAGGGCCCAGAAGGTGATTTCGCGACAAGTGTTCATGGCAGAAAAGATGCCTCCACCAACAATCGAGTATCTGAATTGGTCGGGACAGGACATCGGGTTCACTCAAGCAGACCATCCATCTCAAGTTCCACGACCAGGGCAATCAACAATGATCCTTCCAGCAGTAATCGCAGGATTCGACGTATCACGTGTGTTCATAGATGGAGGGAGCAGCATAAACCTCATGTACGCAGATACATTGAGGAAAATGAACATATCTCTGGCAAATTTGACACCAACCGACACGCGTTTCCACGACATCACACCCGAAAAACCTAGTTATCCACTGGGAAAGATCAATCTCGATGTTCATTTTGGAACCCGAGAAAATTACAGAAGAGAGAAGCTGGAATTTGAAGTCGTGGATTTCCCATCGCAATATCATGCCCTACTGGGACGACCAGCTTATGCTAGATTCATGGCAGTACCACATTACACATACTTGTTATGGAGGCTCCCCGGTGAAAGAACACATCTCATAATATGTTTTGTGTGTTTAATGTCAATGTATGTGATACACTAATGTTTGATTAAGTGGTACAGGGATTATATAGATACATGTATATATGTGTGATGGATGTGGTGAGACGTGTCAAAAAGAAGCTGTAACATGATCACCAGGCCGGATATTCCGGGCCGGATATTTCCAAAATATCCGGCCCCCAATTTTCGGCTAAGGACTTGAGGATTTGTGGCTCAGTACTCCCTGGACATGGGCCGGATAATTGCCCGGACATTTGCCCGGATTTGCCCCAGGGCCAGATAATCCGGGCCGGATATTTCCAAAATATCCGCCCCCCCCCCCCCCCCCCCCAAAATCGGCTAAGGACCTGAGGCGATGCGGCTCTGAACAGGGGACGGACATTTGGCCGGATATTTGGCCGGTTTTTCCCAGAGGCCGGACTTTTGGTTGGGCCGGATTATCCGGCCCTAACTTAGGCCGGATTATCCGCCCCCCGGAAGCTCCAACGGCTGGAATTTGGAGGGGAGTATTTATACCCCCCTTCTTCTACCTTGCTCCTTGCTCAATCATTGCACAAAAATCTGCCAAGCTTCACCACCATTAGAGCCACCTCAAGAACACAAGATTTGCAAGATCTCCTTCCTCCCCCAACCAAAGCTCTTGATCTTTGGAGATTCGAAGGAGAAGACACCGATCTACATCCTCACCGAAGCGATTTACATTTCCCTCATTTGTTTGAGGGACCCCTTGCTAGTGTTCCTTTTTGGATCCCTAGTTGATTTGTGTTGATGTATTGTTGTTGATTGTTGTGTTGTTACAGATTTGGGAGCCTCCAATTCGGTTGTGGATGTGTGCCCCAAGAACTTTGTAAAGGCCCGGTTTCCGCCGAGGAAATCCCTTAGTGGAAGTGGGCTAGGCCTTCGTGGCGTTGCCCATAGGAGATCCGAGTGAAGCCTTCGTGGCTGTTGGTTTGGCTTTCGTAGCAACCACACTCCTCCAAACGTAGACGTACCTTCTTGCAAAGGAAGGGAACTACGGGAATCATCTCCGTGTCATCGCGTGCTCCACTCTCGGTTACCTTTATCCTATTCTATCTCCTATATATTGCGTAGCTTTATCGTGCTTAGTTGTTAGTCTTGTCATATAGGTAAATTCACTTAGTTGCATATCTAGAGAATTTACCTTTGTGTCAAGCCTAAATTGAAAAAGAACTAAAAATTGGTTAGCACCTATTCACACCCCCCCCCCTAGGTGCGGCATACGATCCTTTCACCCGGACCCAAGGGCCCAATCACGGTGAAGGGAAGTTTCTCTTGTTGGAGGTATGCCCAAGAGGCAATAATAAAATGGTTATTATAATATATCTTTGAGTTTATGATAATGTTTACATACCATGCTATAATTGTATTAACCGAAACATTGATACATGTGTGTTATGTGAACAACAAGGAGTCCCTAGTAAGCCTCTTGTATAACTAGCTTGTTGATTAATAGATGATCATAGTTTCATGATCATGAACATTGGATGTTATTAATAACAAGGTTATGTCATTATGTGAATGATGTAATGGACACACCCAATTAAGTGTAGCATAAGATCACGTCATTAAGTTCATTTGCTATAAGCTTTCGATACATAGTTACATAGTCCTTTCGACCATGAGATCATATAAATCACTTATGCCGGAAGGGTACTTTGATTACATCAAACGCTACTGCGTAAATGGGTGGTTATAAAGGTGGGATTAGGTATTCGGAAAGTATGAGTTGAGGCATATAGATCAA
>NC_061511.1:165525069-165663586 GCF_022539505.1 Lolium rigidum | reverse complement strand
GTCCCTCTCTCTCACTCGTCCTAACCCTAACCTCTCGCGACGCTCGTGGCGATGGCGTCGCCGCCATGGCTGCCACCCTGCTCCGGCCATCTCTATGCTCCCCTGCTGTAGCCACCTACCGGATCTTGACCGCCGCGAGACGATCTATCGATCTGTCCGCGTGGTTTCTCCGATTTCTTCCTCTCCTGGCGAATCGCCTCCGCTTTGGATCCACTGGAGAATCGCCTTGGGCGATTTGGTGGTCTCCGGCGACTCCCGCCCTCGCCGTCGACGTGTGCGCTCTCGAGACCGACCCGGCGCGGGTGCTGCTCGCGGCAGCACATGTGCCGTCGTCCCCGTGCCGTGTTGCTGTGGTGGTGTTCGTGCTCGTCGGCGTAACGCCGGCGCCTACCCTGGCTTTGCAGCTGCTATGGCCGCGCGAGCACTGCCTCGCCATGCCATAGCCTCTATCACCAAGCGCATGTAAGTGTGTGCTGCTTCCCCTCCTTCTCCTTTCCATGACTGAGCTCCTCCCAAGCTACTGTGCTTATTACTCCTCTTGTTCTACTGCTCTCTGATGATCCTATGATCATACAGATCCCCTGCAATTGCTACCTGAGCTATATGTGCTTCTATTTTCTGTAAATTATGGCCAATCTACAAATTTCTGGTACTGGCCAGTGTTGCTTTGCTTCCTTTACCTGCCATTTGTTGCTTGTCTGCTGCTCCTAGCATGCTCTGGTATTGCTATGCTACTTTGTACTTGCTTACAAGCTTGCTATGCTATGCTGTTCATGCTTATGAGCTTTATATGCTTACTGGCAATCCATACTTGCTTGTCTAGGTGTGTCATCGTGCATCAGTGACACTTGTGAGTGCCAGTGGTGCCTGTGAGGTGCTTCTGTGCTTCCTGTGTAAGCTATTGATCCATTTGATCAATTCAATGTCAGTGATGTCTTACTGATTAATACTGTGGCTAAATTATTCAATTATCTTGTGATGGTGATGCTCAAGCATCACTGTGCTGTTGCTTACTTGTGCTGTTGCTCATCTTAGCTACCTAGACTTGCTCTAGTGGCTATGGATTAAACTGTGTTGCCTATATTATGTTGCTGTCAGTATTAAGCATGGATCTGTGATAAATTCATGCTTGTATTAATTAGATTATGATGAACTGCTTATGCAGTGATGATTAAATTACTTGCTTGCAAATGATTTGACTGTTCATGATTATCTGGCAAGCAAATAGAGCCTGAATCCATTTCTGGATAGTGATGTGATATATTTGGCTTTCTCTTAATTGGTGCTAAGTGTGATGTGACCTCAGTAGCCCTGCTACTGACTGGTTGCTCACATGGTTGATTGGATCTTGTTGGCTATTCATCTATGCTTGCATATTTGGGGATCATAATAAATATGAATGCCAATATGCTTGCCTGTGAAGAAATCTAGGGTTTCTGATGGTTGTGTGCTTAGGATTTACTGTGTAGTCTTAGCTGCTAATCTATGCCATCTACTGGTGCTATCTGTGCATCTAATCTGGCTAGTGTGTGCATCTGCACATATGTGCTAGTTTCTGTGTATAAGATCTGTACCTAGATGCTTTCTATTTTGGTGGCTTTTGACTGGCAGTAATCCTTGGTGAAAACCAAGTGATGATCTACCCCCTTTTGAGCATCTGCTCACTCCCATGATTATATCATGCTCATATGATGGATCAGATCCACTGGATCTGTCCAGGAACTTGGTATACCTTGTTCCAGCTCCTAGTATGAAATATTTTGTTGTTGCAGTCTTGTGGTTTGTGCAAAGCTCTTCACCTCCAGATTCTGTTTGATCTTCTAGGTCACCATGATTTCTGATGGCTGAGGTTTTGTGTGTGTTTGTGCTGTTCTTGAGCAAGAACTGTATGAACTATGTGTTGCTCTAACTTCACCCTTACCTGGTGAATCTTATCTGGTCGACTGTGTACTGGTTCTAGGGTTTGTAATCCTTTTATATCATCTCTACTTTTACTCTGGCCATGACACACAAGGCCTGGTTACTTTGTGACTCATCCCTTGCATTGCCTTGCTGTTGCTTGGTTAGCAACAGCCTTCATATGTGGAAACTTGAGCCCCTTGTGGCCTGCCCAGTGTTGGTCTGCCTATGCCTATCTTGTGCTGTCCAGGAATTTGGACAAGCACAAGTGTGCAGTGTCAAATTTTACTGTCCAAACTGAATTTCAGTGATTGGTGTTAACTGTCCAAACTGAATTTCTAACACTTGTATTCTGGCTAGTACCTGTTATTTGTTTTGCAGGTTTGAAGGTGAATATGGCCAGAAGATCATCCTCAAGCCATTTAGTTTAGGTTTTAGTTTAGAACAACCTTGTAATTTTCCTTTTTCATTTCTGTTTATTATTGAACAATTCTTGTACCAAGAATACTGTAAAGACAATGTATTCTGTGTTGATTATCAATAAAGCTCAAGTTTTGGTTTATGAGCTTTTGATTTATGTAATGTTTAAATTCTGAATTAGATATTGTATTTAATATTCAATTTGAAATTCAAAGTCATTTGAATTTATTAGTTGTGTTTGAATTGAGAATTCATATTTATATTATTCAATGCTTATTGTTAAATGTATTAACACTTGTCAAATGAAATCATTCCCCAAATCAATAAGATACAAAAGAGATCATGTCGAAATTTCCCTAACTCACATTGCCTAACCCTAAGTGCAAAATGAGAGAGAACCTCGATCCCTCTTAGGTTTAGTTGCAATAAGGCGCGAAAATTTCCCCCGTTTTGCAATGAAATGCACATCCCATTTCTAAATCTACCCTTCGTTGTTCCTATGTTCTGGGTTATTACACTATATGGTGGACCCCACATACTAAATGGGCTAGCCCTTTAACTGGAAAGTGGGACCCACCTGTGTTTTTGGCCCGGCCCACTATCTTGTTGGGCCGGCCCACTTGCTATATGGTGGACCCCACATACTAAATGGGCTGGCCCTTTAACAGGAAAGTGGGACCCACCGGTGCTTTTGGCCCGGCCCACTGGCTTGTTGGGCCAGCCCATTTGATCTAATGTGGACCCCATGTACTAAATGGGCCGGCCCGATAGCAGGAAAGTGGGACCCACATGCTAATTGGGCCGGCCCACTAACTTCTTGGGCCGGCCCGGTTGCTTTAATGTGGACCCCACTTTGTAAATGGGCCGGCCCGATACCAGGAAAGTGGGTCCCACATGTCTTGTGGGCCGGCCCTTTTGCCTGTTGACCGGTCAAACGAGTGCATTCGGCCCGGCCCACATGCTTAGAGGGCCGGCCCATTAAAGTTTTGACCAGTCAACCTTAGAGGTTAGGCCCGGCCCACGTAACTAATGGACCAGCCCGGCCTATATAGTTGACCAGGTCAAACTAAGTCGGCTGGCCCGGCCCGCTTAAGACGTGGCGAGGCCTCGTGTGGGCCTACCATCTAGCACGGGGTTTCAGCCGGTTAACGCCATTAGCCGCCGGTTAACGGCGTCCGCCACGTGTCGGCTTGCATGACGTCGGCGAGTCAACGGGCTCCCGGAAACACTTGGGCAACGGTCCGATTTTCCGTGACGGAAGGGCGCCCAAGCGCGACGGACCGAAAAAATCGTCGTAGGACTTTGCCTGACGCAGTTTCCACAACAGAACCCATATCGTCGGGTTAGGCCCATAGGCGACGAAAAATACCCCTTAGCGGACGATTTTGAGACGTTGTCTATCAGACCTTTTCTTGTAGTGCTAACAAATAGATAACATATAGCAAAACTTTTCATGAATAGTACTTTCAAGACAAGTGATGTCTACGGGTGCTTCTATTCTTGTAGACAGTGTTGGGCCTCCAAGAGCAGAGGTTTGTAGAACAGCAGCAAGTTTCCCTTAAGTGGATCACCCAAGGTTTATCGAACTCAGGGAGGAAGAGGTCAAAGATATCCCTCTCATGCAACCCTGCAACCACAAAGCAAGAAGTCTCTTGTGTCCCCAACACACCTAATAGGTGCACTAGTTCGGCGAAGAGATAGTGAAATACAAGTGGTATGAATAAATATGACCAGTAGTAACGGCACCAGAAAAGTGCTTGCTGGCGTGCAGTTGATGGTATTAATATTGCGGGAAGTAAAGATGCGAGTAAAACGAGTAAACAAGCGGCGATAGCGATATTTAGGAACAAGGCCTAGGGATCATACTTTCACTAGTGGACACTCTCAACATTGATCACATAACAGAATAAATAGATAGATGCTAGACTCTACACCCTCTTGTTGGATGATGAACACCACTAAGCGTGTAGGATTACACGAACCCTCAATGCCGGAGTTAACAAGCTCCACAATACTCAATGTTCATATTTAAATAACCTTAGAGTGCATAACAGATCAACATAACCAAACCAAGTACTAACATAGCATGCACACTTGTCACCTTCACACTACGAAAGGAGGAATAGATCACATCAATACTATCATAGCAATAGTTAACTTCATAATCTACAAGAGATCACAATCATAGTCCACACCAAGTACTACACGATGCACACACTGTCACCATTACACCGTGCAGGAGGAATAAACTACTTTAATAACATCACTAGAGTAGCACACAGATATATTTTGATAATAAACACATTGCAATCATAAAGAGATATAAATAAGCACTTCACTATGCCATTCATAACAGTGAATAAGTATTCTGTGAAATATAGCCTAAGAGACCCACACGGTGCACACACTGTCACCTTTACACACGTGGGACAAGGAGTCTCCGGAGATCACATAAGTAAAACCCACTTGACTAGCATAATGACATCTAGATTACAAGCATCATCATATGAATCTCAATCATGTAAGGCAGCTCATGAGATTATTGTATTGAAGCACATAGGAGAGAGATGAACCACATAGCTACCGGTACAGCCCCGAGCCTCGATGGAGGACTACTCCCTCCTCATGGGAGACAGCAGCGTTGATGGAGATGGCGGTGGTGTCGATGGAGGGGCCTTCCGGGGGCACTTCCCCGTCCCGGCGGCGTGCCGGAACAGAGACTCCTGTCCCCCAGATCTTGGCTTCGCGATGGCGGCGGCTCGGAAGGTTTTCTCTGGTTTCGTCGAACTTGGTAGGGTTTTCGCGACGGAGACTTTAAGTAGGCGGAAGGGCAAGGTCGGTGGAGTCCTGGTGGGGCCACACACTAGGCCGGCGCGGCCAGGGCTTGGGCCGCGCCGCCCTACTGTGTCCCCACCTCGTGGCCCCACTTCGTTCCCCTTCGGACTTCTGGAAGCTTCGTGGAAAAATAGGACCCTGGGCGTTGATTTCGTCTAATTCCGAGAATATTTCCTTACTAGGATTTCTGGAACTAAAAACAGCAGAAAACAGGAACTGGCACTTCGGCATCTCGTCAATAGGTTAGTTCCGGAAAACGCATAATAATGACATATAATGTGTATAAAACATGTAGATATCATCAATAATGTGGCATGGAACATAAGAAATTATCGATACGTCGGAGACGTATCGCATCCCCAAGCTTAGTTCTCGCTCGTCCCGAGCGAGTAAACGATAACAAAGATAATTTCTGGAGTGACATGCCATCATAAACTTGATCATACTATTGTAAGCATATGTAATGAATGCAGCGATCAAAACAATGGTAATGACATGCGTAAACAACTGAATCATAAAGCAAAGACTTTTCATGAATAGTACTTTCAAGACAAGCATCAATAAGTCTTGCATAAGAGTTAACTCATAAAGCAATAAATCAAAGTAAAGGTATTGAAGCAACACAAAGGAAGATTGAGTTTCAGCGGTTGCTTTCAACTTATAACATGTATATCTCATGGATATTGTCAATGTAAAGTGATATAACAAGTGCAATATGCAAGTATGTAAGAATCAATGCACAGTTCACACAAGTGTTTGCTTCTTGAGGTGGAGAGAAATAGGTGAACTGACTCAACATAAAAGTAAAAGAAAGGTCCTTCAAAGAGGAAAGCATCGATTGCTATATTTGTGCTAGAGCTTTTATTTTGGAAACAAGAAACAATTTTGTCAACGGTAGTAATAAAGCATATGTATCATGTAAATTATATCTTACAAGTTGCAAGCCTCATGCATAGTATACTAATAGTGCCCGCACCTTGTCCTAATTAGCTTGGATTACCGGGATTATCATCGCAATACACATGTTTTAACCAAGTGTCATAAAGGGGTACCTCTATGCCGCTCTGTACAAAGGTCTAAGGAGAAAGTTCGCATTTGGATTTCTCGCTTTTGATTATTCTCAACTTAGACATCCATACCGGGACAACATAGACAACGAGATAATGGACTCCTCTTTAATGCATAAGCAATTAGCAACAATTAATGTTCTCATATGAGATTGAGGATATATGTCCAAAACTGAAACTTCCACCATGATTCATGGCTTTAGTTAGCGGCCCAATGTTCTTCTCTAACATTATGCATGCTCTAACCATTTAATGAGTGGTAAATCTCCCTTACTTCGGACAAGACGGACATGCATAGCAACTCACATGATATTCAACAAAGAGTAGTTGATGGCGTCCCCAGGAACATGGTTATCGCACAACAAACAACTTAATAAGAGATAAAGTGCATAAGTACATATTCAATACCACAATAGTTTTTAAGCTATTTGTCCCATGAGCTATATATTGCAAAGGTAAAGAATGGAAATTTTAAAGGTAGCACTCAAGCAATTTACTTTGGAATGGCGGAGAAATACCATGTAGTAGGTAGGTATGGTGGACACAAATGGCATAGTGGTTGGCTCAAGGATTTTGGATGCATGAGAAGTATTCCCTCTCGATACAAGGTTTAGGCTAGCAAGGTTTATTTGAAACAAACACAAGGATGAACCGGTGCAGCAAAACTCACATAAAAGACATATTGTAAACATTATAAGACTCTACACCGTCTTCCTTGTTGTTCAAACTTTTTACTAGAAATTATCTAGACCTTAGAGAGACCAATTATGTAAACCAAATTTTAGCAAGCTCTATGTATTTCTTCATTAATGGGTGCAAAGTATATGATGTAAGAGCTTAAACATGAGCACAACAATTGCCAAGTATCAAATTATCCAAGACATTTTATCAATTACTACATGTAGCATTTCCCGTTTCCAACCATATAACAATTAACGAAGTAGTTTCAACCTTCGCCATGAACATTAAAAGCTAAGAACACATGTGTTCATATGAACCAGCGGAGCGTGTCTCTCTCCCACACAAGCATGAATTTATTCAAACCAAACAAAAATGAAAACAAAAGCACACAGACGCTCCAAGTAAAGTACATAAGATGTGACCGAATAAAAATATAGTTTCAAGAGAAGGAACACGATAATTTGTCGATGAAGAAGGGGATGCCTTGGGCATCCCCAAGCTTAGATGCTTGAGTCTTCTTGAAATATGCAGGGATGAACCACCGGGGCATCCCCAAGCTTAGAGCTTTCACTCTCCTTGATCATAGTATATCATCCTCCTCTCTTGACCCTTGAAAACTTCCTCCACACCAAACTCGAAACAACTCATTAGAGGGTTAGTGCATAATCAAAAATTCACATGTTCAGAGGTGACACAATCATTCTTAACACTTCTGGACATTGCACAAAGCTACTGGACATTAATGAAACAAAGAAATCCATCCAACATAGCAAAAGAGGCAATGCGAAATAAAAGGCAGAATCTGTCAAAACAGAACAGTCCATAAAGACGAATTTTAAAATGGCACGATACTTGCTCAGATGAAAATGCTCAAATTGAATGAAAGTTGCGTACATATCTGAGGATCAATCACGTAAATTGGCATAATTTTCTGAGTTACCTACAGAGAATTAGGCCCAGATTCGTGACAGTAAGAAATCTGTTTCTGCGCAGTAATCCAAATCTAGTATGAACCTTACTATCAACGACTTTACTTAGCACAACAATGCAACAAAATTAAGATAAGGAGAGGTTGCTACAGTAGTAACAACTTCCAAGACACAAATACAAAATAAAAGTACTGTAGCAAAATAAACGCATGGGTTATCTCCCAAGAAGTTCTTTCTTTATAGCCATTAAGATGGGCTCAACAGTTTTAATGATGCACTCGCAAGAAATAGTATTTGAAGCAAAAAAGAGCATCAAGAGGCAAATTCAAAACAAATTTAAGCCTAACATGCTTCCTATGAAAAGGAATCTTGTACACAAATGAATTCATGAAGAACAAAGTGACAAGCATAAGAGAATAAAACATCAGGATGGGATTTGGTTAACCATTTACTTTTTAGATTCGAACCTATTTAACCATTTTGTATGAAGGGATAATTAGGTTAACCATTAGATTATTTGGTTGGAAATGGTTAACCTTTGGTTATTAAGGTTCGAACCATTTTTCATAGCTAGCCTCCATAGTAAGTCATGTTACAGCGCACACACGGGCAGCTAGGTAGCAACGTACCATTTGGCGAGCGCAGGGCATGGTGAGCTGCTGCTGGTAATTAAATCTCTCGAGCCGGCGAGCCATGTCTCCCAGGGCAGCTTTTGTAGCAAAGCATCGGCCCATGAGCACGGGACGGCCAGCGAGAGCTTGGCTGCGACATGCCACACAGTCGTGCCCACCCGGAATTCCGGAACTCGTCGAGCACTCCTGCACCACTTGTGTCGGCCATCCTCATCGCAACTCCTCGTCCTGCGAGCAGCAGCGCTGCTAGCTCACGCACTCAGCATGCGCGAAGCTATATTGCAAAACTAATGCGCACGCACGTACGCGCAACTAGCTTGCAGCAACGCACTAGCTAGCAGAAACGTATCGGCCTGTGACTGTACAAGCGCGGGACCACGGTGACCTGGCCGAACGGGACAGCCGGCGAGCGCGATGAGCTGTTGCTGGCAAGCCTCTAGCGCAGCCGAGCGGGCGGGCGGCGGTGCGGCAACCTGGACGAGTGGAACGGCCGGCGAGCTACCGGCTACGCCAGTTACCGAGCCTCACGCACTGGCGAGGTGGACCGTGCAGCCGAGGCGAGTGGCGGCTCGTCGATTCGTCGGCGTTGTACAAGGCCGATGCGGGCAAGTCCACATTAGGTGTTAGGTGCAAACCTGAATAACCATTGGTAAAACAGGGATGAACCTAAATAACCAAAAGTTTTCTTAGGTTAACCACCTGGCCCATTGGGTTATTTTTTAGGTTAGGTTAACCTAACCAACGGTTAAACGGGAACCAAGTCCCATTTCTAATAAAACACGAGTAACTTCAAGATTCTCAACATAAAGAGGGGAAACTTAATATTATTAAGATGCATATACCCATGTTTCCCTCTCTCATAATAACTTTAAGTAGCAACATGAGCAAAATCAACAATATAACTATCACATAAAGCATTCTTATCATGAGTCTCATGCATAAAATTATTACTCTCCACATAGGCATAATCAATTTTATTAGTTGTAGTGGGAGCAAATTCAACAAAGTAGCTATCATTATTATTCTCATCATCAAATATAGGAGGCATATTGTAATCATAATCAAATTTATCCTCCATAACAGGCGGTACTAAAAGACCAATATCATTATAATCATCATAAATAGGAGACAAAGTATCATCAAAGTAAATTTTCTCCTCAATGCTTGGGGGACTAAAAATATCATGCTCATCAAAGCCAGTTTCCCCAAGCTTAGAATTTTCCATATCATTAGCAACAATGGTGTTCAAAGCGTTCATACTAATATGTTCCATAGGTTTTTTAATTTTCGCATCAAACCATCCATGTCTTAAATCAGGAAATAGAATAAGAAGCTCATTGTTGTCCATTATGCCTAACTAGTGTAAACAAGAAACAAAAAGATGCAATTGCAGGATCTAAAGGAAATAGCTTCGAGCACACACACAACGGCAACAGAAAAGTACTTTACCTGGGACCGGAATATGAGTGCCTTTTACCTTTCCTCCCCGGCAACGGCGCCAGAAAAGTTCTTAGTTGCCGGGGTTGCCGGTGGTGAGTGCCGTTTACCTTTCCTCCCCGGCAACGGCGCCAGAAAAGTGCTTGATGTCTACGGGTGCTTCTATTCTTGTAGACAATGTTGGGCCTCCAAGAGCAGAGGTTTGTAGAACAGCAACAAGTTTCCCTTAAGTGGATCACCCAAGGTTTATCGAACTCGGGGAGGAAGAGGTCAAAGATATCCCTCTCATGCAACCCTGCAACCACAAAGCAAGAAGTCTCTTGTGTCCCCAACACACCTAATAGGTGCACTAGTTCGGCGAAGAGATAGTGAAATACAAGTGGTATGAATGAATATGAGCAGTAGTAACGGCACCGAGAAAAGTGCTTCTTGGCGTGCGGTTGATGGTATTAATATTGCGGGAAGTAAAGATGCGATAAAACGAGTAAACAAGCAGCGATAGCGATATTTAGGAACAAGGCCTAGGGATCATACTTTCACTAGTGGACACTCTCAACATTGATCACATAACAGAATAAATAGATAGATGCTAGACTCTACACCCTCTTGTTGGATGATGAACACCACTAAGCGTGTAGGATTACACGAACCCTCAATGCCGGAGTTAACAAGCTCCACAATATTCAATGTTCATATTTAAATAACCTTAGAGTGCATAACGAGATCAACATAACCAAACCAAGTACTAACATAGCATGCACACTTGTCACCTTCACACTACGAAAGGAGGAATAGATCACATCAATACTATCATAGCAATAGTTAACTTCATAATCTACAAGAGATCACAATCATAGCCCACACCAAGTACTACACGATGCACACACTTGTCACCATTACACCGTGCGGGAGGAATAAACTACTTTAATAACATCACTAGAGTAGCACACGAGATATATTGTGACACAAAACACATTGCAATCATAAAGAGATATAAATAAGCACTTCACTATGCCATTCATAACGGTGAATAAGTATTACGTGAAATATAGCCTAAGAGACCCACACGGTGCACACCACTGTCACCTTTACACACGTGGGACAAGGAGTCTCACGGAGATCACATAAGTAAAACCCACTTGACTAGCATAATGACATCTAGATTACAAGCATCATCATATGAATCTCAATCATGTAAGGCAGCTCATGAGATTATTGTATTGAAGCACATAGGAGAGAGATGAACCACATAGCTACCGGTACAGCCCAGAGCCTCGATGGAGGACTACTCCCTCCTCATGGGAGACAAGCAGCGTTGATGGAGATGGCGGTGGTGTCGATGGAGGAGCCTTCAGGGGCACTTCCCCGTCCGGCGGCGTGCCGGAACGGAGACTCCTGTCCCCGGATCTTGGCTTCGCGATGGCGGCGGCTCTGGAAGGTTTTCTCTGGTTTCATCCAACTTGGTAGGGTTTTCGCAACGGAGACTTTAAGTAGGCGGAAGGGCAAGGTCGGTGGAGTCCTGGTGGGGCCACACACTAGGCCGGCGCGGCCAGGGCTTGGGCCGCGCCGCCCTACTGTGTCCCCACCTCGTGGCCCCACTTCGTTTCCCCTTGGGACTTCTGGAAGCTTCGTGGAAAAATAGGACCCTGGGCGTTGATTTCGTCCAATTCCGAGAATATTTCCTTAATAGGATTTCTGGAACCAAAAACAGCAGAAAACAGGAACTGGCACTTCGGCATCTCGTCAATAGGTTAGTTTCGGAAAACGCATAATAATGACATATAATGTGTATAAAACATGTAGATATCATCAATAATGTGGCATGGAACATAAGAAATTATCGATACGTCGGAGACGTATCAACAAGCATCAAAAGTCTTGCACAAGAGTTAACTCATAAAGCAATAAATTCAAAGTAAAGGCATTGAAGCAACACAGAGGAAGATTTAAGTTTCAGCAATTGCTTTCAAGTTTCAACATACATATCTCATGGATAATTGTCAACATAAAGTAGTATGATGAATGCAAATAAGCAAGTATGTAAGAATCAATGCACAGTTGACACAAGTGTTTGCTTCTAAGATGGAAGGAAGTAGGTAAACTAACTCAACATAAAGTAAAAGAAAGGCCCTTCGCGAGAGGAAGCGAGGATTAAATCATGTGCTAGAGCTTTTTAAGTTTTGAAATCATATAGAGAGCATAAAAGTAAAATTTTGAGAGGTGTTTGTTGTTGTCAACGAATGGTAGTGGGCACTCTAACCCCCTCATCAAACAGACTTTCAAAGAGCGGCTCCCATGAAGGACGTTATCTCTACCAGCAAGGTAGATCATCCCTCTTCTCTTTTGTTTACACATGCATTTTAGTTTTATTTATGGTTGACACTCCTCCCAACCTTTTGCTTACACAAGCCATGGCTAACCGAATCCTCGGGTGCCTTCCAACATTCACATACCATGAAGGAGTGTCTATTTGCAAAATTAAGTTGCTTACTGATGAATCAGGGCAAAACATGTGAAGAGAATTATTAATGAAAGTTAATTAATTGGGGCTGGGAACCCCATTGCCAGCTCTTTTTGCAAAATTATTGGATAAGCGGATGAAGCCACTAGTCCATTGGTGAAAGCTGCCCAACAAGATTGAAAGATAAAACACCACATACTTCCTCATGAGCTATAAAACATTGACACAAATAAGGAGTAATAAAGTTTTGAATTGTTTAAAGGTAGCACATGAAGTATTTACTTGGAATGGCAGAAAATACCACATAGTAGGTAGATATGGTGGACACAAATGGCATAGGTTTTGGCTCAAGGTTTTGGATGCACGAGAAGCATTTCCTCTCAGTACAAGGCTTTGGCTAGCAAGGTTGTTTGAAGCAAACACAAGTATGAACCGGTACAACAAAACTTACATAAGAACATATTGCAAGCATTATAAAACTCTACACTGTCTTCCTTGTTGCTCAAACACTTTTACCGGAAAATATCTAGACCTTAGAGAGACCAATCATGCAAACCAATTTCAACAAGCTCTACGGTATTTCTCCACTAATAGGTTTAAACTACATGATGCAAGAGAAACATGATCTACTTGAGAGCTCAAAACAATTGCCAAGTATCAAATTATCCAAGACAATATGAGGCATTTTCTGTTTCCAACCAAATAACAATAAGTGCAATAGCTTCCAACTTTTGTCATTGAACATTAAAAGTAAGAGCGAAGAACACAAGTGTTCATATGAAAAAGTGGAGCGTGTCTCTCTCCCAAACAAGGATTGCTAGGATCCGAATTTATTCAAACATAACAAAAATAAAAACACACAGACGCTCCAAGTAAAGCACATAAGATGTGACCGAATAAAATATAGTTTCAATAGAAGAAACCTGATAAGTTGATGAAGAAGGGGATGCCTTGGGCATCCCCAAGCTTAGACGCTTGAGTCTTCTTGAAATATGCAGGGATGAACCACGGGGGCATCTCCAAGCTTAGACTTTTCACTCTTCTTGATCATACATCATCCTCCTCTCTTGACCCTTGAAAACTTCCTTCACACCAAACTTCTCATAAACTTCATTAGAGGGGTTAGTACTCAAAAAAAATTAATCCACTTTAGCCCTGTAGTGACACATTGCAAGTACTCAATAAAACATTAGCTACAGCTCTCCACGTCTAGAAAGCCTCACTTAAAGTCCACAAGAGACAATGCAAAAAACAGAGACAGAATCTGTCAAAACAGAACAGCCAGTAAACACGAATTTTTAAGAGGTACTTCCGTTGCTGAAATCAGAAAACTCAAAACTAATGAAAGTTGCGTACATATCTAAGGATCACTCACATAAATTGGCAGATTTTTCTGAGTTACCTACAGAGAATCATACCCAGATTCGTGACAGCAAGAAATCTGTTTCTGCGCAGAAATCCAAATCTAGCATCAACATTCTATTAGAGACTTCACTTGGCACAAAATTGCAATAAAATAAAGATAAGAAGAGGTTGCTACAGTAGTAACAACTTCCAAGACACAACAAAACAGTAGCAAAATAAACACATGGGTTATCTCCCAAGAAGTGTTTTCTTTATAGCCATTAAGATTGCTCAACAGTTTTAATGATGCACTCGCAAGAAATAAGAGTTGAAGCAAAAGAGAGCATCAAAAAGCAAATTCAAAACACATTTAAGTCTAACCCACTTCCTATGCATAGGAATCTTGTACACAAATAAATTCATGAAGAACAAAGTGACAAGCATAAGAAGATAAAACAAGAGTAACTTCAAAATTTTCAGCATATAGAGAGGTGTTTTAGTACCATGCAAATTTCTACAACCATATTTTCCTCTCTCATAATAATTTTCAGTAGCTTCATGAACAAACTCAACAACATAACTATCACATACAGCATGCTTTTCATGATTCACAAACACATAATTTTTATCAAGCTCAGAAATAATAGGATTAAAACTTTCAAACCCACTTTTATCAATATAACAAGATGATTGATCAATCTCAAAAGATATGGGACTCATAGATAAAGTCAAGAACTCTCCAATCCCATTTTCATTAGTAGTACAATTAATATTATCAAGTAACATAGGACCATCATCTAGAGATTTATCATAAACATTTGCCAAGCAAAACTCTTTAGTACCATGCATTTCGACATCATGCACAAACAAAGCATTATCATAAAATTTATCAAAGTAGCATGGATTATCATAGATAACAGTAGCATAATTATTCTCACAAGTTTTACTCATAGGGAATATTTCAAGAGAATCCACAGGAACATAACATTCATCCTCCTTCGGTAAGCATGGAGGACAATCAAATAGTGTAAGAGATAAAGAGTTACTCTCATTAGAAGGTTGGCATGGGTAGCTAATCCATTCTTACTCCTTTTGTTCATCACTCTCCTCTTCTTTTTCATCCAATGAGCTTTCAGGTTCATCAATTTCCTCCTCTTTTTCATCCAATGAGCTTTCAGGTTCATCAATTTCTTCTTCCACTGGTTCCTGCAAATTGTGAGTGCATTCTTGTGCATTAATGATTCTCTCTTTATAATCAATGATATAAGGATTATCACTGTAGCTTTATATGTAAAAATTAAGGATAGAAGAGACATAATCTTTAAGGTCCTTACAAACAACACAAGTTTCATAATTTCTAGCAATGAAGGATTCTATCTCAGAGACTCCCATAAATATGACAAATTATTCTACCTCTTCGAACCCAAAATGAAGATAGCTATTCCAATTATAGTTCTTAATTAAAACTTTCTCACTAAATCCACATTGAAATTTAAGATGTTTAGTATCCTGTTGAGAGCAACAGTTTATATCATGGCGTTTAAGCAAGATTTTAGCAATTGTATTCAATTTTTCTATCACAGCACTCATGACTTTACCCGTTCTTGATTCTCTATAATTATTATATAATTCTATAAGCTCCAAATAGGTTTTAGGTTCTCCCATAGCAACAGTTTTTAATTTTTAGGTTTTTCAAATTTTTATGGATTTTCGGGTATATGAGGAAAATAAAACAAGACAAAAAGAAACTAGGCAAAAGTAAACTAAGCAAAACAAAATAAAATAAAACAAAAACAGAGAGAGAGGTAGAGTGTTCTCCCCAGGTGAACTTATGAGTAGAGCTATGCCTCCCCGGCAACGGCGCCAGAAAATAGTCTTGATAACCCACAAGTATAGGGGATCGCAATGAGTCTTCGAGGGAAGTAAAACCCAAATTTATTGATTCGACACAAGGGGAGGTAAAGAATACTTATAAGCCTTAACAACTGAGTTGTCAATTCAGCTGCACCTGGAAAAGCACTAGCAACAGGGGTGATGTGAAAGCAGCAGTAATATGAGAGCAGTAGTAACAGTAACACAGCAGCAGTAATAGTAATACAGGAGCAATGACACCGGAAAATAGTTGATACTACTTCCAATATCATGTAGAACGAGTATATGATGATGAGAGATGGACCGGGGTTCCCAGCTATCTACACTAGTGGTAACTCTCCAATAACAAGTGTTGGGTGAACAAATTACAGCTTGGGCAATTGATAGGATTGAAATAGCATTAAGATAGAACATCAAGATCATTAATCATGTAGGCATGTTTTCCACATATAGTCATACGTGCTCGCAATGAGAAACTTGTACAACATCTTTTGTCCTACCAGCCGGTGGCAGCCGGGCCTCTAGGGAATCTACTGGAAATTAAGGTACTCCTTTTAATAGAGCATCGGATCAAAGCATTAACACTCCGTGAAAACATGTGATCCTCATATCTAAGCCTTTCCCTCCAGTTGTCCCAATTTCTGTCACTTTGGGGCCTTTGGTTCCGGACATAGACATGTGCAAACAACTTGTAGATACAATCTAAGCAATAAGTATAGATCTTAAATCTAAGATCATGCCACTCGGGCCCTAGTGACAAGCATTAAACACAACAAGATTGCAGCAACAATAACTTCACAAACTTTATAGATAGACTAATCATAATGTAACAATCCATCGGATCCCGACAAACACAACACCGATTACATCGGATGAATCTCAATCATGTAAGGCAGCTCATGAGATCATTGTATTGAAGTACATGGGGAGAGAATACCAACTAGCTACAGCTAGAACCCGTAGTCCATGGGGGAACTACTCACGGAGCATGATGGAGGCGGTGGCGTTGATGGAGATGGCTTCCGGGGGCATTTCCCCGTCCCGGCAGGGTGCCGGAACAGAGACTTCTGTCCCCGGAAACGGAGTTTCGCGATGAGGGCGGCGCCCCTGGAGTCTTTCTGGAGTTTCGTCAATTGGTATCGATGTTTTAGGTCGAGACGGCTTAAATAGGCGAAGAGTCGGAGTCGGAGGGGCCACGGGGCCACCTCACACTAGGGCGGCGCGCCCCCCTCCTGGGCCACGCCGGCCACACGTGTGGGGCCCCCAAGGCTCCCCTCTGGTCCCCCTTTGACTTTCTGGAAGGTTCCGGGAAAAATAAGGTGTTGGGTCTTCGTTTCGTCGAATTCCGAGAATATTGCCCGAACAGCCTTTCTGGAACCAAAAACAATAGAAAACAGCAACTGGCCCTTCGGCATCTCGTTAATAGGTTAGTTCCGGAAAATGCATAAAACATCATAAAGTGCGAGCAAAACATGTAAGTATTGTCATAAAACAAGCATGGAACATCAGAAATTATAGGTACGTTGGAGACGTATCAACCGCCGGTTCTGAGACTCTAAGCGACCTATGATGGCTTCCTCATGCGCAATTTGTTGAGTCACCTTGTCGCTTAAAGCATTCTCAGCATGATGGAGCCTCTTGCGAAGATCTTCAACAGAAGCAACATCATGTTTAGCTTTCTCGCGAGCCTTTTCTCTTTGCTCAAGCTTAATAGCGAGAGAATTAGCGCGTTCGTTGGCTTTGTCGAGAGCCTCTGGCGGAAGGAGACGATGCATGAATTTGAAGTCAAAATACAACACAGACTAGCCGAGGAAAAACAAAAATACCTTATCCGCAGAAAGCAAGCTTTACTTCTCAAATCTTCGGTAGTATCACGATACCCAAAAAATTGGGTGCCGAGATTGATGAGATGTTTCATCAGAGGCTACAAAAAGAAAGTCGAGAGGCAAGTTCAGAATGGAAAAACTCGACAAATGGTAAAAGATAAGACTGACAAAATAAAATAGCCGCAAAAATACTTACATCGTCCAGGGGAGGAGTCGTTGAACTCCCAGCCAAAATGTCGTAGCTCTCGCCAAGCCCAATCCTTGGTCTCTTCAGCGAAGGGGCTCGGGGGCTGGAGATAGGAGTCGACATTTCCACATCTTGATGACGAGGAGGCGAAGGTTCCCCAGCAGCACGACGTGCTTCAGAAAGAACCACGGTATTTGACGTGCTTGTTGGAGCCGTGACATTAGCCGCGGGTTCCTCTTCTTCTTCTTCGCCACTGTCAACAAAGAAATGTGAGAATACTCACAAGAATTGTGCAAAAGTAAGAAACAGCGTAACTTAAGAGCTAATGATAGCGTCGTCGTAAGGACAGAAGCCACCCTCCTCTTCAGAGAAGTTTCCTCGGCAGGTGACCCACTGGGTTTGGAGGTGCCGGAATCTTCGACTTCATCCCTTTTCCTTTTGTTCCTCGGAGAAATAGCGGAAGGAGGAGAGCGCACTGATTTAGAAGCCTCTGAGTCAGTTTCTTTTTCGGAGGAAGCCGCGGATTTGTGAGATCCTGCGACTTCACTCTCAGGACGAGAGGGTTCCTGCGAATCGTCGGTAACGATGGTTCGCTTATCTACCTCTCCACCTTCGGGTAGGGGAGGAAGAGAAGATAGGACTCGATGGTTCTGTAGAATGAAAAGCAACACCAAGGGAAAAGTAAGGAAGCAAGACAACAGTCAAAAAATAGAAATACAACTCGAGAGAGAAGTTACTTACTTCGGGGAGGGCGTGGTTGCCACTATACGGCTCCACGCGACAAGAGGCTGGAACCTCTTTTTTCTTGCTTAGCGATGAAAAACGTCAAACAAGCTTCTCCAAGTCCTTCACAGAAAGGTCCTTGGATACGCCGTCAACATCTTCCTCGCCAACATACATCCAGAGGGGGGTTTTGCGAGCCTGCAGAGGCTGCACCCTGATCCTAAGGAAGTGAGCAGTGATTTGAACACCCGACAGTTCTTTACCGCGGGTGTTCTGAAGCTCATGGATGCGCTTCATCAGAGCATTTTTCTCCGTTTTCTCTTCGTCGGTAGCTTCGGCGTCCCATGATCGGCGCCGGAGGATTTTTGCGGCACCATCAAAAGGAGCAATGTTGTATTCATGCAAGTCGACGTGCTCCTCTTGGACGTATAACCATCTCCGGCGCCATCCTTGAACGGAGTCAGGGAATTTGACGTCGAAGTAGTCAACTTCGGGTCGGACGCAGATGACAACGCCGCCCACATTGTAGGCGACATTGCGAGAGCTGTTGCGTCGAAGATAAAAGATGCGTTTCCACAGGCCCCAATGAGGATGGGTCCCGAGAAAGCATTCGCATAATGTGATGAAAATCGAGATATGGAGGATGGAGTTGGGGGTCAGCTGATGTAGCTGAATCCCATAGACAAAGAGAAGTACACAAAGAAACTCGTGGATGGGGGTGGAAAGGCCGCGAATGAGGTGGTCGACGAAGGTTACCCGATATCCAATGCGCGGTGTAGGGAAACTTTCATCGCCAGGGAAGATTAGTGCTTCCTCCTTCTTCAGCAGCCCCAATGTCTTGAGGGTCTTCAAATCTTGGTTGGAGATTTTAGATCTCTCCCACCCGGAAATCTCCGTAGGCTCCATCGGCGGATTGGTTCATGGAGCGGTGTGCTTGGTGAGCTTCGTGCGCGGTGGCATCAAAGCGAGCGTTGGGGGAGAACGGAGGAGAGCAAGAGCGCACGAGCTTGGGAGCAGCAATGGTGGTTTTGGAGAGAGAAAGGAAAGGTGAGCGGCGCAGCGAAGGGGGTGAATGAGGATGAAGGGAGAAATTTATAGCAAGTCACCGAACCGTCGCGCCGTTGGATGAAAGAATAATGGATCTTACGCCCTACACGTGTCTACAGGGGTAAAAATGTATATTCACTATGAAGTTACTGGACAGGCGTTACAGCGCGCGTGCCGGAAAAAGCGGAGGACGTGTGTCCCCCACTCTCGCGACGTGTCAAAGGCGCAGAGGGTTGGACCCACATATCAGAGACATGACAGGACTCGCACCTTCCCAATACAGAGTTCGTGGCTATCGTCAGCATTGACGTCGCCATCGAAAAATCACGAATGGGTATTTCAAAATAGCGGCAGGGGAACTATCGATGATTCAAATAAGATTACTTCGAGATCCTTTGATCAAATACAAGTATTTGTTCAAATGCTCGGGGCTACTCTTATCAGAAGTTTTATGTCTACTTCTGATAAGAGGATGGCATGAAGAACATAAATATATGGTGGTTTAAAGAAGATAAAAGTTGATCCTACAGCCAAGTACAAATACTCGACTGTAGCCTCGGGGGCTAATCCCATCGGGAGCGCTGGTCGCGCATCCGATAAAATAAAAGGAGGAGCAGAAAGGAGTCATTTTTTAAGTTGAGGCTACAGCTAAGTATAAATACTTGACTGTAGCCTCGGGGGCTACTCCAATCGGGAGCGCTGGTCGCGCACCCGATAATTTGTGTTGGGGAAAATGGTCGATAAAATTCAAGGAGTATGGTTGTCGCCATACATTTTCGAGTTACACATAACTCTGCATGTACTGCCATTGGGAGCGTCAAGATATTATCGTTAATTAACTCGACGAAATTGGCTATTCCAGCAGCCGATAAAGGTACTCGACAATATATTCCTGGAGCGCGTACGCCGCGATAAAACCTCTGGATGCCGTAAAACTTTACGAAGGTAAGACCCCAGGTTCTATCATCAGTGGCGTGGTATCGCACCCGAATGCGCTCTGCTAATTTTTTCCGTATCAACAAATATGAAGAAATATTCCTAGCGGACGCGCTATGGATTTTATAAACATGATTGGTATTTGATTCATGAGTAAGTCCTCAAGCGGCACATGTTGAATTACGCCAGTATCCCGGGGTCATGTCCAGGGACTTGGACCATGAAGTAGGTTTTTGCGGGTTTGCCACAAGAGCAGTTAACTGGTACCTGATCCGTCAGATGAACCAGCCCCATCTACCATTATCCCTGCACAATATATATGTCTCGCGGAAAAATTATTTGTTACTCGGAGAATTTACGGATAAATTATACGTTGGAGATTTTACTCGGTTCTACGATTCAAGCAAAATCTCGGGGGCTACTGACATAGGAATCCTGGATGGGCCTGCCGAATATAGTACCCGAAGTTTATTGAAGGCCCATCACCTGAAGTTTATAAATCCCGGAAACCCATTGAAGCATCGTCTATGGCAAGTAGAGATAGATTAGGAATAGAGACTTGTTGTTCTACGGGACGGATTCAAAGAGCCTTCCGGCAATTGTAACTTGTGTAATACGAAACTCTCAGCTCCGCCTCCTATATAAGGGGGATTCGAGGGACAAAGAAAGGATCAATCTCATTGTCAAACCCAACCCTAGTTTTTAGCAGTCGAGAACCTTTTTGGCCGAAACCTCCGAGATCTACTTGCCCTCTACTTCCTCGAAACCCAAGTCTACAACTTGCAGGCATTGACAAGTTAATACCTTGTTAATGGGCAACGGACACAATTTGAGAAACGCCGGCATGGGATGCTCTTAGATTCTAGTGATATTTTGCTTATGGTTTACTATAATTAGGCCGATAAATTTTCTGTGAACCCTCTACTCATATTACTTGGTCTCTACGATATATTTTCCTGCAGATGCCTTTGGAAGAATAAGATTGTATCTTTGGAGAAGAAAGAGTTTAAAAATATTGATATTTTGCTTGTTTGTTTTAAAGTTCGTCTTGTAGTCGTCGGCGACAGCTCTTATATATCCGAGGTAGAGGGAGTGATTGAAAGTCACTACAAGAGATGGGGGATTTGTTGACGAAAACCCTGGTGACAAAAATGCATACCGTTATGGATGTGTCCTTATAGGTGACGAATTCATCTTTCGTCAAGCATTTAAGGTAATGCTTGACGGTATGATTTCTCGTCAAGAAAAATCGTCACCCATTACCCAAGCGGGAAGGGCTTCCATCGTGTCTCGTTAATAGGTGACGAAATCAAAGATCGAGGTGACGAAATATTACTAAGTTACTTTATTAAATGTTATTAGTTTTATATATCATGCGTGACCCACTTGTCGTGAACATATTTAATTAAGTAAAAATTGTGGTTTGGAAGAATCGAACAAGGGCTTCGGCGTGACCGACGCGGAGTCTTACCGCTAAGGTAGATATGGAATTTTGATCTCGGATCCGTAAGTAGTCTATTCTACATATTTATTTCAATGGTGTGATCTAGATGTTACGACATAATAATTCCCTTATTAATATTTATGTCGGCCGAGGGTGCCTCGTTTAAGTCGCGCCGCTAGCGGACACGGCCTATATAGGTGCTCTTGCTAACAGTCGAATCGACTAGGGTTCTCGTCGAGGTGAGAAGAATTCCGTGAAGGCTCCATTGTGGTGGCGGCGAGACGCATCATCGGTGAGTTCTCCTGATTGTTCGTTAGGTCTAGATTTTTTAATCGGTTGTCAAGATCTGTTCTGAAGAACGTTGGCATGTTCTTAACTGAATTGTAGGCAATGGATCGAAGTTGGATAACTGATGGCACCAAGAAGTTCACAACAAAGTACATGGCAGGTGTTAGGGATTTCATCAAGTTTGCGCGAGAACACTTGGACAATACAGATGAACCAATCTTGTGCCCTTGCAAGGACTGCCTAAATCTGATACGTCAGGATATAAAAAAAGTCGAGGATCACTGCAATTGTTCAGGTATGTCCATGACGTATACAAGATGGACTAGACATGGGGAAGATTTTAGTGATGGCGAAGGGCGGGATAGAAACGATGATGGTGCGTATGATAGTGACAACGATGAAGAGGAAGACAATGGTGATTGTTATGTTGATGATTCGTCTAGTATGATAGATGAACCGCATGAAGTCCGGAAATAAAGGTCCCGACCCGCCAAATCTGTATGCTAATCTAATTGAGTCACGAAAAAGAACTTTATGAGGGATGCACCTCTTTCACTAGGTTGTCGTTCATCATTAAGCTCCTTCATGTCAAATCATACAGACTGGATAACAAACAGAGGATTTGATCTCTTACTTCAGCTTTTACGTACAGCTTTGCCGGATGTGGACTTTCCCAAATCATATGCCGATGCTAAGAGTGTTCTTTCCGATGTTGGGCTTGGTTATGAGACAATTCATGCATGCAAGTTTGATTGTTCTTTATTTTGGGGAGATCACAAGGACGATACGAACTGCCATGTTTGTGGATTATCAAGATATAGAGACCCTACTCGGAAAAAAGAAAATCCCTCACAAGGTGTTAAGGTACTTTCCTGTAATTAAAAGGTTGCAGTAGACTATTTGTTAAAAAGGAAATGTCGACACATACTAGATGGCACAAAGAGAAGAGGGTTGTTGAGCCCAATGTACCGAGGCACCCCGCTGATGGTGAGGCATGGAAGCACTTTGATGGCAAGTTTGATTGGTTTGCTAAAGATCCTCGTAACATAAGACTAGGTTTTGCCACGGACGGCTTCATCCTTTTGGAAGTATGAGTAATCCTTACAGTATGTGGCCTGTTTTTGTGATTCCTTACAACTTCCCACCATGGATGTGCATGGATCAATCGAATTACATGATGGCATTGCTAATCCCCGGAAAGTATTCCCCAGGGAAAGATTTTCATGTATTTATGCAGCCACTGATAAAAGATATGATGCGAGCTATGGAGTGGTGTGGAGACATTTGATGCATGCACGGAGGAATATTTCCCATTGCATGCTGCGTTTCTTTGGTCTATTCATGATTATCCTGGATATGCCACTATGTCAGCCGAAGCACAAGAGGATTTCATGCGTGTGTGCATTGCGATGAGAATCCTTGCGCTGAACCTTTGAAAAACAAAATTGGATATATTGGGCATCGGCGATTTCTTGATAAAAATCACCCATACAGGAAAAGCAGACTTTTCAATGGTACAACTGAGACTAGAGATCCACCAAGGAAGTACACACCCAAAGAGGTAGCTGCGAAGGTAGAAATGGTTTAGGTTTTGAACATGGGAAAATCCAATAAGTAGAAAGCGGAAGCGTGCAACTGTACCCGGTGAACCAACATGGCACCTGAAAGTCAGCTTACATCATCTACCGTATCGTCGAACTTAAGATAGCTCACAACTTAGATGTGATGCATATTGAGAAGAACATATGTGACAATATTGTTGGTACACTACTTGAACTTGAGGGCAGGAATAAGGACATTGTTAGTGCTAGAATTGATTTGAAGAAATTCAAAATGTGGAAGAAGTATTGGTTGAAGAAAATTGTGAAGGATGATGATGATGCAGCAGTAACTTATGCGAAGCCCCCTACACCGTGGACGCTTTCGAAGGAACGAAGAGACATTTGTGTAGGTATTTGGCAAACACTAGGTTCCCGGATGGTTATTGCGCAAACCGGGGAAGATGTGTGAATATTGATGGTTGTAAGGTAACCGGTATGAAGACGCATGATTGCCACATACTTCGCAAGCGAGTGTTGCCGACTGGGCTCAAGGGAATTGCATCTAAGGAAATGTATGTGGCTATTGCAGTAGCTAGGAAGATTTTTTAGGGAGCCGTGTGCCAAAACCCTGAAAGTTGATGTGCTGAATCGATTGAAGGTTGAAATTGTTGTGATCCTATGCAAACTTGAGAAGCTCTTCCCCCCAGCTTTTTTTGATGTAATGGTGCACTTAGCTATTCATCTTCCTGAGGAGGCTCTTTCGAGGGGTCCTGTTCATTATGGTTGGATGTATCCAGTTGAGAGAAGATTAGGTTATCTAAAGTCTACGGTCCGTAACAAAGCAAGGCCATAAGGTTCTATCGCGAGAGCTACATTGTTGATGAGTGTTTGATTTTTTGCTCTAGATTTTTCAAGGATGGCACGAAACAAGATTTAACAAAGATGATAGGAACCAAGACATTCGGAGAAAACCTGATCCCGACGAGATGGAAGTATTTTCAGTTGGAGCTAAAGGTCTTGGGAAATCCATTTTGAAACATTTTGACAAGGAATTTGACAAAATGGTTTGGTATGTGCTGAACAACCGTGACGATGTAGAACGTTATATCAAGTAAGTAGTTAGCTTCACTTTAATAACTACTTCTCAATGTTGCGTACATAATTGTCCTCGTATTTCATATGTGTTTTTTCTATGTTTCAGTGAATTCCGACAAGAATTGGGAGGTAGGGGTGTGCGTGACATCGAGGAGACGGTTCAGAGAGAGTTTGCAGGTTGGTTTGCAAACCATGTGAGACAGCTTGGACAATGCATCGAAGATTTGAAGTCTCCGGCTGCCGGGCCAGACCGGCGTGTAGTAGTATACGCTGGTTGCAACGTAAAGGGTGCGAGGTTTCGCACGCTTACTCGGGATAAAGACCTGAAGACTCAAAATTCGGGCGTAGCGACTAAGGGATCTTTTGGTGATGCAGATGAGACCGACTACTATGGTGTTCTGCAAGAAGTTCTTGAACTCGCAAGACGGGACTAACAAACACGGTGACAGGTCCGTGTACTTGTTTTGTTGCGATCGGTTCGACCTTGCGAGCAAGGGTTCCAAGATAAAAGATGATGGTTTTTTTAAAAGCGTTAACACTTCTATCCTATGGTTCAAGAATTCACCATTCATATTGGCCACTCAAGCTGAAACATGCTTCTATTTGGAGGATACAAAGTTTGGTGATCCGTGGAAAGTGGTGCAGAAGTTCAGCCATAGACATGTGTACGACGTTCCAGAATTAGAAGATGGTAACGATGATGCATTTGTACGGAATGAAGACGCATACCAGGAGGATGAAGGTTCAGTCGACCATACATTTCATGATGTTGTCGACCTAGACGAGGAAGCAGATGTGGAAGCAGAGGAGGATGATCATCGTGCTCGCTGAAGTTGTACGTATTCATGATGCTCGTACAATCCGTGAACTAGAGAATGGGGAAGATAGTCCCAATGTTGACATGGATATGAGCGAAGATGAACTAGAGAATCAGGAAGATAGTCTCATTTTGGAAGAGAACATACATGATGACGAGGGAAAAAATTCAGAAGAAGATAGTGATTTAGACTGATAGAAACATGTAATGCATACAACTATATGTTTTGTTCCAAACATTTGAAATGTTCTTATTTAGATGTTTACGATCTCGAACTTGTCATTGAATTATCCGAAGGGTTTAAGAGCAAATTAATATAAGCAAAAATATGGACAAATATAAGAAAGCCAACATGTCGGTAACATAACTTTGACAATGGTTTTAATTAATCGACACTTGACACGATTACAACCAAGCAAGCACGATATGACTAACTATTGTTTTAACACAAGCAAAATCGACAATCGCATAAAGAGTCTTACAACTTAATTTAAACCTAAAGGGGCTGCATAGTTGGACACACGGGCACCATGAATCACGGACTAGCTACTCCAGATCGATTTCAGGCACATGGGTAGCAAACAAGTAAACCCCTCGCATTTCCCGTGTAAAGCAAGAACAACATCTTGTCACCCATCCGAAGGTGCTTTTCCTTGTCCATGAACTCCTTCCACCCACCGACGCGAGACGACCATCGTCCGAAGAAATTGCGTAGGACGCATGCACCAAAGTACCGGGATGGCACACAATACCGATTGCACCATATTGTTCCATATCTTTAGGAACCAAACGGCTAGGGATTTTCTGTTCCAACAAGTAGGGACATAGTTTAGTTAACACTTGTACGTAATGTAGGTCGCAAACTTAATGAAATGATATGATCTACCGCTTACCACGTGTTTGTTGTAATTTTCGCCGTTTGTCCAATTCGTAGTATGCAGCATTGGGACAACTAGTGCTCCTTGATCATAATCTCCAAGCATTGTGGTACTCAACAAGGTAGTCCAAGTTGTCCACCCGAAGAATGACTGGTATGCATCATCCTCCAATTTATCATTGTTCCATCAATACTACTGAGCGAGTCAACAATGTCACGCTTCGTACGGGACAACTGGTAGTAAGCTGCATAATTAAAATAACTGGCATAAGATGGAATAATTAATATGATCAATCATTGTGTCCAAAGGTGGAAAATTACCTGGATGGATTAGTGGTTCAGTTCCAGCTTATTACAAGAGTATCCCGACCGCGATGAGTTAACTCTGAAAATTAACTCCATGCCAACCTTAAAATTGTACACTCTAGCAAATTCGCTCCAAAATCTTCCGTTGATATAGGTTCTGCACATCTCGTTGGTCACATTAACAACAAATGCATGGCCATCTTTGGTTTTGAGTGCAGCTTCAAAAGTTGTCCCGTGGGAGGTCCGGACACCATACTTCTTAAGGAAATACGGTCTATAGTAGCAAGGGATGACCTAAATTCAAGTAGAGTTAATACAAAAGTAAGTTAAATATGCGTCTACTCGGATAATCACCGAGTCTCGCATCTTGGACTTCTATCAGCACATATCTGAACTTCTATCAAGACATATCCGAACTTCTATCAGCACATATCCGAACTTCTATCGGTATAGGACTGAACTACCGATACCTCTATCTCTAACAGCCTACAACTATCGTAAAACTGGTATGAACGTAAAAGTTATCACAACTATCATAAAACTCAACCATAAATAAGCGGTTAATACATATGGTGACCAACAATTATTACACACATCCGAATAATAGTACTAAACTAGCAATAACTACTAGGATCACGTGTTAAACTTTGATGTGGCGGCGAATTAATAAAACATCTGAATGAATTTTAAACTTATAAGTGCATGTACCGTCTTCTCCTCAAAACCCTCTTGTAGTGTTTGCACGAAAAAACCTAACGCGACTCCCCCTCCGGCGCACATCCCCTTCTTGTCAAAGCAAACTGGACACTGCAAAAAATATGAAGAAAGATTACAAATCGGAAACAACGATCGATTGCGAGACGTACATGTTATTTACGTACTCCACTAGTAGGCGCCATCCTTGGTCTCGACGCGGAGCGAGAGTATTACAAGTCTCGCCGGCGAGCTGTGGCGGCGAGAGACGTGGCGAGATCTGGCGGCGAGAGACGTGGCGAGATCTGGCGGCGGCTGAAGGAGGTCGTGATATGATGGCAAGTTATATCGTGGAGTAAATTTCGGTAGGTCAATAGGAGTGCAAATGGGCGGTGCTGGATTTAGACGTGACAACACCGGCCGAATGCGCGTCGCTTGGACTAGACCCGCGTCGCTTTCTCTTCGTCCGCCGTGTCAATATTCGCACGGAGTAATTAATGGGGATGATATTTATCCCCTTCCCCCTCCCCTACCGTCTCAATATTCGCACCGCATCCTGGTTTCCACTTTCCACACTTCTCGTCGTCTCCTCTCCCTCATTATCTTCGTCTCCCGCCGATGCGTCGCCATGGACATGGATGAGCAGCAAATGTACAACTGGACTAGCAAGCGCGTAGTCCACATCCACGACGAGGAGGACCTGGAGGTGGTCTACACCAACGACCCCTGGGAAGTGCGCCGCGTCCTCGACATGTACACGGAGTGGCTCATGGAGGACGAGCACAAGTTCGTCGGCCTCGACTTTGAGTACACCAACCATCGAGCCGAGGACGAGAAGAAGATCGCCGTGGTTCAACTCGCATGCGTCGACATGTGCCGGTGTTCCACTACGCAGCGTAAGAACTAATCCCCTTTTTTAATCTTTCGATTGGGGTTTTTTACTTGCCGCCGTTCTGTCTCTCTTTGATTTTCGTTAGACATTGTTCCCGAAAATCAGCACATTCCCGATCTAAATCTGCTACACATTGTTCCGTAAAAGCAAGACATTCCCGATCTAAATCTGCTACACATTGTTCCCGATTTATTAATTTGTTTCATCTTCGTCTCCTCTCGTAGGTTCTTGCATATTTGTAACTGATCCGTGACTAGTACATTACTTTGTTTATCGCAGTGCTAACCGGTGGGAGTCTCCGGCAATCTGCGATTTCTTTCGAGAAGGCGCTACGTTTGCGAGTGTTGACATCCGTGGTGACAAGAGAGTTCTCGTGGAGGACATGGCACATGGAGATTCCTTCCGAGTACTACGTCGATCTCCGGGACGAGTACTTCAAGTACACTGGTCATGCGAGGGCTGGCATGGCTACCATGGCAGCAAGACTCATTGATTCATGGTTCGGTGATATGAAGAAGAAGTTCCACCACCATCGGCACAGATTGTGGGGGGACTTCCCACTTCCAAATATGAACATCGAGTATGCAGCCATTGATGCTTGGGTCTCGTACGAGCTCTACCGCAAGATCGTGGTCGACAGAGTCCTGCCGATGGTGGATTGATCATCTCTTCTGCCGCATGACCCCCCGATCTTTTGGTTTGGTCTCCCTCCCGCGTGAGGTGCTTTTGGCTAGTAGTCCGTTCTTTTGAAACTCGTAAATATTTTGCCATGATATGTTAACAATTGTCTTGGGAGGTTTCAATTTTATGTTGTGTACATCCTAGTACTTCAAAGTGCTAGTAAACTAAATGTTCGGAAGCAAGAGAGTTCTTCAAAATCAAAACATACCGTACGTAAAAATCACCAAAAATTGTGATTCAAATTTTCTTTATGACTTTTACTCATTTATCTGAAATTTTTCATCGAAAAAATCTCAAAGTGGTGAACAATAACATAATATGGTGTCCCCATGGTGGACATGTGTCGAACGAGGGGTTTTCGGACGAAAAGAGGGGGAAATCGCCAAAAACTCACCAAACCACCATGGATTTGGGGAATGATTTGGCACACTTGTGCACATTGTGATATGACACCTTGGTTGCTATGGGTTTTGATTTTTGGAGTTGGTGGCTTGGTGTCCCCATGGTGGACATGTGTCGAACGAGGGGTTTTCGGACGAAAAGAGGGGGAAATCGCCAAAAACCGACCAAACCACCATGGATTTGGGGCATGATTTGGCACCCTTGTGCACATTGTGATATGACACCTTGGTTGCTATGGGTTTTGATTTTTTGGAGTTGGTGGCATGGTGTCCCCATGGTGGACATGTGTCGAACGAGGGGTTTTCGGACGAAAAGAGGGGAAATCGCCAAAACTCACCAAACCACCATGGATTTGGGGCATGATTTGGCACACTTGTGCACATTGTGATATGACACCTTGGTTGCTATGGGTTTTGATTTTTTGGAGTTGGTGGCTTGGTGTCCCCATGGTGGACATGTGTCGAACGAGGGGTTTTCGGACGAAAAGAGGGGGAAATCGCCAAAAACTGACCAAACCACCATGGATTTGGGGCATGATTTGGCACCCTTGTGCACATTGTGATATGACACCTTGGTTTCTATGGGTTTTGATTTTTTGGAGTTGGTGGCATGGTGTCCCCATGGTGGACATGTGTCGAACGAGGGGTTTTCGGACGAAAAGAGGGGGAAATCGCCAAAAACTCACCAAACCACCATGGATTTGGGGCATGATTTGGCACCCTTGTGCACATTGTGATATGACACCTTGGTTGCTATGGTTTTGATTTTTTTGAGTTGGTGGCATGGTGTCCCCATGGTGGACATGTGTCGAACGAGGGGTTTTCGGACGAAAAGAGAGGGAAATCGCCAAAAACTCACCAAACCACCATGGATTTGGGGCATGATTTGGCACACTTGTGCACATTGTGATATGACACCTTGGTTTCTATGGGTTTTGATTTTTTGGAGTTGGTGGCTTGGTGTCCCCATGGTGGACATGTGTCGAACGAGGGGTTTTCGGACGAAAAGAGGGGGAATCGCCAAAACCGACCAAACCACCATGGATTTGGGGCATGATTTGGCACCCTTGTGCACATTGTGATATGACACCTTGCTTGCTATGGGTTTTGATTTTTTGGAGTTGGTGGCATGGTGTCCCCATGGTGGACATGTGTCGAACGAGGGGTTTTCGGACGAAAAGAGGGGGAAATCGCCAAAAACTGACCAAACCACCATGGATTTGGGGCATGATTTGGCACCCTTGTGCACATTGTGATATGACACCTTGGTTGATATGGGTTTTGATTTTTTGGAGTTGGTGGCATGGTGTCCCCATGGTGGACATGTGTCGAACGAGGGGTTTTCGGACGAAAAGAGGGGGAAATCGCCAAAAACTCACCAAAACACCATGGATTTGGGCATGATTTGGCACCCTTGTGCACATTGTGATATGACACCTTGGTTGCTATGGGTTTTGATTTTTTGGAGTTGGTGGCTTGGTGTCCCCATGGTGGACATGTGTCGAACGAGGGGTTTTCGGACGAAAAGAGGGGGAAATCGCCAAAAACTCACCAAACCACCATGGATTTGGGGCATGATTTGACACACTTGTGCACATTGTGATATGACACCTTGGTTGCTATGGGTTTTTATTTTTTGGAGTTGGTGGCATGGTGTCCCCATGGTGGACATGTGTCGAACGAGGGGTTTTCGGACGAAAAGAGGGGGAAATCGCCAAAAACTGACCAAACCACCATGGATTTGGGGCATGATTTGGCACACTTGTGCACATTGTGATATGACACCTTGCTTGCTATGGGTTTTGATTTTTTGGAGTTGGTGGCTTGGTGTCCCCATGGTGGACATGTGTCGAACGAGGGGTTTTCGGACGAAAAGAGGGGGAAATCGCCAAAAACTGACCAAACCACCTTGGATTTGGGGAATTTAACGTCACCACATTACCCTACAACAGAAGTTTCACTTGGAAAAAGGTTTTACAACCTCTTAGTGCAATTAGGTCAACCTAGGTTTCACCAAACACTCAAACTTTCATATAAAATTGAAAATTTGTTGAAATCTTTCCAAACATTGTGTATTGGCCAATGTGTGGCTAACACTTTCCATGGAAAATAACAAACTAGAAAATTTTTGGCATAAGGGTGCATCAACATGTGGGTAATGACGCTAGCATGCTATCTTGGCAGTTTGGTTTGAAAATTTTCAAAAATTCATCCCCTAAACTCAAGAAGAGGCTGTGTGTGATCACTAATTCGTATTTCAAATATTTTAGAGTTTTTAATACCCATACTGAAAATTTCGTGCCAGCCCATCCGTCATGCGTGGGACCCATGTCAAAGTAATGGGAAAGTGGACCGACTACATGCAGTAATCCACGTTTTCACACCCACGCGTCGACAGAGGAACCCAAACGGCAAGCACCTCACCGTATATCCATCGGCCCCATCGTCTCTCCCACCCGCAACTTCTATTCCCCAATCTCTCGGCGAAAACCCTGCTTGCACCTCCACCAGCGCAACACCGACCTCCCCTTCCACCGAAGATCCCGAAGATGAAGCGTGTTCGCGGAGACGAGCCGGAGGCGAGTGCGGTCGTCAACGTCAACAGAGGCGACGGTGAGGGTCCGGTAGTAGTCGACGTCGCGGAGGCGGGATCTTCTTCCGGAACTGGAGCCGCTCTTCGCCGCGCCGTGACCGTGGAGGGCTCCGCCCAACCGGCCGTGGTCGCCGTCGCTGATGAGGCCACGGGAGACGTCCCCGCTCCCGCGGCACAAGCGGATGACCGGGGCTTCGATCCGAATGACCCGTTCTACCGCCACTCTGTGCAAGTGCCGCGAGCTATATGGCCCCGTAGAGTGCGACGAGTTCGAAGAGGAGGCCTCCGACAACTGCAGCGAGGTACTCTACTATTCCGATTGATCCCCTGTTTTTCTTGATCTTACTGTTCACCATAGGGTTTGCTCATAGGGTAGATTGATTTGCCATGTCTGCGACTTCTTGTACAAATTGATGATTCTGGGGTTCTTGCTCATCTGATTTATGGTTTGTAGTTACTAGATCTGTAATATTTGATGCACATCTTGATTCAACTGAAATGATTCCTTTTGTGTGATGAATGATACCTGCTTAGTGTAACGCTCATCGCATTTCAAACTTAAATTCATCCGAATATGAATCATACCGGAGTGATTATGATTACAAGAATTATATTATAGGTACTATTAATTGATCTCGATACATGGATTTTATAATCACCATTTGTCTTAAACTCGGTGCTTATTTATACAATGAAACCATAGTGTGTACATCATTTTAATTTGGGGAACAAGTGAATTATCAGTTGCATGTAATTTATGACCATAATTTTTGTTCAATTCCCGCTTATTGACGTCATGAATCCATATTGTTTTATGAATCAGTACATCTTCGTGGAACAAATGATTGATCCCTGATCCATGAAATTTATAATCACCATTTTCTCTTAAATTGGTGCTTACTTATAATACTGAAATAATGATTGGACTACCCATGAACAAGTTGTGACAACAGTTTAAATTGGCGGTTATTTATATTAGTGAAGTAATTATGTATGGTTGGATCTGGATCATAAATGTTGATTCTACATGATTAATTCTTAATAATGTTCATACAAAAATATTTAATGCTTCAATTGTATTTCAGTTAATTTCCTTCTCTCACTTCTTCTTTACTTTCAAAATCGCAGAAGACTCGAGGACGTTGACAGTCGACAAGGAGGACCGGGACCGGAAGAGCCGCTTCGTTCTGAAGAAGCTGAAGACTGGCCAGATCCCTTTCCGTCGTAACGGAAAGCCACATTGCCCATTCTGCGGCAGGGTTTTCCCGAACGATCTCGTGTGTCTGATCCAGCACGCGATGGGAGTTGGAAAAGGTAGCAAGCAGAAGCACAATCCTGCTAGCAAGGCGAAGCACGCTGCCTTTGGCAAGTTCCTCGTGGACTACGTCGGGACCGGCCTCATCCCGCTCGTCGGTCCAGCTCGTTGGCCCTCATGTTCTCCACTAAATTTAGTTTCGTTTAGTTGTTCCCCTGGAGGTTCATGGTTAAACTATGTCATGTTTCAAAGACTATGTTCTACTTTTGTTATTTGGAACCTGGGCAATCATACCCAGTTGTTTAACTTCCAGCCTAGTGGGCTTGTTCTGTTTTTCCCAAGGGCCAGGGAAGTACATATTAATTTGCAAAAAATGAACAATTAAAATCAGTGAAAATTGAACTGGCAGTAGAAAAAATGCAGGACCAAATAGTCAATCGTAAAGTTTACCCCCTACATAATCCCACTATACAATCCCTTCACACAAGAGCGGCCAGGGTAGCGATATGACATAAACACACAATGGGCACACACAAATTGTAGACTAAAACAATTATATCATATGATAAAGATTATATCATAGGATATCAACTGAAACTTCAATACCACCACGGCCGCCCTGGTTGAAAAGAATGAGAACAACATTCCCAGATTCAAAGTTATACTCCTTAGTAAACTCCGACCAGCAGGAATCGAACTTCATCCTTCCATCAGTAGTAGTGTAGTATGCACCCTGAGGGTGGTAGCCATAGTCATCAACAAAAAAACATGCCTCCCCGCTTTCAGAGATATTCAAGGACCTAACAACTTCCTTCGGTATACGCTGAATAATAAAAATTAAATTATATATGGGAAGGATATAAAGGATAACTAAGATTACATAAAGAAAAGGAGAATTATACCAATCCATTGCCCTTCAAATCAGTATTCGTCAAGGTGTGCACAAAAACAACACCAAGACCAAGACCACGCTCACGGAGAAGTTGTTCCTTCTTCAATGTTTGAGCAAGTAGTAAGCATAACACCTTTAGTGTGGACAACCGCAGCTTGGAATTTCTGCATACAAATTTAAAATTAATCAAAGAATAAAAAAGAGGAGATATAACATCAGTTATATTAAAAAAATGGGCAACACATGGTAAAAGATAAAACATAATTACCATCGACACGATGCTTTTCGATGCCATCGGGACCTACCGCAAAAATCCCAAACAGTTCAGGAGCACTATCAAACCCAAACATGATACAATCACCAACTTTCGTGTCGTAGTCATGAAGAAATTTTTGGTATCCAAGTACCAAAAACACGTGTCTTCGAACTTCCTTTCTTAACATGAAATTTGTACTTCACTTCATCCGATGTAACGACAAAAAAGATATTACCAACAAGGTTGTTGAACCGCCTCCTCACAAAACAAGGCACAAGCCTGAAAAAACAAGAGAACAAAAATGCGTAAAATAAGGATATAGTCTAGAATCTGTCAACAAAAAAGATACATTCTAAAAAAGGATATATACCATAAAGTCATCAAATCTGCTTCCAAGATAACAACGAAATGAACCGAGAGTCTCCCGCCTCTGCCGACAATGATTGCCCATCGAACCACAAACAACACAGCTTCATCCCGTGTATATTTAGCAATTACCAAAGCTAGTAAAAAATACAGGTAGGTAGGGCATATTCATAGAAATCTATCCATAGATCGGAAACCATACACACATATATCCATAGATCTGAACAAACAAGATTATTCAGAGGACAAAAAGGATTTTCAACAAACGAGAGAAAAAGGAGGTGAGGTGAAGTAGTGACATGTAAAAACATATTTTACTACCTCTCAAAACAAACGAAAATCTTCGAGAGAGAAAAGAGTTTTTCAGCACAAAAGAGAGAGAAAGAAGATGAAGGAGACTTGCTTCACCGCATGAACAAGGGAGGGCAGAAGGCAAAACCAACCAGGGGCATTATAAATACAATAAGTAGTAGTAACTACCTACAACCGCTATTTAATGAGGTCGTGGGGTAGATGGTGGTTGCTATCCCGTAAGTTCAAAAGTCAAACACAAAGTATCTCATGCAAAAATGGAGCCCACTGCTATTATGTAAACTCGTCAATAAGTTCACAATGGCAAAACATCAAGACACCGAAAAATACATTGAATCATAAAGTTGCACTTCAAAATTATTTAAAACCATATGATTTACAACTTCAAATGTACAACAATATGTTGACTACATGCCTTTGTTCGGACTATAGGTTAGGTCGAACAATTATGGCATGTTAGTCATTTTTTCAACATACATAAAAAACAAATGCTCATTTGTGGACGAAGTGCACAATTATACCAAAGTAGGCATCACTTCAACACATCAAACTACACCAAACCTCATGAAAAATTTAAATTTGAATTTTCCACATGAATGTCACAACATTTACTCAGTCCCACTAGTTACCGATGATTTTACATTGAATTTAGCATTTATTATGAGTTTTACTCGTTTTCTCGTCATTTTTTAATAAAAAAATCAACAAACACCTAAAATTGTCAGAAAAATCTGAAACTCCTTAGGCACACATACATACCCTTCATGACCACTCACAAAAATTTGCAGCTCAATCTGAGTATTTGAAGTGCAGCTTGCTTGAAAAAGAGCCCTTCACCGACATGATCGATGTGGGTCCACACATGGATCGACCCAACTAACATGAGGTTCCACAAGTGTTTTCAGACAAAATCTCACATGTGTGAACAATAACATGTATATGTGGGATGTGTTCTCACATATACCTCACATGCAAAAGGTTTTACAACTTCCGGGGTCGACGATTCGACCTTTATGCCGAAAATGCCCTCACTTGTATAAATTCACATCAAACTACACCAAACCTCATGAAAAATTTAAATTTGAATTTTGCACATGAATGTCACAACATTTACTCAGTCCCACTAGTTACTGATGATTTTACATTGAATTTAGCATTTATTATGAGTTTTACTCGTTTTCTGTCATTTTTTAATTAAAATATACATGTACAGCTTCCATTTTCGAGTAATATTTTTTCTTTCACGGCAAAAACTTGTTCCCTCCAAATTGTAGTACGCCGGCTGCCAAAACGCCCAAATTTTTTGTTCCCTCCACTCCTCCCGCGCACCCCACCTATCAAATATTTCGCCCTCCCTTATATATGTCGTGCCTCTACCCCATGATTTACGAGCATCTTAACTACCCACCCCCCGACCTCATCCTCTCGTGCTCACCCCGATCCGGTGTCTTCGCCGGACGTTCTTCCATCTCGCATCTATCTCCCCGGCCGGTGGTCGCCATGGCCGGCGATCGTCGAAACGTCGGGGGGAAGGAAAATCGCACACACACGCCGAAGAAGGCGCCCGGCTCGAAGAAACGCCAAGGTAAATCTGTCGGTGATCGGCTTGTTGTTGTGTTTTTTCGGATGGTTAGATCGAGAGATCGGTTTTACATGTCTACCACGCCCGTTTGACCTATATCTAGATCTTGCATATTTGATAGATCCAATCCCGACATCATACGTATAGGGTTTATCGTTTTTATTGCGTAGACAATCATGCCGTGCTATAAAATCTTTGCCATCCCGCTCGCTGTACAATCTTTTGCATAGACAATTGTTTGCCGAAACACTTAACCGAACTAATTCCAGCCGTTGCCGAAAACAGCCTCGACGAGCTACAAGTGAACAACGACATTGCTTCGTACTTTTATTCCTCGCTTCGCAGGGAAGCGAGTTTGATCTAGAACAATTGTTTGTCGTTTTCTATGGAACTAGTTAGTTTGCACGTGCAATGCACGTCTTAACAATGTAATGAAGTTTTTTTTAATCATGTACTTTGTTTCATCAGCCTATTTATTTCCACAATTTTTGTTTATCTATGTCTTTCAAAAGTCAAAAATCAAATTTCAGCACATATCCGAACTTCTATCAAGACAAATCTGAACTTCTATCAAGCATATATCCGAACTTCTATCAAGCACATATCCGAACTTCTATCGGTATAGGACTGAACTACCGATACCTCATTATGTGTCAATTATTTGTTACGAGTAGATATCTAAAAGCACATGATGTCCCTTAGCCTGGCATATGCCCCCTCTTATGTTTTGTTCGCCGACATCATACGTAGACTCTTATGTTTTCAATCATTTGCTGCTGTACAATATTTTGCAAAGACAATTATTTGTTGTTTTCTATGGAATTGGCCCCCTCTTATGTTTTGTTCACGCTCCGCTCTTCCGATTATTTCAGCGGAGACACAAAACCCCGTCAAACCGGCATATGAGCTTGCCAAGGAGAAACAAATGCAAGAAAATGTAGTACGCATGGAAAAAAAATCGCTGAAAGATATGGACCTGCCCACAAATTTCAGAAAGATTTCTCTGGTTTTGCACTACATTAGTGTATGGTGGGGTACAAATAGGAACTAGTAACAATCTAAAGGACACAGACTGCAAAGAGATGGAGGTCGAAGAGGACCCTTCGTATGAACCGAATCCAGAAGAGATAGCTACCGCCGATGATGATCTTCATTCGGATGAGGATCGACGCACCGTCGGCAAAACTTCAGCTCAGGTCCGTGGAACTATGTCCGAACTATGATAGGAAATACGTACATGCTAAATGTTTCCTACTAATGTAGCCTCTACTTTGCTTGCAGATAGTTGCTTCTTCCGCAATAGTTGCACGAAGAAGCGATCCATACCTGAAGTTGCACCATCCAACATTGCAACAAGATCAATGGCAACAACCGAACTCGAAGCCGGGTCATCCGATGAGCCGACGGCCACCGCTGGGTCCGAACACCGAAGGAGCACCCTCACCTAACCAGATCATGACATCCGGAGGCAGCACCTCATCTCCCGAGGACAATCAAATTGTAAACTTTGAGCGGCAAGGTATGAAAATTTGTAAAAACTAAACACCGTACCGCATATTTTCATATAAATGAGAATAATTTCATATATCTTCTTTCGTAGACATTGACAACATCTCGGCGGTAGTAAGAGAAAGAGAGGTGGACGCGTACGTACCATGGGCCATGGACTACATGAGTACACAAGAAGACATGGTGGCAATAAGATGCCAATTGAATTCACCGCCGGTGTCGGGAGACCCAAGGATTATGTCCAGTCAAGCAAAGCTGAGCAATGAGGTTGGTATTCACATCCGTGAAAAAATGCCGCTTGCAACACACTCGGACACAAGTACAAGAAAGATGAAACTCTCAAACATGTCATTCCTCATGCTATAAGTACGAGTAGCGGTGAGTCCTGTACAATCTTGGTTTAACCTAATTAGTATGCTACATGATCAACTATCTAAGAATCTACCGATTAATGCATCACTATTTTGAAGGGAAAGTTTAATATGGACAAAAATGATGAGGTGGCTCAAGATGTGTGCACTCGATATGCCGCAAGTAGTATTCGGCGCTTCCGATATAGGCTTAAAAAGGAGTATTGGCCGAAAATTAAAAATCTCACACTCGGAGCAAGCATATCTCAAGAAGCCGGATCATGTAGAAGAGAAAAGCTGGAAAGAACTGGTGAAAAGATGGTTTGATGAGAAGTACCAGGTACATAAACGTTATTCCTTTCAATAACAGACTACCGAATTCTTACATTTCTCCGATCCGGATAAATAAAATGCATGTACCGAACATAAGGACTCGTGTGTAATAAATGGAAAGAACAGAGAAGCTGTGAAATAGTTCCATACCACTCGGATCTCGAAGCTATGTTGCTCACTCGGGAACATCTAGTAAGTGTTCTGAATTTCCCAATACGAGTTCATACTTCGTCATACACAGTGTACAATGGTAATGTGCATTCTACATTTTTTCAAGCGAAGGCTAAGCGACAGGAAGAAAAACCTCTCCAATTGAATTTTTTAGAATCACACACACTAACAAGGATAACATTATGAGTGCTCGAAGCAAAAAGTGCATATGTAAGAAATATTTCTTATTAGCACAATATAATATAATCCGAGTTTTGTATGTTGTCCATGCAATGATTGTAATCTTTATGCGGGATCAAATGGTGGCAAAAAAGCGACGCCACGCAATGAAGATGAACCTGATTTGATCGATTTGCAAATTGTTCAGCCTAGTTCCGAGCGAGAAAAGCCCATCCACCACCTCGCAACAAGACATTCCTACCAAGATTGGGCGTCGCAACAAGTTCCAGGAAGTCTTCGTCTCGGCTACACGCATCCGAGAGCTACAACAAAGACCGCGGATCAAGAGCAGAACTCCATACGAGCAGCTAAAACGTACCACGGTGAGATGCAGGCAAGACTCGCAAGAACAAGATGAAAAATTTGAAGAGATCGAGAAGAAGCAGGAGGAAGAACTTGAAGCCGTGAAGAAAGCCCAAGAAGAAAAGACTCTGGCTTATGAAAAGAGGCTGACTGAAATGGATGCCGTGCTTAATTTGCTCTTGAGGACATCCCAGCCACCATCCATGTCTCAATCCCAGGGCAACTAATCTATTGCACCACCGTCCTACAACATTATTAATCATAGGTCTTTTAATTTCTTTGTGTTCCAATTGTAATTTTCTTATGAATCTTTCGGTCTGTGAGAGACATATATACTTCTTGTGCCACCATTTAAGTATGATATTTATTGTCTACTTTTTGATATTTCGCCATTTTTTTTGTTTCCCAAATTTCGCAAATAATTCAAATGCTCTCAAATTTTGTCAAATTCAAAAGGTGACGGAAAATGTCACAACGTCACTATTAAATGAAACCACGTGGCACCAATTTCTGGTCCCACTTGTCAGAATTTGTGGGTCCCACCGATCAGCATTATTGGGACCCATATGTCGGCAACAACCTGGTCCCACTTGTCCGAATTTTGTGGATCCCACCGGTCGGAATATTGTGGGTCCAGCTTGTCATAATATTTTGTGGGTCCCACCGGATATCCATGTCGCGCCGTCGGACCCATGTTGTCGAAGCCAAATGGACCCACATGTAAGGCCACGTATGCTTTTTTTGGACCAATCGAAGCTTCCCAAGATTTAGATATTGACGAAAGTTGCAATTTTTCGTGACAAACCCGTCCGTCAACAATGAACCTTTGATGTTGACGAATTTGCAGTGTCGTCACCATCAAACATTTGACGTTGACGAAAAAATGCATACCGTCACCCCCGATATTTTATGACGGAGCTTCCTTGACGAACCCCATGACGATCAAATTTTGTCACCGCGAAGTAATCCTTGACGAAAATTGGCCTTAACATGACGAAAGTGATTTGTCAAAAAAAATGTTTTTCTTTGTAGTGAGTGCATGGAGCCCCCATGTGTGGTTTTGGCAATTAATGACAATCCCTATGGACTAATGTTTGCATTGAGTTATATTTGTAGGAGTTGTACATAGGCAATGCTTGAACCATATGTTGGCTTCAAGGTTGTAATAAGAAGAAATTGATGAAGGATATCAAGTGTCAAGTATGTCTTGAAGATGAAGATGAAGTGAGCCCTCAAGTTATCTCAAGACATCAACATGATGAAGAATGAAGAAATGAAGTGCAAGTTCAAGATGAGCCAACTCGAAGAGATCATATGCTTGAAGCTTGCCATCCATATGGTGTTCATGGATTTGTGAAGATGTGCCGAAGAAGAAGCTCTCCCATGGTGGATTATGGGGGAGCAATCCACAAGACTTCATCAAGCAAGCACAATCAAGAAAGGCGTTCCATATTGTTGAGGTCAAGATCGTCATCATCGAGCTCAAGTGGAATGCGCAAGTATAAGGTTTGCTCTTGATAGGGTTTCTTTCTCACCGGTCCCATAGTGTAGTTGGAGACCGGTTTATAGTTTAGTTGCCGTACTATCAAGAGGGCTCTCGAGTGAGTAACTCGATCGTATCGTTCGGAGAGAGCTCAAACCTTTGCATCCTTGCATCACCTTTCTTGGTTGTTATTTGGGTATTATCCATGTGATGTTTTAGAGCTTGTGCTTATTATCATGACAAGCTCTAGTTCTTCGAAAACGGATTTCGCATAGATCACTTGTTGCGTTTTCGAGTTTGGTGATTTTCTCGGTTTCTCATGTTGAGGTGTTGCACCTCTAAAAATAATAGAAAATCACCCCCCACTAGTTTCCCTTTTTGTAGGGATAGCTCTTGTCGACCTCTTTCCAACAAAATTGGTTTCATCTCGTTTGGATTCTCCAATCTCAAGATATTTGCATTTCATATTTGGGTTTAAAAGAAAGAAAAGTAAAAGAAAGGAAAAAAGGGGAGGAGGGGCAGCCGCCGGAGGCACGGGCGGTACCACCGGCCTCACCATGGCCGGAGCCTCCGGGCTCGGTACCGCCCGCGGTACCGCTTAGGCGCCAAGCCTCGCAGAGATGTTCCAGGGTTGTGGGGAGGTTCGGCGGTACCCCGGCCGGTACCATGGCCGGAGGCTCCGGCCTCCCCCTCCCGGCCCACGCCTCCTCTCTCGCCTTGGCCACGTGGCCCGCTCCTACTCGCCGCGCCAGATCGACCATGTCCGGTAGTACCGGCCCAACCTGGCCGGTACTACCGGTCCCTTCTCCCGCGCGCGCAGCAGCCTCCAACGGGCAGAAATTTGGGGCCTCCTTTTATGCCCCCTCTCTCTGTTGGTTTATCTATCTAAGCTCCTTCTTCTTCCTCCTCTCTCTCAAGCTCACCACCATTGTTGTTGACTTTTTGTGAGCTTCATCTCTCCTTCCCCAACCAATGATTCTTGCATCTTTTTGAGAGAAAGATTGAGGGGATCTAGATCCACACTTTGACCAAACCAGATCATCTCTTTGTGAGTGAATCTTTGGGATCTAGATCTTGGAGAATTTTGTGTTCTCCTCTTTATTCTTCCTCTCTTATTCCCCCAATAGCTTTTGTAGCTTTGTTGGAATTTGAGAGAGAAGGACTTGAGCATCTTTGTGGTGTTCTTGACATTGCATTTGGTGCATAGGTTTGAGTTCTCCACGGTGATTCGTGGTGGTGAAAGCAAGAAGGTTGTTACTCTTGGGTTCTTGGAACCCTAGACGGATTCTAGACCTTTGTGGTGATTTGTTGGGAGCCTCCGATTAAGTTGTGGATGTGTGCCCCAACTTTTGTGTAAGGCCCGGTTTCCGCCTCGAAGGAAATCCCTTAGTGGAACCGTGACCTAGGCCTTTGTGGCGAGGGTCACCGGAGATTTAGGTGAGGCGCCTTCGTGGCGTTCGGTGTGTGCTGTGAGTACTGCATCTTGGGGTGAGGCCTTTGTGTCGTTGGTGTGCATCGAGCAACCACACCTCAAGGTGAGCCTCTTGTGGCGTTCGGGAGCACTAAGCCACCGCACCTCTCCAACGGAGATTAGCACTCGCAAGAGTGTGAACTTCGGGATAAATCTTCGTCTCCCGCGTGCCTCGGTTATCTCTATACCCGATATTTTTACTTATGCACTTTACCTTGTGATAGCCATCGTGCTTGAAGTTATATATATATCTTGCTATCACATAAGTTGCTTGCATTGCTTACCATAAGTTGTTGGTGCACATAGGTGAACCATTGCTTAGAATAAGTTGTTGGTGCACATAGGTGAACCATAGTATATAGGCTTTGGGCTTGACAAAGTAAACGCTAGTTTAATTCCGCATTTGTTAAGCTCATCTCGTAAAAGTTTTAAATCGCCTATTCACCCCCCCCCCTTTAGGCGACATCTGTATCCTTTCAGTGATGTTCATTACTTAGGGCATCTCCAGCGAGGCGATGCATTTCGGACGCCAAAACAGACGCCTGTAAGTCATGCCGCGCTGAAGACGAAGCATCTGTGCCGCTACCAGGCGGGGCCATGCGAGAAGCAGAGGACGACCGCTGCATCCGCGCAGACGTAACCGTGACGCATATTTGGACCATGTTTACGTCTCGGCGGACGGATCGGACATTATACGTCGGGCCGCTGGCACGAGGTACAGACGCATTTTTGGTTCGCGCGTCGCATGCGTCCGCCGCCGTTGAAGATGCTCTTATAATACATTAACTGATATTGATTCCAAAGAAAAGTTATGCCAACAAAATACAAAATACTCCAAATGAAGTAGGCATGCGCCGCGCACACAGATGGCTGATCGATAATCTGAGATGGTACAACATCTAGTACATTCGAATATGTACTCCAAATGTACCAAAGGGCAAAGATATTGCGCTAATTAGCCTGATCAGAGAGTAGCGACATAGTCAAGCTGAAGTGTTACGTCGAGACGTGGAACTTTTTTTATTAGTGCAGCCGTAGAGAGGCAAACAGGAAGCTATCTCATCTACCCTGGCCGCTGGTTCGACTGTCCTCCGCCGGCCACTATGGAGGCAGGAGGGTGGGGGTGGGGGCTCGAATCGGGTGCCTGATTCTGTAGGATCTTTGAGTTCTTAGGCTGGTGTCAGTGCATCATCTGTTATAGCCTCGTCACGTTAGGTTTTACCCTCATTCTCATCCTACTCTCACCCCACTCTCACTCCATGGTGCCAGTGCACGGGTTATAGTGCCAGCTCTCACTTCTCTCTCTCCTCCACATCACCATTTTTTTTTTCAGATTAAGTTATTTCACTCGATTTTTTTTTAGACATTCAAAATAATGCAAAAAAATTATTTTATTCAACTCAAAATGTTACCGATTACATAATAATTAATAAAATTGCATAATAAATTTTAAAAATTACATAATAAATAAAAAATAAATTCTAATCCTCTTCCTCCTCCTCCTCCTTCTCGTCGTCATCATCTTCCAGACCAAGCTCTTTCTCCACCATCTGGATGGCCTTCGCATGTTTGCGCTTTTCTGCTTCGTTCATGTCGATGGTTGATCGGTCTTTCATTTTGTTCCATTGCTTGAGTAGCTTAGCCTTCACTAAACCATTCTACATGTTCTTCATCGCGAAGGATTTACTTGCTACCTCACTGCTTGATGAGGATTCCTTCCCCTTCCTCCTATCCTTACGTGCCGCGGCCTTGGCCCTATCGCGGCCCGTTGGACGCTCCTCCTCCGTCGTCGCCTCGCTAGAGCTGTACTCACCAGAAACTCCCAGACGGCTTCGCTTGGCAGTGGAATCGGATCCACTACCAGGCCACGTTGTCCTTTCCACTTCGCTTCATTGCGAACAGCTTCCCACCAGTGGTGCCGTCTGAACGGCTGAGTCACTCTTTTGTCATTCGCGTACCTCGCCATTGCCGCCTTCATGACCATTGCATCGTCTGCTCCACTCTGACGTAACGCTTGTTCTTGGATGTGGTATGCATTGAACAGGGACACCTCCTTGTTGTAGGCGTTCCAATGATCCTTCAGTTGCTTCGAGGTCCGATGACGGGCATGATCCGAGGTAGAGTTGAAGGTTGCAGCTATCTGACCCCAAAAACTAGTGCCGGTCTTGCAATTACCGGCGACAGAGTCCTTGGAGTTAAAAACCCAAGCATGAACCTACCTCGAAATAGATATTGTTAGTGAAAAATCCAAGCAAGAACCAACCCCGAAATAAATATGTGATGGGTAAGTAAAGTACCAGTTTTTCCTCGTCCACAGTTGTCCATTCAAGCCTCTTTGGACGCGTTGGTAGGATTGTTTCCGCGGCATCGGACTCCAAGCTTGGAGCACTGGCTTCAGGAGGTGGTGGGGGGTACGGACCATATGGCGCGTATGGATACGGAGGTGGAGCGTATGAACCGTACGAAGGTGGTGGGTAAGGAGGTACAATCCCACTCCCGCTACCTGTAGGTGGAGCATTTGGAGGTGGTGGGGGGTATGGATACGGAGGCGAAGGGTATGAACCATATGGCGCCGGAGGTGGAGCGTATGGCCCATATGGCCCCAGAGGTGGTGTGCCGGAGGAGTATAAAACTCGGGGAAGCGGTGAAGAACCGACATTGGAGCGACGATGTGTCGGAGAGACATCATCTAGGTGATATGGATATCCAGGCCTGGTACACTAGGACAACCATTGATACGAGGATTAAGTCTAAGGTTGTACCATTATTATTGTATCGTAGCATTGTTATTAGGAAATAATGTAGCCAGGTCATGTGGTGGGCCAAATTAGGATTTTAATAGAGTCTATTTGACTTGGGCCTGTCCAAGTCGAATTAGGTTAGGCCCAATAAGGGCTGGCCGGCCACCCCACCCCTCATATAAGGTGGAGGTGCGGCTAGGGTTTCGATTAGTCTAGTTTTGATTCAAGTTATGTAGAACCTTGGGTTCCTCCAAGTATCACCATCCTCTGCGGGGTTGGCCCTATGACGGCGTCTCGGACGTTCGTCTAGTTATTCAATAAAGATGTGTGAGTTCTTGAGTCTGTCAAGAGTAATCATATGCGCTTGAGTATCCTTGAATCTGTCGAGGAAGTTCAAGATCTATCGGTCCTATGGATCAACAAGGTGCATCGTGAAAGATCGGGACAACACTCCTCATCATGTGGTATCAGTTTGCTAGGTTGATCACGGTGCAGATTACTATGTTGCTCGGTTGTTTCTACTCGGTTGCCGTGGCCACCATTGGGTACGTCACCGCCATGCTGTTGGTGAAGATCGAGGAAGAGGAAGTGAGCGGCAGAGGCAAGTTTCAAGTGAAGAGTCGTTGAGCTAGCGAGTTAGTATCTCCGTGAATTGGTTGGTGTGAGATTGGATCTACTAACTGTCATCATCATGTTCTTTTTTTTCTTCCGATCGGCGGACGGCGGGAGCAGTCAAAGCGACGAGTTGCCTCGCCTGAGGCAGGGCGGCGGGTCAGGATGATGGCGACTTAGTTGGTCATGGACGTTCGTTTCTGTCCAGATCGTACCGTTTTGGTTTTGTCGGCCAGCAAGGAAAGGAGAAGAAAAACAACGGGAAGTTTAGGCTCACACGGTTTTCATTTTTTTAGAAGAGCAGATCAGATTCCGTGATTTCCGCTCGTTCTGGTTTGGATCGTGTCCAGATTCATCTGCCATCGCAGTCAACCTGCAGATAAAAAAGGAAAGTGCTGATTGTTTGGCTGGTGCGTGGAGTTTGGGCTAGCAAGGAACGAAACAAATATTGATTTGGTTGATTATATGTGAGCTATTTTTGCGGGCCAGCAGATGAAAGGAAAGTAAAACACTTGGACGTTAACTGGATGCTGATCAATATGGTATTGTTTTGCATACGGGAAGAAAAGAAAATAGAGAAGGAGCGGCACATGGGCTCGACGTGTGGCCGGCCAGAGTCCACGCGTGATACGTCCATGAGATTCACCACGTCAAGTACAACATCTGATTGATTGATCGGATTTTTTTTTCTCCGCCCTGGCATCTGCAGTTTACCGCAAAGTCCAAAATTGTTGCAGAAAAATTTGTTCTTCAAGGAGGATGACACTGGTTTTCAGAAGGTTGCATACTCGGGTGTGTTCAGCTTATTTGGATCCATGGCGTGCAGGAGTTTGTTCTGTGTGTTTTGGGTGATATGCTTGGTGCACTAGGAGGTGTTTCAGCTTATTTGGATCCATGGCGTGCAGGAGTTTGTTCTGTGTGTTTTGGGTGATATGTATGGTGCACTTTCAGTTTGTATTTGGAGGATGCCTGTGTCTCAATCAGGTTGGTGGCGTCGAAGGCCAAAGGGCGCCAAGGTCAAGTCAAGTTAGTCGAGAGGGAGGATGAGGTGTGGAAGACTGGCGAGGCTTGAGGATGAAGATCGGCGATGTTCTTATCTGATTACCCTTTTTCTAGCAGACCCTCACGCGTTGGGGACAACGCTTCTTGAAGAAGGGGAGAATGATATGGATATCCAGTGCCTGGTACACTAGGACAACCATTGATACGAGGATTAAGTCTAAGGTTGTACCATTATTATTGTATCGTAGCATTGTTATTAGGAAATAATGTAGCCAGGTCATGTGGTGGGCCAAATTAGGATTTTAATAGAGTCTATTTGACTTGGGCCTGTCCAAGTCGAATTAGGTTAGGCCCAATAAGGGCTGGCCGGCCACCCCACCCCTCATATAAGGTGGAGGTGCGGCTAGGGTTTCAGTTAGTCTAGTTTTGATTCAAGTTATGTAGAACCTTGGGTTCCTCCAGTATCACCATCCCTGCGGGGTTGGCCCTATGACGGCGTCTCGGACGTTCGTCTAGTTATTCAATAAAGATGTGTGAGTTCTTGAGTCTGTCAAGAGTAATCATATGCGCTTGAGTATCCTTGAATCTGTCGAGGAAGTTCAAGATCTATCGGTCCTATGGATCAACAAGGTGCATCGTGAAAGATCGGGACAACACTCCTCATCACTAGGTGTAAGGCTGGTGACCCGTCGGGCTGCAAGAGATCCATGAACGAGGTCAAATCTGGAGTCCAACCAGACATGGTGGAGAAGATTTGAGAGAGTGAAGGAGATGAATGAGATGAAATGGGTGTGGAGTGAGTGAAACCATATCGGGGGTATTTATAGGGGGTGGCGATGAAATTTTGGGGTTTTTGGCTTTTTTCGAATTTTTTGAGCCAGCAACGGCTACCCCAACGGCTAGCTGACGTGGACGAATCAGATCGCGCCACGTCAGCTAGCCGTTACCCCCTCCCTCTCGCCCGCGCTCTCGCCCCGACCTGCCAGCGCTCTCGCCCCCCCTCTCGGCGCCAGCGCGGGCGGCAGCCGGGCGGTAGCGGGCGCTGCCGTCTCGCCGCCCTCTCGCCCTGTCGCGGGCGGTACCGACCCTGCTCCAGCCCACGTTGGCACCAGCCTTACTCTTTTTCGATAAAAAGAATATATTAATATCAAAAGATATCAATTACATGCAGTCTCTACAACAACGCACCACCCTAATAGCACAACGGATGCACACAGCCCAAAAAAAAGAAAAGAAAACTAACCCGCTACAGTATCTCGAGCTAACAACAACAATACATCCACCACCAAGACAACACCTGAAATATAGACTCTCCAAAAACGACGCCTTCAAGAAGGGAACAATGTTCTTACACCGTCGTCGCCCGATCAAAGATCTTAGGTTTTCACCCTGAAAATAGTCCCCGCTCTCAAAACAATACCTCCAACAAGGTCATTGCTAGGCACAACCAGTTAAGGCCAGACCTTGGGTTTTCACCTTGAAAGGTAGGACTCTGAACTTCACTTGTTTTGTCGCCCCCACTTTCATACCGCTGCTGTGAAGCCCGGAACACCAAGCAAGTCTCTCAACAGCGCGTAGACTTGAACCTCCCTTAGCTAGTCCTCCCATCCGGCCTTCATCAAATTCTCTTCTTCCGACTTTCATCATGGATCCATAGTCACTTGATGTCAACACACAAAAAGAGCTTCGCGTCGCTCCCTCCAGAACCAAACGGTCGGAATAAAAGCATGAGTGCGCGCGACCGAATACCACCCGATCCAGCGAACTCCAGACATAAGATGCACTATTCCATTCGCCGATGGAGCCTTCCGGAACTCATCACTCCGGCTCGATGAAGAAGATCAATAGCCAGAAGGTCTTCGTCTTGGCGCGTGAGGAACCCTAGTACCACCGCCTTTACACAGGTCGAGCCCCCACGCAAACAACCATCCTTGCCGCCTGTCACATCGAAGATCCGGCAAGACGAACGACCCTGGGGTGCGGGAACCATCAGGCTACACAGCCGCGATCAGGCCCTGGTCGCGCCGCCACCGGCTGCACTGAGGCCGCCACCGGCAGCAACCACTGAGGACCGCTGCTGCCATAGCGCCTTCTCCGCAACCCTCCACCGACCGATCCACCTCCCTACGCCCCTCCGCGCCGCTACATGACGACGGGCCTAGAGGGGGGACCTAGACCCGCAACGAAGCCACCGCCATCCAGCGAGTAGCGCCGCCGCCGCCAGACTGGGGACCCCGCCCCAACCTCTGCCAACGCCGAAAGTCGCCGATGCCGCCCCAGCCGCACCGAAGAAACGCCATCACTCCTCCACCCCAGCACCTTCGACGCCAGGGGCCGCCGCCACCGCGGTAGATGCCGGTGGCAGCGGCGGGTGGGAGTCTGCTCGAGGGAGGGGGGTGCGGTGGTTGGGCTTGGCCCCCCGGCGGTGCCCTGGGGAGCGCCACGGGAGGGAGGTTAGGGTTAGGGAGCGCTGCTCCTCTGGTTGAGTTCTTACTCTTAGGTGAAGTCACTCGTGGAGCATTAGGTCGGGTGTGGTAAGTGCCTTTCTACAGTGGCGGCTTTCTGTGGAGAGGTTGATGTCTCTCGTTTCTGTCTGGCCAAAGTAGGGACTATCTCTCAGCTGATCTCGGTACTAGCTTCTTCAGGATGGCGAGTTCCAAAGATCATTGTGGCTGATGTCTTCTGGTCTACGTCGACAATTTCCCGACGGCTGCTTCTACAAGGTCATGTTTTTTCAAGCTTTTCCCCGCCCGAGTTTTGCTAAGCCGGAGGCCCAGATGTGACACCGAGATTTGCTCACGACACGCCATCGAGAGATGCAGGAGGAAGATGGTTACGAAATTTTCAAGAACTTATGTTTTTTTAAAAGGTTGGTTTCAGATAATATATGACCTTAGCCCTTTTTCACAAGAAATAGATATTCCACTAATTAAGAACCTTGATCCTGCGTGCTTTAGTAACTTTGTCTCAACCCCTCGTCACTCATGGTCAGGGTTAGGCAAGGCAAGTCATGTCTTGTGTTTTGGCTGTGTCAGTGTGAGTTGTAAGCCGAAAGGCATAATGGGCGTCTGTATGGTTTTTTGGTCCGTTTTATGAAACACTAGGCTGATTTTTTTCTGCTCAATGGATTTAGCAGCTATTCTTTTAACATTAAAAATCCTCAGCTCTAAATGTTAATTATGAGCTCTTTATATACCAAGAATTAAGCGGGGAACTGATCCGATCTATACACGACGATCTATGAGATAGCTAGCGGCAACTCATGCATGGCAAGTTCGGCAAGCTCCTACCTACGGCGGCATGCACCCACATGATCGAGCCACCGTTCTACCGTAGTACGTGCGTGCACGTGTATGCATGTGGGCTTCGCTACGAGCGGAACCACCCGAGGTCGAGCCGTCCGGGTTCATAGGCAGCGGCCGGCTGCTGCTGCGGCGGCGTCGTCTCGCCGTCACCGCCGTCGGGCACCTTCGCGAAGCGTCCCTTGACGCGCGGCCTCATCTCGGCGTAGGCCTTGCGGGACGCGTACCGGATTTGCTTCTCGTACCGCCGCTTCTTGCGCTTCTCCTTGTACCGCATGAGCTTCGCCTCCCGCTGCTCCGTCGGCGCCAGGACGTCCGCGCCCATGACACCGCTCGGGCCGGCCGGGTACGCCGCGCCGTTGGCCAGCCCCGCCGCCGCATCGTCGTTGGGGTCGATGGAGCTCGCAGAGGCGTCAGTGAACGTCAACGTTTCTCTCCCGCAGAATGGCATCTGAGAATTCGCAAATGACAAATCAACAAAGTGTTCGTTTGGCGCATCGTTGAATATTTGACTTCACGGTATCAAGACATGCATGATGTATTGATGTGTACATAACCATATAAACATGTGTAAGGAGTACTGACTTTGTTAATACACTAATGCAGTTGGAGCAATACATAATTACCAAATGGAACGAGGAAAAGAACAAATAAACACCGACCCATGTGAGCATGCGGATAGATAAGAGTGAGTGGCTATTCCTCAGACTAGAGATATAGTTACAATTTCTCAGCCAACACATTCGTAGCCATTAAGAACTAGAAATTGCTATTTCATCTGTACTTATATGAATATCAATGTTTATATAAAATATTAAAATGCTTCGTAGCATAGACTTAGAAACTATTACTTTTCATTCTATCGAGAAAAAACGAAAACCATAATTAGAATCTAGAACTTGCACCTTGTGTGAGGGTTCCATTTTCGATCCACATTGTAAAGAGAATATGCGTACGTGTCTCAATTCCATATAAACATTAGTACAATTATTGTAAACTTCAAAAAGATAAAGCAATTGTTCACTGGCCGTGGAAAAGTCATTGATAGACACATATTTGTGATTGAGATACATAATTACTTATTTTGCATATTTACTTCTACATTATATTACTCGTTATAATATCCAACCATTGGAAGAATGATATAATTGAAGCTCAATTTCGGAATCAATCCAAGTGGTCACTTTTCCAAAGAAATTATGTCTAGTTGCCACTATATCTCGATCATAGCATCTCTCAATTGGGGTATAGAAAGACAAGACAAAACTATGGCTTAAATGATTCGCTGTTCATGCATGGACTGGTAAGTTCTTAAAAGAAGTAAATTTGAAGTTTAAAGAAGGATGCATCTAACTAAACTCCACATGCATACGAGAATTAAGACGACGGTTAGGAGGTTAAGCTAGAGAACCGAACCACTCACGATTGTGGCGCCGGAAGTCGCCGGGATGCCGCCGCCGAGCCCCAACCCGGCCGCGATGTCGACACCTCGGCTCAGCGGCAGCGTCACCGGCACGTCGAACGTGAGGCCGTGTCCAGGCTGGTACTCGGCGAACGAGTCGAACGCCTGGCGGCGCTGCTGCTGTTCGGTGACCGTCGGCCGGTGCTGCAGGCGGTCCTCGCCACAGACGGGCGTGTGGTCATTGAACAACCACGCCACGCTCTCCTGGTCGTCCTGGCCGAAGAACTGGAACTCCTGCAGCCCCACCGCCGCCGCGCCACCGCCGTTGGCGACGTCGACCACGGCCGGCTCCTCCGCCGCCTGGACGAACAATCCCGACGGGAAGCCCCGGTTCAGGTCCGCCACCCCGCACCGCAAACCCCCAGCTCCTCTGCCGCGCTGCAGCAAGCAAGAGCAGTCCTCAACGCCGCCACCGCACACGCGGCACGCGGCGCCCGATGCCGCCGACATCGTGCGCGTGCCGTACGGACGCGCCTCCACACACTCTAGTCCCCAACGCTACCCCTCCGATACGTACGTGTGGCGCCGGAGCTCAGGGTACTCCACTCCACTCGTCCGCTTCCGTCAGCTTGCTCCGCTGCGAATGATGAGCTCGTGCTGAATCTTGGAAGGAAAAAAGTATTTGTGTGTGTGTTTGTGTGTGGAGGAGAGGAAGCAACTAGCTAGGGCAGGGAGGGAGGGAATAAGTATGGGTGGGTGGCGAATAGGAAGTGAGGAAGAGATATGAGCGATGGGAGGGTTCCTTACGTGGAGGATCCGCAGCCACCTTTCTCCTCAGATCACTTGGCGACTCCCCATTGGCTTCCTCCTAGCTGCAGATCTTGAAGGATTCTTTGTGAAAAAAACAGTTGTAGCTTTTTGCTTGAGCTTTTTTCGAGCTTAACCGCGACTGTCACCATTAAGTTGATCTAAGCGATGGTTAGGGGGTATACCCGGGCAAAACCCGGAGCAGAAAACTTAGGCCTAGGCTCAGCTCAGCTCGACCCGGCCTGGCCCAGCCATTGGGCTTAGATTTCAAGCCCATGCCTGGCCCGTCAGCGGAAAAGTCCATCTGTTCTCGGGCATATTCACTAGATCACACATATTTGAGGACCCGGCCCAACTTGTGTGAATGGTCCGGCCAGACCGATCGGGTCGGGCAACCCATGCTCAGGTACATTAGGGGGTCATGGTAAACCACACGAGAAGTCATGCTTCTTGCACCGCCTAGGAGGGTTGGAACATGGACAGTTACAGAGCTTAACCAGATAAGATTGAGGAAGGATCAATGACGCATGGTGTTAATATAGTCAATTAATGACTTGGCTATGTAGTTAAACAAAAAAAAAGCAATATACCCAAAAAATACTTGATTTGGAGGGGTGATAGGGCCAGGGACGGAGACAAGTATGCGAGAACGAGCTAGGCGATGGTTAGGGGGTATACGAGGGCAAAACTCAAGGCAAGGCGGAGAAAACCCGGAGCAAAAAACTTAGCCCTATGCACGACCCGGCCATGAAGCTTAGATTTCAGGCCCAAGCCCAACCCGTCAATGGAAAAACCCGTCGGTATTCACGCATGCATATTCACTATCTCACACATATTGGAGGTCCATGTACGACTCGTGTGCATGCATGGTCCGGCCGAGCCGATCAGGCCGGGTTGCCCATGCCTAGGTGTATTAAGGGGTCATGATACACCACATGAAGAAGTCATGCTTCTTAAACAAAAAAATATGACTTAGCTAAGTACTTAAACAAAAAATATCAATATGTATTACTGAGAAACTTGATTTGGAGGGGATGGCAGCCCAGAGTAGGAGACAAGTAAGCGAGAAGGAGCTAGCCCCCCTCCCTATGTGTGAGATTGGTTATATCCCTAGATAGGAACCATTATGTTGGTAATGTTTATTTTTCATTGGGTACTCCATGCTTTTGTTATTTTGTTCTTTGGAGCTAACAATGGTGATAAGGTAACTCATCTAAGATGAAAAGTAAATCTTCCGCATATACCTCTTTTTTCTAGGTAGACCGATGAGATAACATATATAGTTAGTCACACGGGTGAGGTGAGGACTAGAAGGTTGGCCTAGGAGCCTTTATATCAAGACTGAACAATATATAAATCCACTCGAATTTTAGAAGACCCCCATCCCCAAGTATTTGTGTTGTAGGAAAACTGCAACAAAATCACTCTTACAAAAATGTTAGAAATCAACTGGAAAAATAAAAAGACCCATAACCCCAAGTGAACGTGTTGCAGGAAACTCACGAGTACATCATCATCATCATTATACAAAAGACATATGTTAGGTTTGGAAATTCGTATGTTTGCTTCCTACTAGAAGTCGTGGTAATACCAACTGTTAGGCAATATACTTGTTGTATTACCAGGGGGCCAAAGACCATAATATATAGTACATGTACATGTGCATATATGCAGAAAGCCCCCTAACATATGGGGAAACTACAATAGACAGATATATACATCTAACACCCCCCCTCAAACTCATGGTGGATCCACAACACTGAGTTTGGAGAGTAAGAAATCATGCTGCGCTCGAGTCCGTGCCTTCGTAAAGAAATCCGCCAACCGCAAATCTGAAGGCACATAATGAACCGCAACAACATCATCCTGTACCTGAGCACGTGTGTAAAAAGCATCAACACCAATATGCTTGGTCAGCTCATGCTTGACCGGATCACGTGCAATACCGATAGCACCTGTACTGTCAGACAAAAGTGGAGTGGGTGTCGTAATAGAGACCCCAAAATCTGCAAGCAACCACCGTAACCAAGTCACCTCAGCAATCAACAAAGCCATAGCCCGCAACTCAGCCTCAACACTCGAACGAGAAACTGCGGCCTGTTTCTTCGTCTTCCAAGCAACAAGAAAACCACCAAGAAACACACAGTAAGCAGAAAGCGAACGACGATCCGTAGGATCACTCGCTCACGTAGCATCCGAATAGCACTGGAGCTGGAGAGAGCTGGAACGGGGAAAGAAAAGGCGACGAGTAATCGTGCCACGAAGATAACGAAGAACACGGAGGAGATGACTATAGTGAACAGTGGTAGGAGCTGAGACAAACTGACTCAGAATATGAACAGGATAAGAGATATCAGGACGAGTGACAACAAGATAAACAAGACTCCCAACAAGATGGCGATAACGGGTGGGATCGGGAAGAGGATCACCATCGATAGGACGAAGCTTAACATTAAGCTCCATAGGAGTATCGACCGTGCGCTCATCCCCAAGAGCGAGCACGAGCAAGAAGATCCCGAATGTACTTTTCCCGAGAGATAGAAAAGCCATCGAAGTGGAGGAAACCTCAATGCCAAGAAAATAGCGAAGAGGACCAAGATCAGCCATAAGAAACTGATCACGAAGACGAGCCTTGACGAAGGCAATATACTCAGGATCATCACCAGTAATGATCATATCATCAACATAGAGAAGAAGAAGAAGAGTACGTCCACGAGGAGAAGTGTGAACGAAAAGTGCTGGATCATGAAGACTAGGAGAGAAACCAGCAGCAGTCACCACAGAGGGGAAGCGCTCAAACCAGGCACGAGGGGCCTGTTTGAGACCATAGAGAGAACGTCGAAGACGACAAACCATCCCATCGGGAACAGAATACCCAGGAGGAGGTGATACGTCTCCAACGTATCGATAATTTCTTGTGTTCCATGCCACATTATTGATGTTATCTACATGTTATATGCACACTTTATGTCATATTCGTGCATTTTCTGGAACTAACCTATTAACAAGATGCCGAAGTGCCAGTTCACGTTTTCTCGCTGTTTTTGGTTTCAGAAATCCTAGTAACGAAATATTCTCGGAATCGGACGAAATCAACGCCCGGGTTCCTATTTTACCCGGAAGCATCCAGAACACACGAGAACCGCCAGAGAAGGGGGGCAGGGCCACCACACCACACCCCGGCGCGGCCAAGGGGGGGGGGGGCGCGCCCCCCTAGGGTGTGGGCCCCCCAGAAGCCCTCCTGCGCCGCCTCTCCGCCTATATAAAGCCCCTGACCTAAAAACCTCGGGGCGTTCGACGAAAACCACAGAAACCTTCCAGAGCCGCCGCCATCGCGAAGCCAAGATCCGGGGGACAGGAGTCTCCGTTCCGGCACCCTGCCGGAGCGGGGAAGTGCCCCCGGAAGGCTTCTCCATCGACACCGCTGCCATCTCCACCGCCATCTTCATCACCGCTCGCTGCTCCCATGAGGAGGAGTAGTTCTCCATCGAGGCTCGGGCTGTACTCGGTAGCTATGTGGTTCATCTCTCTCCTATGTGCTTCAATACAATAATCTCATGAGCTGCCTTACATGATTGAGATTCATACGATGATGCTTGTAATCTAGATGTCATTATGCTAGTCAAGTGAGTTTTACTTATGTGATCTCCGGAGACTCCTTGTCCCACGTGTGTAAAGGTGACGGTGTGTGCACCGTGTGGGTCTCTTAGGCCATATTTCACAGAATACTTATTCACTCGTTGAATGGCATAGTGAGGTGATTATTTATATCTCTTTATGATTGCAATGTGTTTGTATCACAATTTATCTATGTGCTACTCTAGTGATGTGTTATTAAAGTAGTTTTATTCCTCCCTGCACGTGTGCAAAGGTGACGAGTGTGTGCACCGTGTTAGTACTTGGTTTATGCTATGATCATGATCTCTTGTAGATTGCGAAGTTAACTATTGCTATGATAATATTGATGTGATCTATTCCTCCTACATATGCATGAAGGTGACGAGTGTGCATGCTATGCTAGTACTTGGTTTAGTCTGTTGATCTATCTTACACTAAAGGTTACTAAAACATGAGCATTATTGTGGAGCTTGTTAACTCCGGCATTGAGGGTTCGTGTAATCCTACGCAATGTGTTCATCATCCAACAAAAGTATAGAGTATGCATTTATCTATTCTCGTTATGTGATCAATGTTGAGAGTGTCCACTAGTGAAAGTGTAATCCCTAGGCCTTGTTCCTAAATATCTGCTATCGCTGCTTGTTTATCGTTTCTACTGCGTTACTACTGCTGCGTTACTACTGCTTGTTTATCGTCCTGGGCAAAGCACTTTTCCGGTGCCGTTGCCACTACTTATTCATACCACCCGTATTTCACTATCTCTTCGCCGAACTAGTGCACCTATTAGGTGTGTTGGGGACACAAGAGACTTCGTGCTTTGGGGTTGCGGGGGTGCATGAGAGGGATATCTTTGACCTCTTCCTCCCTGAGATCGATAAACCTTGGGTGATCCACTTAAGGGAAACTTGCTGCTGTTCTACAAACCTCTGCTCTTGGAGGCCCAACACCGTCTACAAGAATAGAAGCTCCCGTAGACATCAAGCACTTTTCTGGCGCCGTTGCCGAGGAGGAAAGGTAAAAGGCTCTCATACTACGGTCTCGGGTAAAGTATTTTTCCGGCGCCGTTGTGTGTGTGCTCGAAGCTATTTCCTTTAGATCCTGCAATTGCATCTTTTTGTTTCTTGTTTACACTAGTTTGGCATAATGTACAAGAGTGAGCTTCTTATTCTATTTCCTGATTTAAAACATGGATTGTTTGATGCGAAAATTAAAAAACCTATGAAATCTTATTTGCATGCTTGGTAGTAATATTAGTATGAACGCTTTGAACACCATTGTTGATAATGATATAGAAAGTTCTAAGCTTGGGGAAGTCTGGTTTTCATGATCTTTTTAGTCCCCCAAGCATTGAGGAGAAAATTTTCTTTGATGATACTTTGCCTCCTATTTATGATTATAATGATAGTGGTCTTTTGGCGCCACCTACTATGGAGAGTAAATTTTGTTGTGATTATACTATGCCTCCTACACTTGATGAGAATAATAATGATAGCTACTTTGTTGAATTTGCTCCCACTACAACTAATAAAATTGATTATGCTTATGTGGAGAGTAATAATTTTATGCATGAGACTCATGATAAGAATGCTTTATGTGATAGTTATATTGTTGAGTTTGCTCATGTTGCTACTGAAAGTTATTATGAGAGAGGAAAATATGGTTGTAGAAATTTTCATGTTACTAAAATGCCTCTCTATGTGCTGAAATTTTTGAAGCTACACTTGTTTTATCTTCCTATGCTTGTTACTTTGCTCTTCATGAACTTGTTTATTTACAAGATTCCTATGCATAGGAAGCATGTTAGACTTAAATGTGTTTTGAATTTGCCTCTTGATGCTCTCTTTTGCTTCAAATACTATTTCTTGCGAGTGCATCATTAAAAGCTGCTGAGCCCATCTTAATGGCTAAAAGAAAGAACTTCTTGGGAGATAACCCATGTGTTATTTTGCTACAGTACTTTGTTTTATATTTGTGTCTTGGAAGTTGTTTACTACTGTAGCAACCTCTCCTTATCTTAGTTTTGTGTTTTGTTGTGCCAAGTAAAGTCTTTGATAGTAAAGTAAGTACTAGATTTGGATTACTGCGCAGAAACAGATTTCTTTGCTGTCACGAATCTGGGTCTAATTCTCTGTAGGTAACTCAGAAAATTATGCCAATTTACGTGAGTGATCCACGAGATATGTACGCAACTTTCATTCAATTTGAGCATTTTCATTTGAGCAAGTCTGGTGGCCTAATAAAATCCATCTTTACGGACTGTTCTGTTTTGACAGATTCTGCCTTTTATTTCGCATTGCCTCTTTTGCTATGTTGGATGAATTTCTTTGATCCATTAATGTCCAGTAGCTTTATGCAATGTCCAGAAGTGTTAAGAATGATTGTGTCACCTCTAAACATGTTAATTTTTATTGTCCACTAACCCTCTAATGAGTTGTTTCGAGTTTGGTGTGGAGGAAGTTTTCAAGGGTCAAGAGAGGAGGATGATATACTACGATCAAGAAGAGTGAAAAGTCTAAGCTTGGGGATGCCCCGGTGGTTCATCCCTGCATATATCAAGAAGACTCAAGCGTCTAAGCTTGGGGATGCCCAAGGCATCCCCTTCTTCATCGATAAATTATCGAGTTCCTTCTCTTGAAACTATATTTTTATTCGGTCACATCTTATGTGCTTTACTTGGAGCGTCCGTGTGCTTTTGTTTTTGTTTTTGTTTGAATAAATTGGATTACATCATGCTTGTGTGGGAGAGAGACACGCTCCGCTGGTTCATATGAACACATGTGTTCTTAGCTCATAATATTCATGGCGAAGTTTCCTCTTCGTTAAATTGTTATATGGTTGGAATTGGAAAATGATACATGTAGTAATTGCTATAATGTCTTGGGTAATGTGATACTTGGCAATTGTTGTGCTCATGTTTAAGCTCTTGCATCATATACTTTGCACCTATTAGTGAAGAATACATAGAGCATGCTAAAATTTGGTTTGCATAATTGGTCTCTCTAAAGTCTAGATAATTTCTAGTATTGAGTTTTGAACAACAAGGAAGACGGTGTAGAGTCTTATAATGTTTTCAATATGTCTTTTATGTGAGTTTTGCTGCACCAGTTCATCCTTGTGTTTGTTTCAAATAAGCCTTGCTAGCCTAAACCTTGTATCGAGAGGGAATACTTCTCATGCATCCAAAATACTTGAGCCAACCACTATGCCATTTGTGTCCACCATATCTACCTATACTACATGGTATTTTCCCGCCATTCCAAAGTAAATTGCTTGAGTGCTACCTTTAAAATTCCATCATTCACCTTTGCAATATATAGCTCATGGGACAAATAGCTTAAAAACTATTGTGGTATTGAATATGTAATTATGCACTTTATCTCTTATTAAGTTGCTTGTTGTGCGATAACCGTGTTTACTGGGGAACGCCATCAACTCATTGTTGAATTTCATGTGAGTTGCTATGCATGTTCGTCTTGTCTGAAGTAAGGGCGATCTACACTGAGTTGAATGGTTTGAGCATGCATATTGTGAGAGAAGAACATTGGGCCGCTAACTAAAGCCATGATCCATGGTGGAAGTTTCAGTTTTGGACAAACATCCTCAAGTCTCTAATGAGAAAAGAATTAATTGTTGTCAAATGCTTAAAGCATTAAAAGAGGAGTCCATTATCTCGTTGTCTATGTTGTCCCGGTATGGATGTCTAAGTTGAGAATAATCAAAAGCGAGAAATCCAAATGCGAGCTTTCTCCTTAGACCTTTGTACGAGGCGGCATAGAGGTACCCCTTTGTGAAACTTGGTTAAAGCATATGTATTGCGGTGATAATCCAGGTAGTCCAAGCTAATTAGGACAAGGTGCGGGCACTATTGGTACACTATGCATGAGGCTTGCAACTTATAAGATATAATTTACATGATGCATATGCTTTATTACTACCGTTGACAAAATTGTTTCATGTTTTCAAAATCAAAGCTCTAGCACAAATATAGCAATCGATGCTTTTCCTCTATGGAGGACCATTCTTTTACTTTCATTGTTGAGTCGGTTCACCTATTTCTCTCCATCTCAAGAAGCAAACACTTGTGTGAAGCTGTGCATTGATTCTTACATATTTGCATATTGCATTTGTTATATTGCTTTGCATTGACAATTATCCATGAGATATACATGTTATAAGTTGAAAGCAACCGCTAAAACTTCATCTTCCTTTGTGTTGCTTCAATACCTTTACTTTGAATTATTGCTTTATGAGTTAACTCTTATGCAAGACTTATTGATGCTTGTCTTGAAAGTACTATTCATGAAAAGTCTTTGCTTTATGATTCACTTGTTTACTCATGTCATTACCATTGTTTTGATCGCTGCATTCATTACATATGTTTACAATATGATCAAGATTATGATGGCATGTCACTCCAGAAATTATCTGTGTTATCGTTTTACTCGCTCGGGACGAGCGGAACTAAGCTTGGGGATGCCGATACGTCTCCAACGTATCGATAATTTCTTGTGTTCCATGCCACATTATTGATGTTATCTACATGTTATATGCACACTTTATGTCATATTCGTGCATTTTCCGGAACTAACCTATTAACAAGATGCCGAAGTGCCAGTTCCTGTTTTCTGCTGTTTTTGGTTTCAGAAATCCTAGTAACGAAATATTCTCGGAATCGGACGAAATCAACGCCCAGGTTCCTATTTTACACGGAAGCATCCAGAACACACGAGAACCGCCAGAGAAGGGGGGCAGGGCCACCACACCCCGGCGCGGCCAAGGGGGGGGGCGCGCCCCCCTAGGGTGTGGGCCCCCCAGAAGCCCTCCTGCGCCGCCTCTCCGCCTATATAAAGCCCCCGACCTAAAAACCTCGGGGCGTTCGACGAAAACCACAGAAACCTTCCAGAGCCGCCGCCATCGCGAAGCCAAGATCTGGGGGACAGGAGTCTCCGTTCCGGCACCCTGCCGGAGCGGGGAAGTGCCCCGGAAGGCTTCTCCATCGACACCGCTGCCATCTCCACCGCCATCTTCATCACCGCTGCTGCTCCCATGAGGAGGGAGTAGTTCTCCATCGAGGCTCGGGGCTGTACCGGTAGCTATGTGGTTCATCTCTCTCCTATGTGCTTCAATACAATAATCTCATGAGCTGCCTTACATGATTGAGATTCATACGATGATGCTTATAATCTAGATGTCATTATGCTAGTCAAGTGAGTTTTACTTATGTGATCTCCGAAGACTCCTTGTCCCACGTGTGTAAAGGTGACAGTGTGTGCACCGTGTGGGTCTCTTAGGCCATATTTCACAGAATACTTATTCACTCGTTGAATGGCATAGTGAGGTGCTTATTTATATCTCTTTATGATTGCAATGTGTTTGTATCACAATTTATCTATGTGCTACTCTAGTGATGTGTTATTAAAGTAGTTTTATTCCTCCCGCACGTGTGCAAAGGTGACGAGTGTGTGCACCGTGTTAGTACTTGGTTTATGCTATGATCATGATCTCTTGTAGATTGCGAAGTTAACTATTGCTATGATAATATTGATGTGATCTATTCCTCCTACATATGCATGAAGGTGACGAGTGTGCATGCTATGCTAGTACTTGGTTTAGTCTCGTTGATCTATCTTACACTAAAGGTTACTAAAACATGAGCATTATTGTGGAGCTTGTTAACTCCGGCATTGAGGGTTCGTGTAATCCTACGCAATGTGTTCATCATCCAACAAAAGTGTAGAGTATGCATTTATCTATTCTCGTTATGTGATCAATGTTGAGAGTGTCCACTAGTGAAAGTGTAATCCCTAGGCCTTGTTCCTAAATATCTGCTATCGCTCGCTTGTTTACTTGTTTCTATCGCGTTACTACTGCTGCGTTACTACTCGCTTGTTTACTCGTCCCGGGCAAAGCACTTTTCCGAGTGCCGTTGCCACTACTTATTCATACCACCTGTATTTCACTATCTCTTCGCCGAACTAGTGCACCTATTAGGTGTGTTGGGGACACAAGAGACTTCTTGCTTTGTGGTTGCGGGGTTGCATGAGAGGGATATCTTTGACCTCTTCCTCCCTGAGATCGATAAACCTTGGGTGATCCACTTAAGGGAAACTTGCTGCTGTTCTACAAACCTCTGCTCTTGGAGGCCCAACACTGTCTACAAGAATAGAAGCTCCCGTAGACATCAGGAGGCTGCATGTAAACCTCCTCACTCAACTCGCCATTAAGAAAAGCATTCTGAACATCAAGCTGGGAGATAGACCAGCGGCGAACAGAAGCAACAGCAAGAAGGGTACGCACAGTAGTCATATGAGCCACAGGGGCAAAAGTCTCATCATAGTCACGGCCATGCTCCTGCTGAAAGCCACGAGCCACAAGACGCGCTTTATAGCGCTCAAGAGATCCATCGAGCGAGTCTTAATTTTATAGACCCACTTACACGTGATAGGACGAACACCGAAGGGGGAGAAACAAGATCCCAAGTGCCGGTGCGCTCAAGCGCAGCGATCTCCTCAGCCATGGCAAGTCTGCCATTCAGGATGACGCTCGGCATCCCGATACGAAGTCGGCTCGGAAACGACAGAAAGACCGTACTGACTAGGAGAGTAACGAGCTGGAGCACGACGCTGACGGACAGGCCGGGAAGGGGGAAGGTCATCAGCGGAGGACAACTCATCAGAAGAAGAGGAAAAAGGGACAGCATCAGAAGGATCCGAAGCCGGAGAACGAGGAGTACTAGGTGGACTAGACGGAGGAGAGGATGGCATCGAAGGGGGCGCATCAGGACTAGGAGGGGAGAAGACTGGATAACAGGGGGTGCAGCCGGAAAAAGAAGGAAAGAGATATCATCCACCGGGTAAGTACCCGAGGTGGGACGAGGATAGAAGGGATGCGTCTCATCAAACGTGACATCACGAGAGATGCGCATCCGACGACCAACGGGGTCCCAACAGCGATAGCCCTTATGCTCATCACTGTATCCGAGAAAAACACACTCAACAGGACCGAGCGGTCAGCTTGGTGCGATCGCGAGGGGGAGAAGAACATAGCAAACGCAACCAAATAAACGAAGTGCCGAGTAATCTGGAGAGCAACCGGAAAGACGCTCGAGAGGAATGCCACCTTGAAGGGCAGCGAGAAGGCTGAATGTTAATGAGATAAGTCGACGTAGCGACGGCCTCAGCCCGAAATGCGGCGGAAGAGAGGAAGCGATCATCATAGCACGGGTAGTCTCAAGAATATGACGATGCTTACGCTCGGCGACACCATTTTGAGCATGGGCGCCGGGACACGAGAACCGGGCAAGGGTGCCCCGATCGGCAAGAACACCACGCAGGTCGCCGGGAGATATACTCTCCTGCGAGAATCGGCACGAAACACACGAATAGGCGTGGAATACCGAGTACGAACCATGGCTGCAAAACGCTGATAAATAGAGAGCACCTCACTGCGGGAGCGCATAAGAAACAACCAGGTGTACCGCGAAAAATCATCAATAAACAAAATATAGTATCGATGACCCCCTTTCGAAGGAAAGGGAGCCGGACCCCAAACATCCGAATGAACTAAATGAAAAGGTCGCTGAGATACAGACGCACTAGTAGGATAGGGAAGCTGAATCTGTTTGCCTAGCCTACAACCCTGACACGAATGCAAAGACACGTCTCCTGAGACAGACCCCAGAATACCACGACGAACTAATGACGATAAACGGGAGCCACAGAGGTGACCCAGCCGATGATGCCACCGCAGAAAAGATCCGAAGTGACGAAGCGAAGCAACCGCAGGAGAACTGGCAGATGAAGTGTCAGTAGAAGGAACGTGAAGCCAGTCTAACTCCCAGAGCTACGGGGACTCAAGGCTGCAAGGGCCAGCTCCAACCGGGGCCTGTGTACGACAGTCCTGAACAGCACAAGAATCAGCGTCCAGAATGACGCGACAACCAGAATCAGTAAGCTGACTAGCGGAAAACAGGTTCATCTTAAGACTAGGAACATGAGAAACATCAGGAACAAAGAAAGAGGTAGTAGAAAGGGTGCCTCAACTGAAAACAGGGAGAGAGGTACCATCAGCCGTGATAACACGAACATGCGAAACAAGAGAGCGAAGAGCAGAAAGAATAGAAGACGCAGAGGTCATATGAAAAGAAGCTCCAGAATCCAGATACCACGGGGATGACGTACCTGACTCGTGTGGAAGGTGGTGGTCGCACGGTGCCGGAAGAGCCGGAGCACGGAACCAACGGTACTCGTCGAGGAAGAGCTCGTACCGAGCGAGCGGACCACGGATAATGTCCCGATCGGATAGCGCAACAGCGAGAAGATCTCGAAGAACCAGCCGACGACGAGTAAGATGCGGCGGGCGTAAGCTGGGATCCCTCCGCCGGCAAGAAGAGATAGTGTGGCCAGGCCTGCCACAATAGGTGCAAGGAGGTGACGTCGAACCACGAGGCTGCCGGGACCGACGCCGACCCCGGAATGGAGGAGTAGGAAGTATCGAGCTGTGCCGGAGGCCGCAACGAAGCCGGCGGCATAGGAGGTCCACGAGCGAGACGGCACGGGAGGGCCACGAGCAGCAAGAACGAGAGGGAACCTCAAGAAGGCCAGCACCACGAAGACGAGTCTCCTCGGCACGAAGCTCGGCAAGGACCTCGAGAGGCGGAACACGACCACGGGCAAGCAGTCGGGCCCGGCGCGGCTCGAACTCCTTACGGAGCCGCGACAAGAACTCAAAAACGCGCCGAAACTCCGGATCTGCGCGCACGATCGGACAAGCGGGGACAGGTGGCACACACAGTCGTACGGAGAGAATCAAGCCGACGCCAAATAGCGACACTGTGAGTGTAGAACTCATCAATAGTAGAATCACCCCGTCGAAGGGCATGCTCTCGGCGGACCACGGATAGGTAGAGAGCATCCCCGGAGCGGCCGATAGCGCCGACGAAGAAAAGCCCACCGAGCAGCGAGCGGTGGGAAGACCCATAAACTCAGCAGACATCCGAGGCGGAACACCGGAGGTGAGAACAGCGAGCAGCACGAGCATCCTCATCTATCCACCGAGTGTACTCGGTCGGATCCAGCGGTAAGTCGCAACGGCAGTAGAGTGGTCCTGGACCTTCCGGTCATAATCAGCCAGAGCGGTGTCATCAGCACTCTTGGCTGCATCCTTATCCGCCTGAGTAGCATCAGGGGCAAGGGCAACAGGTGGCGGTGCAACAGGCACCGTAGGAGCAACGGGGCGCGGCGGACAGGAGACCTCGCCAGAAAGCACACCCCAAAGACGAAGACCGCGCATATGAACGCGCATAAAGGCAGCGAAATCAGGGTAATTCGCGCCATCAAAGATCACCGGGCAGCGAGGGATCGCAACGTAGCCCGAGGAAGACATAGCTCTTTTTTTCGATTTTTTTTACGATTTTTTTTTAGCAGCTCAGATCGAAGTCAACTGCAGAGAAACGACGAGATCCGGCGCGGAACGAGGAGATCCGGCGCGGGGCGGCAGGAGGGAGCAGCGGGCGGCGCGTGCACGAGGAAGCGACGGGCCTGGCGGGTTCTGGCGACGCGAATGGGCCGGGAAGCCTGGCAGCCCAATCTGGCGACGCGAAGACGGAACGGCGTCGGGGAGCAGACGAGCAGCCTCGCGCGGTGGAGGGAGAGCAGGCGGGCGGGCGGATCTGCTGGGGGCGGGTGAATCTGCTGGGGGCGGGCGGGGGATTTCCTGGATCGGGAGCAGGCGGGTTCAGCGGGGAAAGCAGGAGACACGGGGGAGCAGCGAACGGAGCGGAAGCAGCCGAGCCACTTCCGTCGCCTGGCGGGAGGCGGGCAGGCGAGCTCTGGAGATCGAGCTCGGGGCGACGAGACTCGGAACGGGGGAGTCGTGGGCGGGCGACGAGTCAACGGGACGGCCTCGAGATCGATCGGAGGAAGATCGGGACAGACGGCGACGGAACAAGCAACGTCGGCCGCGTCGGCAGGGGAATTTTAGAGGATCAACATTTGTTCTGATACCATGTTAGGGCAATATACTTGTTGTATTACCAGGGGGGCAAAGGCCACAATATATAGTACATGTACAGGTGCATATATGCAGAAAGCCCCCTAACATATGGGGAAACTACAATAGACATATATATACATCTAACGCCAACATCAACATGTATTTATGAAACATGTAGTCATGACCCACATGCCATAGAAATGATGAGTCACAAACATTGGCCCCGTTTGGAAGACGCAAACTCAAAACGTAGTAATAGAAAAAACGCAGGAAATGAAATATCATGTATATCTTGGATTCCTACAACTAAAACCACATGAAAATATAAAAAATGTCGTATGGATCTCACACAGACAATACACGATAATTTTAGGTACAAAGAGATGAAAACATGAGGTAAGACGTCATGTTTGCTCTCCTCCAAAACTCCTATGGAATAACCTATACTATACGAATAACCTATACTATACAAATTTCAAATAAATTAGAGATTTATGTGTTGAAATAAATCTTGTCTAGTCTCTTTCCATCAGTTCAAACTTTTAGTTGAGTTGCATAGTGCATCAATTCTATATTATGCTCATTTGTCCTAAGAATTTTTTGTAGGAATCTTCTCATCCAAAATTTCGATTGTTTCCTTTATTTTCCAGACGGGGGCCTAAGCTGGAAGTAGCCACTTATTTGTACTAATGTCGTTTCCAGAACTTCTATGTGAATTCGGTAGTACCCAATAGCCATGCATAATGAAAGTAGCAAATCGGTGCTTTATCTATAGTTAGCATTAGCATCTCTTGTGTAAGCAAAATACATCCTCCACAAACAATGTGTGGTGTTCATTGGTCAGTCAAGTATCCGTGCCAGAGAATAGTCTTACCCAAATCCGTTACAAGTATACAGTTAGCATTTGAATATGCCGTGCTAGTAACTGTGGTTGTGCATTCTGGGACGGAAGGAAATAGTGCGAATATAACTCTATTGATGTCGTTTTCTTGGGAAGTTTCCAAAAGGCGTAAATCGAAGCACGAGTCCATGTCATCCACTCATGGCAAAAAGACTTGGCCACAGGAGATCCACGTTTGACTGCAAAGGATATGGGGTTCGATGTGTGATCGACATTCTTCGAGGACGAATACCAACACCCCCTGCACCTGCAGGAAGCACCTAGGACCCCATGCATATCCACAGTCCCTACCTGCACCTGCACTACACTGCTGGAGAATATTACCATCAACTAACGGCACGGGCCTACAAAAATAACATCAAAACTAATCATTTTCGTATGTAAACAGTAATATCAACCTACTCGTCATGCGTATTAGCTGATATATACTGCTCAGTGGTACACTTTCAGACAGAATATGTGCTGTTCTGTCACTTAGTCTACCTACCTAGTTAGTGAAATAGATTAATTAGTTGTGTGGCTGAGAAAATCCCGTGTTACTAGCTAGACAATTCGCAAAAAAGAAAAGACTGTTACTACTTGGACATGGACTGCTAGCTATATGCACATTCCGACTGACGCGTGAGAACGCGTGAGCCACACCGGCTAGCTAGAATGAACATATGTGGCTGTAATCAGGTCAATGCGTGTACATCATAGGTAAACATCGATTTTCTGCGCTGTGCGCTAAAGCGTGAATAGACTACTACGGTCCACATGCATTTGTAATATACAGTAGTTATTGTAAGAAAGTTTTTATATGTTTTTCTTTGCGAAACACTTTATATGTTTAGTTTAAGATCTGGTCCGCAACTAATCTCAATCGAAGCTTTACGGCTGATGATATGAAAGTACTTTTGGCCCTCCAGTTAAAACAACTAAAATTGTAGATGAAGATCAAAGAAAATTGCAATATACCTTTTTTCTAAAGAAACAGCTAAACATAGTATATCCAATAAAAAGTTGAAATAAAAGTGATCAATGAAGTAAGTTAATAAAACAAATTTAAGGATAATATAGTAAGTTTAATAACATGGTTATGCCAACGTGCTTCAAAGTTTCGTATGCAGATCCACCGCTAAAATAATAATAAATTTATTGGAAAAAACTAAATCTAAATAGTAATAAAATTTAAATCAGAATAATCAGCTGAAACACAAGGAATGCTCCATAAATATTTTGTTCTACGAATTTATGAGTTTTATTATCCTCACAATATTCATTCAGAAACATCATGTTCCTAGATTTTTCATTTTGTTGATCCTAAATTTTTTGTGCGTTTTTTTCTCATTTTTTTTGTTTCTTCAATGCATATTACTTTTTCATTGTTATACCTTTTTGTTTTATATGTAAAAAAAGGATCTTAGAATCACTTTTACTTTTCATAATTTACCAAGTAACTTGAAGATTATTCATCTGCGTATTGATTTTTTTTATTCTTTTATGTTGTATTAATACTGGGTGCCACATATACATTACCAACGATGCATCATCAATCATATCTTGGACACGAACTAGTTTATATAGAAACTTGTGGATCAATCCGAGAACTACATATTCTTTTGGCTACAAAACTAACCTTTTTAGGGTAACCATAAATGCATATTTTCTCAACTTAAGAATTATGCGGTTGTTATTGTTGCTAAATTTTACATTATGTGTTGCACTTCCGTTCCATATTAGTTGCACTTTTATACTATATATTAAGAGAAAACTCCAGGCACAAACTATTCTTTGAGCCAGGGATGAACCTGGGTGGTCGGCAGCGTGCATATGACTATGTGTTGCTATCCGACTGATTGATGCCCAGTTCCCAATAAAAAAACTTCGAATAATAACATTCTTTTCATTCTACCAATTGTGCATTGTAAGGCTCGGTTTGCAATCACTGAGCTATGATACGATCGATGTGCTTATTATACAAATTGTGTAGAAAACTAGTGATATTCACAATAGAGGACAAAATTGAGTAAAGCAAACACTAAAGGCTTTAGATTATTGAGTGGTAGTGGTTGTGTCGAGCACACTAGTAGAATATTAGTCATAAAAATAGATATTTTTTAAGAAACATAATATAAACGCAGACGCTCATATACATGCGCATACACTCACCCCGATGAACGCATACACGCACATCCTACCCCTATGAGCACCTCCGGAAGACTGAGCCAGCGGATTGGATCTTGAAATTGATGAAGTCACCACAGGCGTCTCGCTGTCGACGAAAACGTCGCCTCCCACTAAACGAAAATTCCGCTTTTATGAAACACACGGATGTCAAACATGTAGTTTGAACTCGGGTGGGCTAGGGGTATTAGGTCAACAAACACTAATGTAAACAAAAGCACATTGGTTAAACAATATTATCATAGTCAAAGGGATGCCAAAAGCAAACATTAGGGAATCCTAAATAAAAAGGGAGAGACTAATTTTCAGCCGACTGCGAATTAACTTAACTTTTAGTCAGGTGGTGTCATTAAATTTTAGTTGCAACCCAAGTTATAACTCACGACTAGCACAAATCAAGAAAAAGGAAATAATTTTTTTTTGAGAGCAACCACATATTTCATTAATCAAACACCAAGTTACATGAAGCAACACATGTGGAAACTAAAAGACAAACCGGGATAAAATGATTATCCTGAATTTGCAGATAAAATCCTAAAAGATCGAGAAATACAAAACGATCCCTAGGATTTCCCGCAACCACCGTAGCCGCCGGCCGCCGTCCAAATCCAACGCCGCCGAGACGAACGCAAGAAGAGACGCCGAGCCTCCATCGTTGCAAGATCCAAAAAGCACCATCGCCAACGAGGCTTTGTGAGTCGATGAACAGTGCCCGCCGCAAGCAGCGAGGCACATGTCGATGTGGCACGTCGACCGGGGGACGTCCCCATGCTGTCTTGGACCAAGATACGCCGCCTCCCATCGACAGTCGGAGAAGAACGGCATAACCACCACCTCCGGACCAACATCTTCGCTCCAGAAGAACCACCTCGCCCCGGTCCCCAGCACCGTCGTGGACAACGACAAACGCCAGTGACACGTTGAGAAACAGATCTCGCCAGATCTGAAGAACAGCGAGAAGACCAAGCTGCTGATCTGAAAGATCGATAAGCACACGTTGCCAACAACTCTGAGACGCCGCCGTAAAGGTCGCCGCTGGTGTGGGAGTGAAGTTGTGGCAGATTTATTTGCCCGGACGCCGCTCCCACCACCCCAACGACGCACCATAGGAGACAAAAACTAACCCTAACTACTAGATTAGAACGGAGGAACGAGGTTCCCCCTCCCTCATGCTGCCGCCAGAGCGGCGAGCGGAGGGAGAGGAAACCAGGCCCAACGCCCTGGCCGGAGATTAGGAAGATTGGATCGCGCGGCCTTCTCTGTGGAGCGGACGAGGGGAAAACGGTTCTTCTGCCGCTACGGGCTTGTTAACAAAAAGGAAATAACTTAGAGGTATGGTCGTATGGATATTTCTCTCACTTATAAGCAATCTAAATGATCGAGTGATATTTTCCTCGGTTGCAGCTGCAAATATCTCGAGCTAAGCTTGTTCCACTGAGAATTAACAAAACTGGTTTTAAAAGGGCACGCCAGGTCCTGATATGCATCTTGCATAGTTGCATTTACGCATGCACAGGTGCACAGATAGTCATCTACTGGTGCGCTACAGGATTACCGGGGATCCACGAGGAACTGCGACGCGAGTGGCTGCGGATCGTCGGTGTTAACGTCGCGGCCAGGCGAGCGACTCTACGGCCAGATGGTCCCGGCCGGAAGCGCGGCGATCCCGTGTGATTGTGTGGTGCAGAGCGCGTGAGAGCTACGGCGCGAGAGAGTTGCCCGGCCGACCCCCCTCTCTTCACGTACCGAGACGACGACGATGATGGATGGATGGCGTGATCGTGTATACGTACGCGCGGGCGCGGCGGACGGCGACGGGCGGTGCAGAGCGGAGGCGCGTTCCCTGAAGCCGCAGCTGGCCACCCGGCCGGCCGACGTGTGGTCTTACGACGCGCGCGCAAGGACAGCGACGAGGCCGTAAAGGGGCCGGAGGAAGATGCGATGCGCGAGAGGCAAGGGATGAGGATTCGCGGACGGCAGCGGCGCGTGGGGCGGCCGGACGATCGATCCGCTAATTGGTTCGTGCGGTGCCGTCGAATCGTCGATCCGTCGGCTAAGGTGTTGCCGCCAGATGCCCGGTGCCGTCGATCCGTCGGCCAAGGTATTGCCGCCAGATGCCCGGTGCCGCCCCATCGATCCGTCGGACCAGCATCGCCGCCACATGCATTCTAGAATCCCAGCGTATATTTGTATATGCGGCATACGTGCAGATCCGATTCTCGGATAGTTGGATGCCATTGCCAATTTGCATCGCGCCTCTGCTCAGCGCCGTGACGACACGTGGTGCCGCTCACAGGAATCGGTAGAGCTAATACTGACAGCAAATTGACTGATCTCGCAAAGAAAAGCTAGCTAGTTGACGATGCTGCAGCGGGCGCGGCGGAATCGGCTTTGGCAAAGGCAAATGCGAGCGTACGGCCCGACGGCGACGGCTCCGGCCATCCGCGCCACTCGCCGCTGCTACCAAAGCTGCGATCGATCCTCTCCTCGCCGGAAGCGAACGGCCATCACATCGCGCGCCGACGCGACCAGTTGGCCGCCCTCCAATTAATTCCGTCTCCCTCGGCCTAGCTCGAGGTGGAAATGTGGAATATGTGGCCTGTATTACTGGTTAAGCGCGTGGGCGATCAACGTTCGCCGGGTCCCCCTCCCCGACGGCGACCAGGGCCGGCCAGCGCGCCGCCTGCCTGCTTGTGTTGTGTGGCAGCCAACACCTCGTTCTGTCTGGCGCTCGTCCATACGATTCAGGAGCTGACATGACAACCCATACATCATCGTACTACTCTCCACATTTGCGTAGCTGCCGGAGCAAATGCAAACATGTTGCATCGTGGATCCGGCGACCGCGGCCTTTCACAGGATGAGTAGCTTGTGCTATTCCAGTGCCTTTTGGCGGTTATGGAAGGTGCCGATCCACAAAAAACATGGTTTAGACCAAGGCCACTTTCAGAACTTCATTAGACTTTGTTTGGCACTAATGTTTTCGCGAGATTAGTGGGGATGGTTTAGACCATGTAAGGGCACTCTCACAACTCTATTAAGCTTTTTTCTCAAAAAAAAAAAAAAAAAACTCTATTAAGCTTTGTTGGATACTAGGGTTTTTGTGGGATTAGTGGGGACAAACAAATACCTTCGCATAATTTTCACAAAACTCTATCTCCAATCCACTAGGTAGCGTACGGTATTGAGGATTGATAAAAATATACTAAAATTTGGAAAGAAGTAGGGATAAGCGAGGATTAAAATTGCTTAATACTCTAGTACCAAACATGCTTTTAGAAGTACTAGGACATTTGCCCGTGCGTTGCCACGGGATAACAAAAAAATAAAATAGTTCATCATTTTATTGAAATACAGTATTTCACCATTTCTATACATGTGTAGGAAAGATCCACATGCATGCTATAAAGCAAAATAGCTCTGATGTTTCTTGAACTCGTGCATCAAATTAATTATACATCAATTATTTTTACACTCCCATAATAGTAAGAATGTAAGATAGATAAATTAAACTTCCCAAACCATGACATTATGCTAGTTAATAAAAAAATAATGTAAAATAAAGAATAATATTGAACAATTGAAATATACACTATCCGAGCATCTCCCAACAATATTTCTCCCATAATTTTGGTACTCTACCGGATCCCCTAAATGGATCAACCTATATGTTAAGAAAACGGCTAGGGCAAGGAAATGGTTACAAGCTTGTGAAGCTGAAATAGTATACTTTATCTTGAGCCAAGCATATAAAAATGCTTCTAGAATCAAAGTGCTAAGATTCTCATATAAATCTGCGAGCAAGATTTGAATAGAGACTTCAATAAAATAAAGAGGTACACAAATTAAGATGCTCATATAAATTTGCGAACAAGATTTGAATAGAGACTTCAATAAAATAAAGAGGTACACAAATTTAACTTGCCTGAAAGACTGATATCGGGTGGTGAATATAATACACCTAAGAACACCTCCTATTTGTCAACCTCTCAAATGCTACGGATCCAGTTTTCAGTCGGTGTCCAATTTTCAACAACTACTTATCAACAATATGAATTTGAACATAAATTTGAGTGTGAGTTAAATAAAAATAGTTCAAATTGTTAAATGTTAACATAGTTCAAATTTATAACAAATAGTAAATAGTAATACTGAGTGCATTTTAATTCCACCATATTAAAATATTAGTATTTAAATAGAACCGGTGTATACAAAGCACGAACTTAGCTACTGCACCATAGTTATTCATATTGATTGCTAATTAGGAAATCTCAGTAAACCTGCCAAGTATGTACCCCTACAGCAAGCTATACAACAACACTGTAGATGCGAAAGAAATAATTTGCCAAACACCTGAAGTCTAATATCAAACAACCATAGATGCATTGCTGAGCACTGCGTTTCAAATATTTCAGTGAAAATCACGTAGAAGCATGCCATGGTTATTTCACCGGAAGGGAAATAAGATCACGAAAAACACTCTTTTTTTCTCCACCACATATCTTTTCCACATCCTCAGGCATTGAATAAGCAATCTGTTCAATTTACATCAGCTTCATCCAGGTAGTGGTTGCCCATAGGCAAGGCTCGATGTGTCTATTCCTCTTCTCTTCTTTTTCCGTCGCACGCTGCAAACAGAAGTCTCAGCCAAAATCTCCACGCTGCATCCCACTACAGCACCTCGGCAACAATGAAAACTCTGGCGAGATCCCGCCGACACCTTAGACAACATGGGCGACTGGTTTTCCGTCCTCAACCTCTGCTCCAACAGGCTAACCTGTAGACTCCCGCGGTGGCTGGCCAACTTCACCTTTCACTACCTGCTGGAGGTGAACTGTGAATAACACAACATTCATTAGCAGAACAAATTCATTTAATTGAATTAGAGGTAGCTGCTACAGCGGATGCCATAGTTGAGTTAGAGGTAGCTGCTACAGCGGATGCCATAATTGAATTAGAGGTAGTGCGCAGTTCTTCCTCAGTTGAAAAAGTAGACCCAAAAATTCAGGTCCAACGGCCGGCTCCATAGCGAGATCTACTCCCCAACATGATCAACAGACGACACGAAGAAGGGATCAACAACAGCTGGTGTGGAATCACCGGAACACGAATTCACCCAGCCCTCAATGCGCCGCCAAAGCGAAGGCAAATATCATGGAGCAGAAGGAGTGACACTGCGATGACCATTTGCATGCCGATCACTCATGGCAACAGCAGCATAGTCCAGCAACCTACATCAAAAGGAATAAACCCTTATTATAACAACCAAAAGCAACAGCTAAATAACCCAAACACACAAACTCTAAACAAAGGAGAGACCTGGGCGAGAGATTTGCTATTCTTAAAGCTTTCTGTGCCTTTTGGTCTGGAACACTGGGGATCCTGATATGGTGACATAGTACAGTATATTTTTAGAAGCAAATTGTGAAGCTAGGTAGCCCACAGCAGAACATCATACTTCTTACTACAAATTAATGTGGTTTTGGCACACATGGGAAAGTGGACCTATTGAACTCCAATATACCAAATTCAACCTGGACAAAGAATTTTTTGGAGCAGAGACTTAGTGCAAACAGTGCAGCGGCCCTCGATAGCGGCATCATAGATGAGAGATGTCATACAAAAATATTACATTTGTTTAACAACCAAAATCAGAAGAAATGATTGTAAAAAGATTGTAAAAGTGTGGCCCAAGCCTCCAACTATTGAAATACGTAGAGACCACTGAAGCAATTGATAAACTGAATATTGAACAATGTATTAGCACCTATTGGGCTTGCAATTGTTCTGCTATCAAAGCAAAGGGGAGCAGGAGAATGTAGAAAGAGATATCTGAAAATAAACAATGAAATGCACGTCTTTACTACCCATCAGGCTCCATATAATCTGGAAAATAACATATTTTTTTCTCACTTAAAAGGTCCATACTTTGTAAAAATAAATCTATATAAAGGCTGTGTGGTATAGCCTCAAATCATGGAAACGTCTTAAAGATATAAATTTCTGAAGACAACAGCCACCAATCTGAAAGCTACATACATATTTGGTTTGAGCAAGATCCATCTGATCAACTCTAGAACTGATAGCTAAGGGAACCACCAGGTTTCAGTTAAGAAACGTAAATTTGTTTTATTCAACCAAAGATGCTTTATCTATATATCACAACAGACAACACCACCAGTCCACTACCAGCCAGGAGTTGGCTTCAACACGACATTTGCAGCGACCTGCTCCAACTCATATAAAAATGGAAGGAAGCCCCTCTCTCTCCACATTATTTTTTTCCCACGTCGCTGCTCCTCATACACGCCCTCATGAGCAGTGGACTAATTGTAAACAGTAAAAATATGACTAACACCCAACAACTGTGAAAAGTAGACAAAAGGTATTCTTACCTTATGGAAGCCAACAGATATTGCTCAATAATTTCAAGACCTTTGTTTATTGCTTGCATTTCTTCAGCAAGCAACTTCAACTGGATCTGATCTGGGGGATTAACAAATGCAATCACAGAGAAACATCTTAGGTGAGTAGCTCGATGATCACCGAGAATTGCTCAAAAAAGATCAATCCATCTGCATTACCTTAGAAGCTGCTTCGAGATGAATCAAATCTTTGTCAAAATCAGGAAAAAAGAAGATCAAGCGAGGAGATCGGATCCGGGCGACCATGCCCAGATCTCGGACACCTATGCCCGGATTCAGGCCTCCATGCCTCGAGCCAAGCCTCTGTGTTGCTGATCTTGATGCCAGTCTAGGGAGGGCGTCCGGGCTCCATGCCCCCTAGACGTGCGCTGGAGGACTGGGATAGTCGAGGGGGATGCGATTGAGGCCGGATCCGCGTGGTGGAGGTGGCGATTGAGGAGGAGGAGGTGACGGCCGGTGTGAGGAGGTGGTGACGGGCGCCGTATGCGGGGGAGAGATGTGATCAAGAGGTGTGTGTGTGTGTGTGTGAGAGAGAGAGAGAGAGAGAGAGAGAGAGGAGGATGGTCGGGTGCGGGAGGGAGTGTGGACGGCGGGATTTGGTCAGATTCTAGAGGGAGGGGGCGATGGGCGAATGAACCAAAAGGACGACCAAAGTAGGGGGAGAAGGGGGAACATGTTCCTTCTTTTTAAGTAGTAGAGAAGTGAAGATTTAGAATTTGGTGGGAATTTTTCAAAGTTTAAAATAGCGTGCTAAATAAAATAACGGCATCCTCCTTCAAACGCTACGAACGCTATATCGCGCTAATAATTTGCTATATTTTAAATAGCGTTTTGAAGAAACTACCAAATATAGCCTAAAACTTAAGGATTTCCCTAAAAATGTTGGATATATAGTCTAAAAATGACTGAATCATACATACAAATTTTCAGAAGGCTAACATCAGCATTTAAGAGGAACCAACAGATTGCAGTTCATCACCACCACGAAAAAGTGAAAGCAACTTAGCTTGAAAAAATAGCTGCTAACGCTATAAAGTTTTAGCACGATATAGCATGCTATTTCACAAATAGCGCCATAGCGAGCAAATTACTAATATCCAGCGTGGACCCTCCAAATATGATATAGCGTGTTATTAGCGGAAAACAGATATATCTAAATGCATTTCAGTTCGAGATATATTTGTATCTAGATAAAGTTAAGATACCTATTTTTAGCCGGAGGGAGTACTAACCAAGGTAAGGTGCCATCCTAGAGACTCGGGATATTGTCTCTACGGACGGTGCAAAAAAATATATGCAGAATGAAGTATGAACAAAGATTTTGATTTTTCCAGCCAGCCAAAGTGGAGTTTTAAGTTTGAATACAGAGTACTGAGTGTATCACACAGAGGAACGGGTGGATTTAATCCGAACGCAAACGAATCTGAATTGTCATATACTGTACATCAGTACGGTGCTGCACCGTACGAGAATGATTGGCCCTGAGCTTTCACCAAGTTTACACTTCCAACTTCGTTTCCATACGAAAAGAACGAACACAAATTCACACAATGTACAGATCTTTCCTAAGAGCATAGATTATTCGGCAGCATGACCACCAGCCTTGGCCTGCCTCCTTGGGAGCTTCAGTGTTTCTGCAACACCAACAAACAGTCAGTCAGTTTCCATCTCTCAGTCTACAAACCTGATGTGGGAGCTATACAGCTTCCGAGCAAAACATATCGTTACTAGAGTTTGTTTCAAAGTCTAAACGGCAGATTAGTCCTTGTATATGGAGCAGCGTGCATGTCAAGCGAAAAGATTGGAGTTTGCTCTTTGCATACCTTCTGTAGATGGCTTAGCTGCTTGAACTGCCCAGATCGAAGTCCATAGTGTAATCATACTCGATGGTGGGTATGACAGAAGCCATGAACTTCAGAAATATGAAAAGGTACCTATCACGAGAGGAGACAGGGATTAGATACAGGTCAGGAAGGGTGCTCTGCCTCTTACCATAAAAGAAACCAGCATATTGGTATCTGCACACTGAACATTACTTGTCAACTTCGGGTTCAACTCCTCGAGATACTAGAACATCGATGATCTTTTTCATCACAGCAGCGTGCCTGCATGGATGCACTGAAGCATGCTTTTCTCCATACAAGTGAGGGTGGTCTTCGATGGTCACCTGCATCAATCAAAAAAAAATGATGGCTTTGAAGGGGGAATGCAAATGCTGGATGTACTATGCAAACAAGATACAAAAATTTGAAGGCTGTTCAGATACAATATACTCCCTCCGCTCCAAATTAACTGGCTTTATCTAGATACATATGTATGCAGACATAGTTGAGCCAATTAACTTGGACAGGAGGGAGTAGTTGCAAACATACTAATATTAAGGAACCTTATAAACCGAATATGAACAGCAGGATGGAGATAGCAAATAAATCACGAACCAGCACTGCAAAAAATCACATCTGGACTCTAATTCAAAGAGATCATAGCAAAAATTCTGGAAGGCTATATACCATGGAAGAATTACAACATGAATAATTGACGAGTATTTTCCAAAGCACTTTCTGCTTCTGTGGGTTAATATGCACAGTTTATGACACTGGATGGTTTCTTTTACAGTTATATAGGCTAAGTACAAACCATACACATGATAAGTAAGGAATCATGTATGCTGACTTTGCAAAAAACCGATGTAAATATGGCATGTCAGAAAACCTAGTACAAAAACAAGATGGTTATAAATGTACCGATTTGTGTGCATGGTCTTGACTGATATCTTCAAACATAAGTTCACCCTCCAACGGCATTCCTGACTACAACAACAAACAAATTATGCATATCAAATTTAGCTACAACAAGTAAGAGAAATGTACTTCATGCAAAAAAGAAGCATTTGTGTGCACAAATAGCTACCTCGTCATATCCCGTAAGCCAGACACGTGGAGTTTGGAAGTACTTGTCATATCTGCAATAGAAGAACTACTTACATGCTTTCCAATAAAAGCTCGAAACACACCAATACTTTGACAGATTAAAAAAAATCAGGCCATCTTGTTAAGCAATGAACAATGTAAAGCCTTCAATACAACAACATTTAGTTACTTTGTAGAAAAATCTTGGAACTATTTGGCAAATCAGATGTGTATCATGCGAACCATAACTCACTGTGCACCAAGAAGAACTTAGCAGAACAGAAAATACCAATTATACATAGCCCATGGCTCAATTTCTTAGTCATGATGACTTTGCAGTTTGTCATTTACTACCTCCGTTTCAAGGAATAAGGCGCCCTCGTTTTACGTGATTTTTGTTTGACCAAGAATTACTTCAAATAGATAAACATTGTTTGTATGAAATTATTACGATTAAAAAGTTATTTTCAATACGAATCCAACGATACTAATTACATATAATATAATCAAGATTTTCTTGCTTAATTTTTTATGGTCAAAATTCATCTTGGAATACGCGTGGGCCTTATTCCTTGAAACGGAGGTAGTACTTTGTTCTAGACTGTCTTATCGGCTGCGTGCATCCTAGTTATGCCCAGGCCGAGTGTGAACTCTTTGCTTCTATTGCCTTGATGTGAACTGTTGAGTTTAATAAAAGCGCTCTTTATCAAAAAAAAAAATGTATAGCCATGCCTATGATTAATATGGAACCACACACCAATAGACAACTGGACATTAGCACTAACTTACTGAATAAAAGAGTTTCAAAGCATGCAGATAAGATGAGGGAGCTTACGTGATGCTGATATCATATGTTCTAGTGCGAAGGATGTTGTCATCTTCAGGTTCTTCTGCGATGAAATACGATGGCTGATTGGTAGCCTGAGATGAGGCGAGAAATGCAAAACATGAATCAGTATGATTTCAAACTTTTTCAGCCTTGGTCAAGCTTAAGCCTGTGAATGATAGGTTCCACGGTCTCATTACCGAGTTGTCTCCTGTGTCTTCATAGGTGTCCATGTCAGGTATATCCTCCTCCTCATCCTGCTTCTCACCCGTGCCAAAGTACGAAGGGATAGACTTTATCTCTTCGGCTTTCCCTATGTCCAACGTGTCCATAGACGGTATGTCTTCCTCCTCTTTCGAACTCGATGCTAAACATAACCGACAGGAAAAAAAAATAAGATTACAATTCCATAGTGTAAATAGAGCAGCATTGGCGTTGAGAGGTCAACCCTCCACCCCATGTGTCGCGAGCCAGCCTTCGTCGCCATCATCGTCATCGAGAACTACCTCGGCTCGTGCTGCATCATACTCCTCCTCGATCGACACAACCCGTCTTAGGCAAGGCACTGCCAGCGGAACCAAATTTAGGAGTCAACTTGTGAGAACAATAATGTGCAATCGACCAAGATTTTCTGAAGGAAAGCCACAACGCTTCTACCAACTATGTCTCTATTCTCCACTTTCATCAGTCAATCATGTTCGATTAGTGGGGAAATATGTCTAAACCTGCGCTTGGCATCCACTAAACCGATTATACCATCCAACGCACGGCATCCACTAAACTGAACTAGACAGGAAAACAAGATACATATCTCGACGACGCAATTCGATTCGGCAGCAGCATACCGTTCCTGGTGACGAGGAACTGCTTGTCGGCGGGGAAGTAGGACTTCCTCTTGCTCGGATCACCCGCCTCCCTGCAGAACAGAAGCACCCACCAAACGATCAGATCAATCAGACACCACCCCCACCCAGAAATCACAAAAAAAAAAGGATCTTTGGACCACGGAGGCGAGGGGGGCGCACCAGGACCAGGTGGGGCACTTGGACACGAGGTTGTCGCCGGCGAGGATGAACTCGGGGACGGAGAGGACGCCCTTCTCGAGGAACGCCGAGACGGTGCGGGGCCCCGTGACCCGCTCCACCGTCCCCTTGTACATCTCGTACATCTTCTGCTTCATCTGCATCGTCGCTCCTCTCCTCTCCTGGTTGCTTGTTCTCGACGGAGACGAAGAGGGGGGAAGCGTGGGAGACGGGGAGGACTGAGGAGTTTGCCCCGAGCAGAAGGCACCGGCGAGAAGAGCAGGGCAGAGCCGCCTGCTGTTCTCTAGTAGTACGCTACCTGAGTTGGAACACGCCCGGACTTGCAGTTTTTTTATTGTTGAGAAGTCCCCGGAGTTGCAGTTGGAGTTGGAGTTGGAGTTAGGGGTGGACTGGGCCTCTTGGGGAAACCTGGGCCAGGATTGGCCCAGTCCACTATTTCAAAGCCTCACGCACGTTAGGACTCCTAAGCTTCAGCCCTCCTCAGACCTAGGGCTGCCGGCCCCTCCCCTCTCCTTTCTGGCGGCAGCTAGCGATGAGTATGTGTGGGTCCCTCCCTTGAGCAGCCTCCGCTGAAGCTCTCCGACGAGCCTCCAAGGTGGATGTTTGGTGGTGGTAGCTCGGATCTTGAGAGCCGCTCTTGTCTCTCACGTCGTCGAGGTGATGGAGGAGGAATGAGAGACCGCTTTCACTGGTTGCGGTCAATTCTTGGTGTGGTGGTCTTGTTGCTACAGTCTGGAGCGCATCCTCGGTGGTCATTACACATCATATGATTGCTTCGTTGTCGACTCTAATATCCAAGGGCAGCTGCTCCAAGCTCTGTGACCAGCTTGTCGGTGTCATCTCATCTTCAACCTCTCGGCCATCATTGAAAGGGGAGAACTTCTTGAGATTCTTGTTGGCGTCACTCACCTTCTCGCCACCAAGTGGCTCAGTCTCGGTGGAGTCAAGGTAGCTGACGATGGAGTCTTTGCTTCCGTTGGAGTGGATCAGAGTCTTGATTGTGTTTTTTTGTTTCTATTTGAATATCATATGTGCATATTTCTAGGATTGTGATATTTATATTTTCTGTAAGGTCCTTGATGTAAAATTGTACCCATCGCCAATCAAATAATGCAACAAGGGAGTCTCTCGAGACCCATATCACGGTTCAAAAACAAGAAGATGCAACCGAATGTACATGTGCACCCATATGTTCTGACATGTCTACACGTCGCTAAAACAGCTAAAACAACGAAAAAGATCACAACACATATTTATTATGCTACTCTTCGATCCATGTGCCGAAACAAATGAAAATACACCCTAAAATATGCCTAGATGTTTGTGAATCAACAACATGTAATATGGATCGGAGGGAGTGCAAAATTTCAAATGCAAACTCAATGTGCTGCTCAAGAAAAATATTACAAATAGAAAGATGATGCATGTAAAACATCTATATTTGTAGTTTATTGTGCCATATTTCATCATGCTTGCATCCTATATGTTGCTATAATCATATTTTAGATGAATTTTGGGATTTTTCTGAAAGATCCTTTTTATTTGGGTAATAACTCCATGGACACAAAGACCTATTTTCCGGGCTCTTTTTACTTTCATGGACCTACGCGAACTCAAAAGGACACACACAAAAATTATACGAAAGTTTATATGGAAAATCAAGACATGGAGCACTTGGGCTTCACCTAGAGGGCACGAGGCCCATTGTGTCGTTGCCTTGTCAACGATAGTGCCATGATGGGATCCTCAAGGCTAGGGTTAGTACTGGAAATAGATGATAGGATGTTCACGACGGTGAAAGCCGGTGATTTACACATGTTCACCTTCCCTCGATGGAGGATCGCTACGTTCTGCTAGAAATTCGGTATAATGGATAAAGGTACATGTTACAAGGACGTTTATGTGCTTGCCCTAAATCTTGTTCCCTAGTCGTCTTATAAAGGTGCCAGACCTAGGGTTCGATGGAGGTAAAGACCTAATGAAAGAGCAAGGTCTATACCTCGTGTTTTGTGTATTTGATAACAACACTTGAATGAATTTAACTGTGTGCATAGATTGTCTTTGATAGATTCGCAGGTGCACGGTGCCCTCGCTGAACACTTCATGATCGGAAGACTCAAGCGTAACTTATAGGTTTTCTAGTTTTTTGTGTGTGTCGCAAGGTGACGTGGTTGGAGAGGGAAAGAGGAAAATGTAGAATATGTTTGACCGGTACTACCGGTACCAGGAGCGGTAGTACCACTACCCTACTGATATCGCCCTGAAGTACCGCTCTGGGATTTACACGCGAAAAGGCCCACAGAGCGGATTACGGTACCTTTACGGTACCATGAGCGGAAGTACCGCTCCCAAGCGGTAGTCCCGGCATGGTACCGCCTAGGTACCGTAATTCGAGTTACGGCACTACCGCTCCGGTACCGCCGAGGTACTGGATGGAGTATGGGGCTCGCAGAGGCCATGGCGGTACCATCAACGGTACTGCCAGTGGTACTACCGCTTCGAGCCCATGTGGAAAATCTGTGGGCTGATTTAAAACCCATAGCGGTACTGCCGCTTGCCCAAGCAGTAGTACCGGTTGTGCGGGATCTGCACATAACGGTTGGATTTGGAGGAGCCTATAAAAGGGTCCCTTCTTCCCAGCTCGATTTTATCTCTTCTTGTAAGGGTATATTGCCCCTATGTGTGGTTTTGGTAATTAATGACAACCCCTATGGACTAATGTTTTCATTGAGTTTATATGAAGGAATATCCCATAGGAACTACTTGTATTCCATGTGTTGGATTCAAGTATGGATGCCATGAAGATAAAGATACACCTTGTGTATTGGCATCAAGATCATCGATCAAGATAGTATGATAGAGCATGAGAAGATACAAGGTTGACCAATACAAAGAGTGAAGGATAGATTCAAGTTTGGTCAACACATGAAGCATGAAGAATGTGCCACGTGAAGTCACATGGTAGCTCTCCATGGGCATGCATCAAAAGGGAGATCTCATATGCCCATGAGAGGATGATGGGAAGTGGTGATCGTCATCAAGGTTCAGTTGGGCAAGTTCAAGTTGAGCATCTTGAGAGGATCATATGCTTGAAGCTTGACATACATTTGGTGATAATGTACATGTGAAGATGTGCATCAATAGAGCTTTCCCATCATGGTGTATGGGGGAGCATTTGTGAGTCTTCACGAAGCGATGATGATCAAGTGAGGCATTCCGGCTTGAGTGGAGTTTGAAGAGCTATCATCAAGATCAAGCGGGATGCGCAAGGCAAAGGTATGACCTTGCTAGGTTTTCCTTTTACCGATCTCAAGGTGGTTGTTGGGAGATCGGATTAAAGGATAGATAGCCGCATGATGGCGCGTGTAAGACACACGTCCGTTGGGAACCCCAAGAGGAAGGTGTGATGCGCACAGCAGTAAGTTTCCCTCAGTAAGAAACCAAGGTTATCGAACCAGTAGGAGTCAAGGAACACGTGAAGGTTGTTGGTGGCGGAGTGTAGTGCGGCGCAACACCAGGGATTTCGTCGCCAGCGTGGAACCTGCACAACACAATCAAAGTACTTTGCCCCAACGTAACAGTGAGGTTGTCAATCTCACCGGCTTCTTCGTAAACAAAGGATTAGATGTATAGTGTGGATGATGATGGTTGTTTGCGAAGAACAAGAACGAACAATTGCGGTAGATTGTATTTCGGATGTAAAGAATTGGACCGGGATCCACGGTTCACTAGTGGTGTCTCTCCCATAAGATAAACGCATGTTGGGTGAACAAATTACGGTTGGGCAATTGACAAATAAAGAAGGCATAACAATGCACATACATATATAATGATGAGTACTATGAGATTTAATCGGGGCATTACGATAAAGTACATAGACCGCCATCCAAGCATGCATCTATGCCTAAAAAGTCCACCTTCGAGGTTATCATCCGAACCCCTCCAGTATTAAGTTGCAAACAACGGACAATTGCATTAAGTATGGTGCGTAATGTAATCAACACAAATATCCTTAGACAAAGCATCGATGTTTTATCCCTAGTGGCAACAAGTACATCCACAACCTTAGAACTTTCTCGTCATCGTCCCGCATTCAATGGAGGCATGAACCCACTATCGAGCATAAATACTCCCTCTTGGAGTCACAAGTATCAATTTGGCCGGAGCCTCTACTAGCAACGGAGAGCATGCAAGAACATAAACAACATATATGATAGATTGATAATCAACTTGACATAGTATTCAATATTCATCGGATCCCAACAAACACAACATGTAGGATTACAAATAGATGATCTTGATCATGATAGGCAGCTCACAAGATCTAACATGACAGCACAATGAGGAGAAGACAACCATCTAGCTACTGCTATGGACCCATAGTCCAGGGGTGAACTACTCACACATCGATCCGGAGGCGATCATGGAGATGAAGAGCCCTCCGGGAGATGATTCCCCTCTCCGGCAGGGTGCCGGAGGCGATCTCCTGAATCCCCCGAGATGGGATTGGCGGCGGCGGCGTCTCTGGAAGGTTTTCCGTATCGTGGCTCTCGGATGCGGGGTATTCGCGACGAAGGCTTTAAGTAGGCGGAAGGGCGGAGTCGGAGGAGGCACGGGGGCCCCACACGCTAGGGCTGCGCGGGCCCCCCTTAGGCCGCGCCGCCCTAGTGTGTCGGCACCCCGTGGCCCCACTTCGTTTCTCCCTCGGTCTTCTGGAAGCTTCGTGCAAAAATAGGACCCTGGGCGTTGATTTCGTCCAATTCCGAGAATATTTCCTTACTAGGATTTCGAAACCAAAAACAGCGAGAAAACAACAACTGGCTCTTCGGCATCTCGTCAATAGGTTAGTGCCGGAAAATGCATAATAATGACATATAATGTGTATAAAACATGTGAGTATCATCATAAAAGTAGCATGGAACATAAGAAATTATAGATACGTTTGAGACGTATCAAGCATCCCCAAGCTTAGTTCCTACTCGCCCTCGAGTAGGTAAACGATAACAAAGATAATTTCTGAAGTGACATGCTATCATAATCTTGATCATACTATTGTAAAGCATATGAGATGAATGCAGCGATTCGAAGCAATGGCAAATATAATGAGTAAATAATTGAATCATATAGCAAAGACTTTTTATGAATAATACTTTCAAGACAAGCATCAATAAGACTTGCATAAGAGTTACTCATAAATCAATAGATTCAAAGTAAAGGCATTGAAGCAACACAAAGGAAGATATAAGTTTCAGCGGTTGCTTTCAACTTCAACATGTATATCTCATGGATAATTGTCAACACAAAGTAATATAACAAGTGCAATAGGTAAACATGTAAGAATCAATGCACACAGTTCACACAAGTGTTTGCTTCTAAGATAGAAAGAAGTAGGTAAACTGACTCAACAATAAAGTAGAAGAAAGGCCCTTCGCAGAGGGAAGCATGGATTACTATATTTGTGCTAGAGCTTTTCATTTTGAAAACATAGAAACAATTTTGTCAACGGTAGTAATAAAGCATATGTGTTATGTATAAGATATCCTATAAGTTGCAAGCCTCATGCATAGTATACCAATAGTGCTCGCACCTTGTCCTAATTAGCTTGGATTTAGATGGATTATCGTTGCATAGCATATGTTTCAACCAAGTGTCACAAAGGGGTACCTCTATACCGCCTGTACAAAGGTCTAAGGAGAAAGCTCGCATTGGATTTCTCGCTTTTGATTATTCTCAACTTAGACATCCATACCGGGACAACATAGACAACAGATAATGGACTCCTCTTTCATGCATAAGCATTCAACAGCAAATAATATTCTCATAAGAGATTGAGGATTAATTGTCCAAACTGAAACTTCCACCATGGATCATGGCTTTAGTTAGCGGACCAATGTTCTTATCTAACAATATGCATACTCAAACCATTTGATCATGAAAATCGCCCTTACTTCAGACAAGACGAACATGCATAGCAACTCACATGATATTCAACAAAGGTAAAAATTGATGGCATCCCCAGAAACATGGTTACCGCTCAACAAGCAACTTATTAAGAAATAAGACACATAAGTACATATTCTTCACCACAATAGTTTTTAAGGCTATTTTCCCATGAGCTATATATTGCAAAGACAAAGGAATATAATTTTAAAGGTAGCACTCAAGTAACTTACTTTGGAATGGCGGAGAAATACCATGTAGTAGGTAGGTATGGTGGACACAAATGGCATGGTTGTTGGCTCAAGGATTTGGATGCACGAGAAGAATTTCTCTCAATACAAGGCTAGGCTAGCAAGGTTGTTTGAAGCAAACTCAAGTATAAAACGGTGCGGCAAAACTCACATATGAACATATTGTAAGCATTATAAGACTTTACATCGTCTCCTTGTTGTTCAAACACCTTAACCAGAAAATATCTAGACTCTAGAGACCAATCATGCAAACCAAATTTTAACAAGCTCTATGTAGTTCTTCATTAATAGGTGCAAAGTACATGATGCAAGAGCTTAAACATGATCCGTATGAGCACAACAATTGCCAAGTATCAAATTATTCAAGACATTATACCATTTACCACATGCGGCATTTTCCGTTTCCAACCATATAACAATGAATGAAGTAGTTCAACCTTCGCAATGAACATTAAGAATAAAGCTAAGAACATATGTGTTCATACGAAACAGCGGAGCGTGTATCTCTCCCAAACAAAGAATGCTAGGATCCGAATTTATTCAAAAAAAACAAAAATAAAAACAAACAGACGCTCCAAGTAAAGCACATAAGATGTGACGGAATAAAAATATAGTTTCACTAGAGGTGACCTGATAAGTTGTCGATGAAGAAGGGATGCCTTGGGCATCCCCAAGCTTAGATGCTTGAGTCTTCTTAAAATATGCAGGGATGAACCACGGGGGCATCCCCAAGCTTAGACCTTTCACTCTTCTTGATCATATTGTATCATCCTCCTCTCTTGACCCTTGAAAACTTCCTCCACACCAAACTCAAAACAATCTCATTAGAGGGTTAGTGCATAATTGAAAATTCATATATTCAGAGGTGACATAATCATTCTTAACACTTCTGGACATTGCACAAAGCTACTGAAAGTTAATGGAACAAAGAAATCCATCAAACATAGCAAAACAGGCAATGTGAAATAAAAGGCAGAATCTGTCAAGACAGAACAGTCCGTAAAGACGAATTTTTTAGAGGCACCAGACTTGATCAGATGAAAATGCCCAAATTGAATGAAAGTTGCGTACATATCTGAGGATCACACACGTAAATTGGAAGATTTTTATAAATTTTCTACAGCAGGGGCGGCTCAATTTCGTTACAGCAAGAAATATGTTCCCGCGCGATAATCCAAATCTAGTATTGACTTTACTATCAAAGACTTTACTTGGCACAACAATGCAATAAAATAAAGATAAGGAGAGGTTGCTACAGTAGTAACAACTTCCAAGACTCAAATATAAAATAAAGTGCAGAAGTAAAATAATGGGTTGTCTCCCATAAGCGCTTTTCTTTAACGCCTTTCAGCTAGGCGCAGAAAGTGTGAATCAAGTATTATCAAGAGATGAAGCTTTAATAGAGGGGTTTGGAGTTTTCTCAACTATGCATTGTATCTTATCTATGTAAGTTTCAGAGGCTCCTTTTTCATTATTCTTAGGCTTACTATTCTCATCAAACAAATTTTCAGGAACAAGCCAACCATAGTTATTTTCTAGAGCTTCATGCATTCCTAGGAGCTTGCAAGGTATCGGTACTTTAATCTCCCCACCATCACTAACATTATTAGTGTACCTTATTCTATCCATGTCCATCTTTTCAAGTGTTCTTTTAAAATCAGGGAACAAACCAAGCCTCTTATGCTTAATAAAAACTTTTCTAGCTTCTTTAACTATATCTTCAAATTCTCTACCAAGGACTTTTAAAACAAAGTCTCTCTTTTCTCCCATCTTCATATCAGAAAGTGTAAGAAACATATGTTGCATTATGGGATTGAGATTAACAAATCTAGTTTTCAACATGTGTACTAAACAGGAAGAAGCACTTTCATAAGTAGGAGCAACTTTTAATAATGGTATATCTTCAAAATCTTCATCCATACTAACATGGGTGAAAAATTCTTCTATATTATCTCTTCCAATGATAGACCCTTGTCCCACTTGTATGTCTTTTAGAGTGTACTTAGGAGGAAACATGATGAAATAAACAAAAGGTAAATAAAATAAATGCAAGTAACTAATTTTTTTGTGTTTTTAATATAGAGAACAAGATAGTAATAAAGTAAATCTAGCAACTAATTTTTTTGTGATTTTGATATAAGGCGCAAACAAAGCAGTAAATAAAGTAAAGTAAAGCAAGACAAAAACAAAGTAAAGAGATTGGATGTGGGAGACTCCCCTTGCAGCGTGTCTTGATCTCCCCGGCAACGGCGCCAGAAATTTACTTGATGGCGCGTGTAAGATACACGTCCGTTGGGAACCCCAAGAGGAAGGTGTGATGCGCACAGCAGTAAGTTTCCCTCAGTAAGAAACCAAGGTTATCGAACCAGTAGGAGTCAAGGAACACGTGAAGGTTGTTGGTGGCGGAGTGTAGTGCGGCGCAACACCAGGGATTCCGGCGCCAACGTGGAACCTGCACAACACAATCAAAGTACTTTGCCCCAACATAACAAGTGAGGTTGTCAATCTCACCGGCTTGCTGTAAACAAAGGATTAGATGTATAGTGTGGATGATGATGGTTGTTTGCGAAGAACAAGAACGAACAATTGCGGTAGATTGTATTTCAGATGTAAAGAATTGGACCGGGGTCCACAGTTCACTAGTGGTGTCTCTCCCATAAGATAAACGCATGTTGGGTGAACAAATTACAGTTGGGCAATTGACAAATAAAGAAGGCATAACAATGCACATACATATATCATGATGAGTACTATGAGATTTAATCAGGGCATTACGACAAAGTACATAGACCGCCATCCAGCATGCATCTATGCCTAAAAATTCCATCTTCAGGTTATCATCCGAACCCCCTCCAGTATTAAGTTGCAAACAACAGACAATTGCATTAAGTATGGTGCGTAATGTAATCAACACAAATATCCTTAGACAAAGCATCGATGTTTCATCCCTAGTGGCAACAGACACATCCACAACCTTAGAACTTTCTCGTCACCGTCCCGGATTCAATGGAGGCATGAACCCACTATCGAGCATAAATACTCCCTCTTGGAGTCACAAGTATCAACTTGGCCGGAGCCTCTACTAGCAACGGAGAGCATGCAAGAACATAAAGAACATATATGATAGATTGATAATCAACTTGACATAGTATTCAATATTCATCGGATCCCGAGCAAACACAACATGTAGGATTACAAATAGATGATCTTGATCATGATAGGCAGCTCACAAGATCTAACATGATAGCACAATGAGGAGAAGACAACCATCTAGCTACTGCTATGGACCCATAGTCCAGGGGTGAACTACTCACACATCGATCCGGAGGCGATCATGGCGATGAAGAGCCCTCCGGGAGATGATTCCCCTCTCCGGCAGGGTGCCGGAGGCGATCTCCTGAATCCCCCGAGATGGGATTGGCGGCGGCGGCGTCTCTAGAAGGTTTTCCGTATCGTGGCTCTCGTTACTGGGGTATTCGCGACGAAGGCTTTAAGTAGGCGGAAGGGCGGAGTCGGAGGAGGCACGGGGGCCCCACATGCTAGGGCTGCACGGGCCCCCCTTAGGCGCCGCCGCCCTAGTGTGTCGGCGCCCCGTGGCCCCACTTCGTTTCTCCCTCGGTCTTCTGGAAGCTTCGTGCAAAAATAGGACCCTGGGCGTTGATTTCGTCCAATTCCGAGAATATTTTCTTACTAGGATTTCTGAAACCAAAAACAGCAGAAAACAAGAATCGGCTCTTCGGCATCTCGTCAATAGGTTAGTGCCGAAAAATGCATAATAATGACATATAATGTGTATAAAACATGTGAGTATCATCATAAAAGTAGCATGGAACATAAGAAATTATAGATACGTTTGAGACGTATCACCGCACTATCAAGAGGGGCTTTCGGTTGGGTAACTTGATCGCATCGTCTTAGGGAGCTCAATCCTTTGCATACTTTGCATATCCCTATTGCTTCTTGGTTTTTCTCTGTACGAGGTTCTTGAGCTTGTTTATAGCTTTACAGCAAGCCCAAGTTCATCGAAAACGGAGTGCGTGTGACTCTTCTATGGCATTTTCAAGGTTGGGAGATTTTACCGGTTATTCATGATATAAGGTTCTACCCTTTTATATTCATGACAAAATATCCTCCTAAAAGATTCTTGTGTTTTCACTTTCTATAGGATAGCACTTGTTGTTATCTTTCAAACAAAACTGGTTTCATCCAATTCGGAGTTCGGGAGCATTCGTTATTAAAGAAAAAGGAAAAAGGAGAAAGAATAAAAGGAAAAAGAAAAAGAAAAAGAAGAGGGACAGCCGACCGACCGGCCTGACCGGACCGGCCACCGGCCCACCTGGTCCGCGCCGGGACTGGCGCTGATGCCTGCCGGGCCGTGTACTGTGGCCTTTGGCCCATGACCGGCCGCAGGCCCGGTCCGCGACCGGCCTGCCCGGCGCGCCCCCCGGCCCGACCGAATGCCTCGCTGGGCCGCCTTTCCCCCACGCGGCCCACAGCGTGGCCTGCTGCCCGTGACGCCCCGCGCGGCCTTGCCTATTTCCCGCACAGCGCGCGCCTTGCCCCGCCCGTCTGCTGGGCCGGCCCGACCGGACACCCGACCGGGCTCCTCAGCTCCAAATCCGGTCGGTCGGCCTAGCAACCGGCTGGGCCGAATTTCTGCCCGTTTTTCCTGCAGTTTTTTCTGTCTTTTCCCCCAATGGTTTTATTTGCTCTTGGGCTATAAATAGCCCTTCTTCCACCTTGGGCTTAGTTAGTTCTTATATTCTCTCTCCTCCATTGTTGCCTTTGAAGAACTTGCTCTTTCTCTTGTCTCCCCCCATGATTCTTGCTCATTCTCGAGGGATCTGAGAGAGGAGATCTAGATCTACACATCCACCAATCCATTTCTCCTCTAAGTGAGGGGAACTCTTGGGATCTAGATCTTGGAGTCTTTTGTTGACTTTCCCCATATATTGTTCTTCCTCTCCAATCTCATCTTAGCATTTGTTGCTTGGGTGGGATTTGAGAGTGAAGGATTTGAACACCTCTAGTGTTCTTGCTTTGCATCATTGCATAGTGTTGAGCTCTCTACCACGATTAGTTCGAGTGAGAGACCGTGAGCTTGTTACTCTTGGAGGGAGACCTCCTAGTTGGCTTGGCGGTTGGTGCTCCGGTGATCTCTTCAAGAAGATTGTGAAGAGGCCCGGGCTTCTTCTTCGTGGAGCTTGTGAAGTGGTTGTGGAGCTTGCCATCTCCGGAGCGGAGGAAAAGCTAACCATAAGGAAAGGGCCATTATCCTTCGTGGGTGTGGTTCGGAGAATAGGGTGAGCCTTCGTGGCGCGGGGAATCCTTCGTGGGACCTCCACTCCTCCTTGTTTAAGGCTTCACCGCCTTGAGAGTAAAGATGTCATCTAGTAATTTAGTGCATAATGACACAATTATCTTTGTTGGCACAAATTATCTTTTGTGGCGAAATTGCTTGCTTTGTAATCTTCGGACCTTGTGTCCAAACATTGAGAAATTTCTAGATGTAGGTTTTTCTCCTCCGATGGATCCTCAAAATCTATCTTTAGAGGATGAGAAAAACTTACATCTTGAAGCTCAAGTATCTAATGAGCTTTTATTCTCCTTGAGACCAGATTTTCGTAGGTTCTTGATATATATAAAGCAAAAGTCGTCTCATGAGATGTGGATCAAGCTTAAGGAAATGTTTGGTGGATCCATCTCTCATTTGGTCGGTGGTGTCTCCGAGGAGCTCCCTTCCCCTTCACATCATGAAGAGCTCCAAGTTGCTTCCACCTCCGGCCGTGATGAGTTCTCATCTTCTTCCACTTCACCAACGTGTTACAAGACACAAGGTAATGATATGGTGAGTGGTGAGGAAAATTGCAATATTGATATTGTGCTCAATAGTGATGATTCTTCATCTCTATCCCATTGCAATGTTTCCTCTTTGAACTTGAACACATATAGCACTAAAAATAATCTGCATGCTTGTGTTGATAGTCCTTGCATATCATGTGTAAATTGCTTACATAGATCTCATGATGATATGCTTGCCTTGTCTTGTTTCCATAATCAAAATGCTTCTATTTCCTCTAGTGGTTTATTGACTAACAATGTAGAGGAAACCGAACACTCTATGGATCAAGACACGATTTCAAATGGGGATTCAAGAATATCCTCATTATCATCCTCCGGTATGCACATGTGCCTTATGGAAAATGGATCAAAGGTATCTCCTACTTTGACTCCTAACACATCCTCTAATGATGAGAGTGATGATGATGATAATGATGAAGAATATAATACCTTGTTGCATGATATGGGGATGGTATATGCTTCTCTTCATGGTAATAAAGAAGCTCGTGCTAATCTTGAACACTCTATGGAAACCTTGAATAAATACAAGGAAACCATAGTGGAGTTAGAATCTCATATTGAAAATAGGAGACTAAGAATTGAACTCCTCAAGCAAGAGTTAAAAGATGAGAAGCATACGAACTTTATGCTTACACAAAAAATTGAATCCTATGAGCTTGAAAATGAAAAATCTATTGTTGATGCTTGTGCTACTAACTCTACTTCTTGTGAAGCATCTATCTTAAAGGAGAATGTTGAGCTAAGGGCTCAACTTGATTGGCTAACTAGCAATTGTAGGGAATTGGAAGAAAGCAATAAAACGCTCTCACACTCTCTTGAGGATCTTCTAACTTCCTACGATGAGCTAAAGTTAGCTCATGAGGCTAGTATCACTAAGGTAACATCTTGTGAGCCTCATGTGGACATTAGCACAATCTCTACTACAAATGCTATATTTTCATGTGCTAGTCCTTGTAATCCATCTAGTCAAACTATTGATACACCTTGTGTTGGATTACTTGCCTTGCCTTGTTGCTCTAACAATGAAGCTTCTACTTCCTCTAGTACTTGTATTTCTACTAACCATGTAGAGGAAATAAAAGAGCTCGAGGCCCAAGTCCTTTCTTTGAAGAAAGACTTGGAAAAGCGTCATGAAGGGAAATCCGCACTTGACAAGATGCTAAGTGTGCAACAATCCCCCAATGACAAGAGTGGACTTGGATTCAACTCCAATAACAAGAACAAGTCCAAGAGCAAGAACGAGAAGAAGAAGGGCCAAGACAAAGTCAAGGATTCGGCCAAGATTGTTTGCTTCAAGTGCAAAGTTGAAGGGCACCATGTTAGATCATGCCCATTGAAGAAGAAGAAGCACTTAAGTGAGAAACAACAATGGAAACGGCCACAAAGTCAAGGTCAAGCTCAAGCTCGACCTCAAGTTGAAGATAGGCCACTTCCCAAGAAGAATCAAGATAATGTTCCCCAAGAAAAGAAATCAATAAAGAAGAAAAAGGGGAACACTTGCTACTTATGTCGTGAGAAGGGGCACTTTGCTTCTTCTTGCTTAGGTGGTACCTTATCTAACCCTATAATTGTTGATGATGATTATTCTCTAGGGAAGGATAAGGATGGCAATGTGTTTGCCAAGTTTGTTGGAACTCAAAGTGGTTTCAAGAAAAGAACCATTTGGGTTGCCAAGCCTATTGTGACTAACCTCTTAGGACCCAACTTGGTTGGGGACCAACAAGCTCAAACTTGATCAATAGGTACAAGTGGAGGGAATTGGAGGCTTGGCTACTTCATGAAGAATTAAGGGACCTTCATATATTATATTTTGACCAAGCCAAGTCGTATGGATTATCATCTATATCTTATATCCAATGTTCCTCCTTGCGGTAACTTATACTTCAACTCATATTAATTGTAAGTTACTTGCCCCTTTGCATGTTTGGTTTTGTATCAAATATGTGTTTGTATGTGTTGAGTCTTACTTGCCTATCTTGTGAATTCAAGTATGTTTGTTTGACTCGTCATATACTTGTGTATTGTTTTGAGCCTAATGCATCTTGATGATATCTTACTTGGCTCTCTTTGAGTGATTAACGGAACATCCCATTTTGGGGGAGTGATATGCATTGTGCATCTCTCTTCCTCTAAAATGTGTGTTCATGGGTGTCACCACTTAGTATTGATTTTGCAAGATTATCTAGTCACTATGTGGTGTGTCATACTCATGGGATATTCAAATTACAAATGTCCATTAATCATCTCTAGTCGATTTTAATTGCCTCTTGATTAGAAGAAATGCTTTATCACATTATGGGGGAGTAATATGTTTTGTACATATCACAAGCCTAGAAAATGTGAACATATGAGGTTATGCCACTTTGAGTTGATGCTCTTAATTATCTTGTTCCTAGGTGGCATGTTTGCTCAAACAAGCTCCACTTCTATTGAAAAGCTTTTATTGCTCATCTTATGGATTCTTGTTTGAGTAAGAAATTCTTGGTACGGTTTTTCCTCAAATACATATCTCTATATCTTATTTGGGATACCGATTGCTTCAAGTTATTCTAATCATTGCCGTGCGTGATTGTTTGACTAGTTGAAGCTATCAAGAATCTTCATCCGTGCATAGCGCTTAATTCTATATACTTATCCTATGCCTTTTATTGTGAAGTTGATCCTTACTATCATTGTCAATACTCCACCGGAAATTATTTCCAATATACTCATTGTCTTTGACAATTGATAACCTTGTATGTGGTTGAATTTTTGGATCATCTTCACCTTGGATTGCTTCTTATTGCCTTATTTTATTTCCAACAAATCTTTGTTGCTCCCATGTGTCTTCCTTGTCCCTTTGAAAAATCTTTTGATAAATTCTCTTGATTCATATCAAGTATTTGTTTTGGAAGACAAACCTTTTCTTTACGGTACATTGTGCCATTGTGAAAAGTGTAGAGGGTTTGGTTTATTTGTTCGAACCTTGCTCTTTTGGGAGTTTTGCTATCTCATTCCTTCTTCTATGCTTTATTTGTTGAATGAGATAAATCTTTGAGCATGTTTGCTTTATTTCATCCTTTATGCTCAATGGTTTCTTCTTAGTTCATTTGTTGAACTTTGTTGAACAAATCTCTTGTGATTTGCTTCTTTGATATAATTTGGACAACAAATTTGTTTGGTCACACCTTTATGCCTTCTTGAATTCATTTGGTGTTTTGTCCAAAGTGTGTCTTTCTTGGATCTTTAAAGTCTTTATGCGTGCTTATATGCAATTTGTTTATATTTGTAGCATGCTTGCTTTCTTTGATCCATTATATAGGGTATACTCCATCAAATCCTAAATGGCTAAGATGTGCATGAAATTCAAATTTCATCTAAATATGCACATATTTATATGGAGTGTGTCCTATATATTGTGGTTAGTCTAACCATTTTGGACCCAATAAGTTTGGGGACCAAGATGTACTTGAATGTTGTTTTAGGTACATTGGAGATGCAATGGAGGCTTGTCTCATCTATAAGGAAGGTGTTGTCACCATATGAGAATTGGAGTCAAGCTAGGATGATCGATGAACTCTTATCTACTACATCAAGCCATTGCTATCTCGGTAACAAGTATCTTATTCATGCATACTCATATAGCATCCATCCTCTTGTAGGTTGCATCTTGGCGTGAAATTCTTTATTTTAAAAATATTGAGGTTCTTGAAAAATCTTTTTTTAAAGAAAACTTCTTATTGTACATTTGAGTAATTTGAGAAGATGCATATGATAGGAATATATATATATATATATATATATATATATAGGATAAATACTTCCTACTCCTGGGTGTAACTACACCCACGTCTCATATACTACCATACGGAAGTATATAACATACTTTGTTGGTTTGAGTATGTTCATACACTAAATCTAAGATACTCCATACCAACTTTGGTGGAAAAAAATTAAATACACTCATAGTTTGCACTATATATACAAAATACATGCATATTTATACGTAAATAAATAGTGTACGTAAAAAATTGTACATACTACCTACAAAGTAGTATATATACTACCAAAATATTCTTATATACTTCATACTACATGTATATACTCTTCGGTATGATAGATACTACCTAGATTGTGTGAAACACACATGGGAGTAACTACACCCGGGTGTAGCATGAATATGTCCTATATATATATATATATCATGTTTATGATTCACCTATCCCAAATATGCCCTCTAGCAATTTATTGCATATTAATTCCTCAAAGAGCTCTTTTGTGCAATATTGATGAAATTACAAAATAAGTCCCTATTTGTGATACTTGTTGCCTTTCTCAAAACATTCCAACTAGCTTTACTTCCCTTATTGTTAGTTGTGATGTTTTTGAGATTTTCTTGGTTGAAGCTCATTCATATACCATAAGTGAAAATTGGAGCCATAGACTATATATGCTTTATAAGCAAACATCCTTTGGTATATTTTATGACTTCATCTTGGATATCATGTCTTATTTATTTTATTAACCTCTTGTGTGTGCATGTTTCTTTATGAATCACTTTGTTCACTTTAGAAACTTATATACATGAGAGCATTAATCCATCACCTTGATATCCTTGTTCTTTGCCGACCATCTTTTATCCTCTTGATTTTAGTGGTGTTGGTAAAGAAGATTTATGAGTGCTTGGTTTATTTGTTTTTCTTCATGCACTCATACCTCATAATTGTTGGACTCAAGTTGTTCTTGATAAGCATATTCTCTTTATCTTGAACTGTGTTCTAAATGATATAGAGGGAGTAAGGATTCCATGTTTGTGCATATTGTATTCAAATGCAAACATTGTAAATTATGCACGAACTTTGGGAAGCTTCCTTATTTTATTTATAGCACTATATCTCTCTTATCATGATATCTTTGTTTGTCCAATTGGATCTATGATTGCTTGCTTTATTTGTGAAAACTTTCTTCACCATGTTATTCTTGTGCAATCTTTGATCCTCAATATAGTTTGACTTCCTTCAAGTATTCATCATTGGATATGTGCATTTGATTCCTCTCAAATTATGAGAAGTGCACATCTTGGAGAGGAACTCATATTATATTGGCTTTCTAAATTTTTCTCCCATTTTGGCACTTGATGTCAATGGGGGAGAAGTTTAGAGGGTTTAAGGGAATGGTTTTATACTTAAGTTTGGTTTGTGCTTAAGTGTTTTGCCTCTCATGCATGCCATATTTATTATGTCTTGCATGGTTGTTTATATATATATATATATAGTGGAAATTGTCCCAAAGGTTAATCTTGACAATGTATGCAATGAATTCATGTTCATCACACGTGCGTACATTGTGGGGGAGTTTGCTCTATATATATTGGCTCTACTCACATCCCTTGCATTAGTTGTAGTTGTGTGAGTAGAGTTGGTTTTGATATGGGATAGTAGCTTTGTGTTACTTGACCATATCAAATACAACCTCTTGTGTACAACTTATTCTCGGATAAGTTGCATACTTGCTTCTAATATTCATTATATGAACCCTCTTATTGTGGTTGTCATCAATTACCAAAATGGGGGAGATTGTAAGGGTATATTGCCCCTATGTGTGGTTTTGGTAATTAATGACAACCCCTATGGACTAATGTTTTCATTGAGTTTATATGAAGGAATATCCCATAGGAACTACTTGTATTTCATGTGTTGGATTCAAGTATGGATGCCATGAAGATAAAGATACACCTTGTGTATTGGCATCAAGATCATCGATCAAGATAGTATGATAGAGCATGAGAAGATACAAGGTTGACCAATACAAAGAGTGAAGAATAGATTCAAGTTTGGTCAACACATGAAGCATGAAGAATGTGCCACGTGAAGTCACATGGTAGCTCTCCATGGGCATGCATCAAAAGGGAGATCTCATATGCCCATGAGAGGATGACGGCAAGTGGTGATCGTCATCAAGGTTGAGTTGGGCAAGTTCAAGTTGAGCATCTTGAGAGGATCATATGCTTGAATCTTGCCATCCATTTGGTGATAATGGACATGTGAAGATGTGCATCAATAGAGCTTTCCCATCATGGTGTATGGGGGAGCATTTGTGAGTCTTCACGGAGCGACGATGATCAAGTGAGGCATTCCGGCTTGAGTGGAGTTTGAAGAGCTATCGTCAAGATGAAGCGGGATGCGCAAGGCAAAGATATGGCCTTGCTAGGTTTTCCTTTTACCGGTCTCAAGGTGGTTGTTGGAGACAGGATTATAGGATAGATAGCCGCACTATCAAGAGGGGCTTTCGGTTGGGTAACTTGATCGCATCGTCTTAGGGAGCTCAATCCTTTGCATACTTTGCATATTCCTATTGCTTCTTGGTTTTTATCTGTATGAGGTTCTTGAGCTTGTTGCTAGCTTTACAACAATCCCAAGTTCATCGAAAACGGAGTTCGTATGACTCTTCTATGGCATTTTCAAGGTTGGGAGATTTTACCGGTTATTCATGATATAAGGTTCTACCCTTTTATATTCATGACAAAATCTCCTCCTAAAATATTCTTGTGTTTTCACTTTCTATAGGATAGCACTTGTTGTTGTCTTTCAAACAAAACTGGTTTCATCCAATTCGGAGTTCGGGAGCATTCGTTATTAAGGAAAAAGGAAAAAGGAGAAAGAATAAAAGGAAAAAGAAAAAGAAAAAGAAAAAGAAGAGGGACAGCCGACCGGCCGGCCTGACCGGACCGGCCACCGGCCGACCCGGTCCGCGCCGGGACTGGTGCTGATGCCTGCCGGGCCGTGTACTGTGGCCTTTGGCCAATGACCAGCCGTAGGCCCGGTCCGCGACCGGCCTGCCCGGCGCCCCCCCCCCCTGGCCCGACTGAATGCCTCGCTGGGCCGCCTTTCCCCCGCGCGGCCCACAGCGTGGCCTGCTGCCCGCGACGCCCCGCGCGGCCTTGCCTATTTCCCGCACAGCGCGCGCCTTGCCCCGCCGGCTGCTGGGCCGGCCCGACCGGACACCCGACCGGGCTCCTCAGCTCCAAATCCGGTCGGCCGACCTGGCAACCGTCTGGGCCGAATTTCTGCCTGTTTTTTCTGCAGTTTTTTCTGTCTTTTCCCCCAACGGTTTTATTTGCTCTTGGGCTATAAATAGCCCTTCTTCCACCTTGGGCTTAGTTAGTTCTTCTATTCTCTCTCCTCCATTGTTGCCTTTGAAGAACTTGCTCTCTCTCTTGTCTCCCCCCATGATTCTTGCTCATTCTTGAGGGATCTAAGAGAGGAGATCTAGATCTACACATCCACCAATCCATTTCTCCTCTAAGTGAGGGGAACTCTTGGGATCTAGATCTTGGAGTATTTTGTTGACTTTCCCCATTGTTCTTCCTCTCCAATCTCATCTTAGCATTTGTTGCTTGGGTGGGATTTGAGAGTGAAGGATTTGAACACCTCTAGTGTTCTTGCTTTGCATCATTGCATAGTGTTGAGCTCTCTACCACGATTAGTTCGAGTGAGATACCGTGAGCTTGTTACTCTTGGAGGGAGACCTCCTAGTTGGCTTGGCGGTTGGTGCTCCGGTGATCTCTTCAAGAAGATTGTGAAGAGGCCCGGGCTTCTTCTTCGTGGAGCTTGTGAAGTGGTTGTGGAGCTTGCCATCTCCGGAGCGGAGGAAAAGCTAACCATAAGGAAAGGGCCATTATCCTTCGTGGGTGTGGTTCGGAGAATAGGGTGAGCCTTCGTGGCGCGGGGAATCCTTCGTGGGACCTCCACTCCTCCAAACGTGACGTACCTTCTTGCAAAGGAATGGAACACGAGAATACATCCTCGTCTCCGCGTGCCTCGGTTATTTCTATACCGAGCTCTCTTTCCTTGTGATAGCCATCGTGCTTGAAGTACATATATCTTGCTATCACTTTGCTACATATATCTTGTGCCTATCTTGCTTAGCTGCAGTTGCTATTGTTACACTTAGTTGAACTTAGCATATTTAGGGTTTGTTCTTGTAAACTAAACGTTAGTTTAATTCCGCATTCTTACAAGACAAATCCGCAAGAGTTTTTAATTGCCTATTCACCCCCCCTCTAGGCGACATGTCGATCTTTCACTTCTCCTTCTCTCTCCTCATTGTTGATGAGCTCAAACCTTGAGGATCTCCCCACCTACCCAACCAATCTTGTCCAAACTTTGAGGAGTGGTGGAGGAAGCCCCGATCTATAGTTCTACCAAGAGAGATTTCACCAATACCATCTCTAGTCCTTAGTGGATCTTGGAGTTAGGGTTCTGATGACCCACAAGTATAGGAGATCGCAACAGTCTTCGCGGGAAGTAAAACCCAATTTATTGATTCGACACAAGGGGAGACAAAGAATATTTGTAAGCCTTAACAGTGGAGTTGTCAATTCAGCTGCACCTGGAAACAGACTTGCTCGCAAGAGTTTATTAGTAGTAACAGTTTTATAGCAGTAGCAGTAGTGAAATAACAGCAGCAGTGTAACAAAGACAGCAGTAGTGATTATAGTAAACAGCAGGATTAAAATATTGTAGGCATAGGGATGGGTGACGGGCGTTGCATGGATGAGAGAAACTCATGTAACAATCGAAGTAGGTCATTTGCAGATAATAATAAAACGGTATCCAAGTACTAATCAATCAATAGGCATGTGTTCCATATTTAGTCGCACGTGCTCGCAATGAGAAACTTGCACAACATCTTTTGTCCTACCAGCCGGTGGCAGCCGGGCCTCTAGGGAATCTACTGGAAATTAAGGTACTCTTTTAATAGAGCACCGGAGCAAAGCATTAACACTCCGTGAACACATGTGATCCTCATATCATCGCCTTCCCCTTCGGTTGTCCCAATTTCTGTCACTTTGGGGCAATACGTGTATACAACTTGCAGGTAAGATCATAAAGCAATGAATATCATCATGAATTGATAACATGTTCAGATTTGAGATCATGGCACTCGGGCCCTAGTGACAAGCATTAAGCACAACAAGTTGCAACAATATCATAAAAGTACCAATTACGGATACTAGGCACTATGCCCTAACAATCTTATGCTATTACATGACCAATCTCATCCAATCCTTACCATCCCCTTCAGCCTACAGCGGGGGAATTACTCACACATGGATGGGGGAAACATGGCTGGTCGATGGAGAGGCGTCGGTGGTGATGATGGCGATGATCTCCTCCAATTCCCCGTCCCGGCGGAGTGCCGAACGGAGTTTCGGTCCCGAGACGGAGTTTCGCGACGGTGGCGGCGTACTGGATGGTTTCTGGCGACTTCGACTTCTCGTCTCGCGTTTTTAGATCGAAACCCTTAAGTAGTCCAGAGGGGGCGTCAGAGGCTGACCGAGGGGGCCACATAGTAGGGCGGCGCCCCCCCCCTCCAGGCCGCGCCGGCCTAGTGTGTGGGGGCCCTGGGCCTCCCCAGGCATGCCCTTCTGGCTCCGTGAATCTTCTGGAAAAATAAGCCCTTCGACATAAATTCCGAGGATTTTCCCGAAAGTTGAATTTCTGCACAAAAACGAGACACCGGAGCAATTCTGCTGAAAACAGCGTTAGTCCGTGTTAGTTGTATCCAAAATACACAAATTAGAGGCAAAACAATAGCAAAAGTGTTCGGGAAAGTAGATACGTTTTGGACGTATCAACTCCCCCCAAGCTTAGCTTATTGCTTGTCCTCAAGCAATTCATTTAACAACTGAGTGCGATAAAGGAACTTTCACGAACACATTTGTTCATATGATGTAAATATTCTCATGATATGGCAAGTACTTAAGCAATTCATAATAAGATACATGCAAATAAAATCATCTAATAGCTATGCCAATCATTGAAAAGGTACCAAAAAATTAACAATAAGCATCATGAATCATGTCTATCAGCAGGATTGCAATGTTCATAAAAGGATATGATAAAGTGGTATCTCGCTTGCCCGTATTTGTACAGCAAAACATAAATGCTCGGGCACCTTTGAAGTTCATGGAAAGATTGGAAGTAGATATTGTCAAAGATAAAAGCATCAAAGTTATACCACAGTTAATCACATTTTGGACAAGCATATTATACTAAGAATGGCAGTTGTGCTCTCAAGAAGGTGCTCAAAGAAAGGATGGAGACTCAATGTAAAAGTAAAAGATTGACCCTTCGCGAGAGGGAAGCGAGGGATTAACATGTGCTAGAGCTTTTCATTTGTAAAACGAGGAGTAAAATTATTTTGAGAGGTGTTTGTTGTTGTCAACGAATGATAGTGGGTACTCTAACTACCTCGTCAACCAGACTTTCAAGAGCGGCTCCCATGAAGGACGTTATCTCTACCAGCAAGGTAAATCATCCCTCTTATCTTTTGTTTACACACGTACTTTAGTTTTATTATGGATGACACCCCCCAACCTTTGCTTACACAAGCCATGGCTAACTGAATCCTCGGGTACCTTCCAGCAATCTCATACCATGGAGGAGTATCTATTTGCAATTTAAGTTGCTTACTGATAAATCAGGGCAAAACATGTGAAGAGAATTATTAATGAAAGTTGATTAATTGGGGCTGGGAACCCCGTTGCCGGCTCTTTTTGCAAAATTATTGGATAAGCGGATGTGCCACTAGTCCATTATGAAAGTCCGTCGAGAGTAAATGAAAAGATTGAAAGATAAACACCACATACTTCCTCATGAGCTATAAAACATCGACACAAATTGAGAAGCATTTTGAAAGTTTAAAGGTAGCACATGAGAATTTACTTGGAATGGTTTGAAATGCCATGCATAGGTATTTATGGTGGACACTCTAACTTGGTTTTCAGGGGTTTGGAAGCACGAGCAGCGCTTCCGCTCAGTACAAGTCAAGGCTAGCAATAGACTGGGAAGCGACAATCAAGAGAGCAGTAACTGTCATAATCATGCTTGCGACAAAATAAATTAACGGAGGCATAAAAGTGATACAAGAACTCCGAGGTAAAGTAAATCATCGAGGCTTAATTGACTTTTGTTCAGTCATATGCATGCGTGAGCATGTGCCAAGTTGATTCAAGTGAATTATTCAGAGGAGGATACCACAATGTCATACCTATCTATGAATAAAGCAATGCAAGCAAATATTTATGATATGCTACTCATATTAATAAATTGGAGCTAAACATGAGAGATCATGAACTACTAGACTTTCTTAGATGACATATACCTCACATGAACCAACTAAGCATGCTCACATGGATGAGTATATGTACAAAAATGAAAACAAATAGAGTTCATACCAGCCTCTCACCACAGTCGAATTGTCGTAGATCGTCATCATTGCTTTTCACTTGTGTAGCTTGAATAATATGAAATGAGAACCACGCTCCAGCCACCGAAGACCATTGAACTCCAAAATGAACTTTACAAAACCAAAGAAGAACAGCAAATATTTTTGGTATTTTCGAATTGGAAACAAGAACAAAAGGAAACAAGCAACCAAAGCAAAATCTTTTTGGATTTTCTTATAGCAAACCAACGATAGCAAACAAAGCAAAATAAAAGCAAGAAACCAAAATAAACAAGTGGTAAAGAGAAACAACAGAAATATTTTTGGTCTTTTTGTGTTTTAGGAAAGAAACAAAGCAAAAACAAGAGAATGAAAACTAAAAGAGTCACATAAACACAAAGCGACAGAAATTCGTCAAACTTGACAGCAGTACAGTAATCGATTTTTAAGAAATTCTTCTGCTGCTCAGCTCGAAAAGTGTTCAACTAATGAAAGTTAGATAATAACCTGTGGAACATGCACAAAAATTGTCTTCGCAAAATAACGTTCTGGCTGTTTTTTAGAATTTTTTTGGTATCAGTCCAGAATCTGTTTTCAATCAGCTCTTCCCCAAATATCATCTCCCTCTTATTAGAAAACCAGTTCAAGAAGCTAAACAAGTATGTACAAGTATCCAGCAACTATAATATGCAAAGAATGAGTGATGCCGGTATACCTCCCCCCAAGCTTAGGCTTTTGGCCTAAGTGGAGTTCAATCCCATGGTGCCCATGAAGTAGCACCTCCGTAGTACGACGAAGATGGATCCGGGTATGTGCTGGAAGAAGCACCCGGATACGTGACGGTGTAGTCGTAGGAGGGCTCGGCATCCTCGGAGTCATGCTGCTGGTGGAAGCCCTGTATCTTCAGTTGCTCATCCACCTCCTCCTTAGAGCGCGACCACGGTTTCCTGTTAATACTGAACAAATCTGGTTGCGGCAATGGAATTTCCCTCTCATCCCCGTCAGCAAACAACATTCTATAGACAATATTATCTAAACTAGAGTCAGTTGTAACAAATTGATGACTCTTCATAGCAGCAATATCAAGCCTTATAGGAGTTAATTTCACATCAGTAGGGTCAAGAGGAAGATCTAGATATGCTAACATGTGTGAGGCAATAATTTCTCCAAAGATAGGCCCCTTGTTAGACAAACGGTGAGCAATAAGAGCACCCAGATGATAAGGTGTCTCTCCAGTAAGTGCAGCAATTAAGAAAGCAAGATGATAACTAGAAATATTACTAGTGTTCTCCCTACCAAGAATGCTAGTAGCAAGATAATAAGCAAAATATTTAATGGCAGGGAGTTGAATGTTTCTTATCTTGCCGCGCTGAATGGTGCGACAATCATCATTGGTGATTCCTCGATAGAGCTCCAGCAAATCCCTAGGATTGCTCTCGATCTTCTTTGCTGTACCTACAGGGGCAATATCCAATGCAGTACAAAAATCCTTCAACTTCATAGTGATAGGATTACCATAGATCCTGAATGCAACTGATGGCTGATAGTGCTTGTTGATGAACTGAAAGCTCTCAACAAAGATTTTAGTAAGCATGTGGTATTGCTCCCTCTCATCTCCCATGTAGGTGGTTAAACCTGCCTTACCGACGAGGACCAAGAAATCATCCAGCAACCCTGCATTACTCAAAAAGTTATAACATGGAAAAGATGAAGCGTTAGGGACTCCATTGTCCTCTTCGGTTTCGAAGCTCGGTGTGATGACATCCTCATTATAGGATCGTCTAATCCGAGTGGATGACCTTGAGGGCCTCCCCGTGCTCGTCGTCTCTCTTTCAAACACTTCTCCAAAGTTATAGTTATCCATCTTCCTTTTCTGAAATTTTTCAACAAACATTATAAAATTTGATTTGGTGACATATAATTGAGGGAAATTACTATAGGAACTTGCTAGAGTACTAAACATGCATCAAAACTAATTTTTACAACTTAGAACAAGCATGCAAGCTCACTAAACATGTTACCTACAGCAGCAAAATATTCAAGATATACTCAACCAAACAAAATTCTACTTGGATAATCGGAGGAGTCACATACCGGAGAGAAAATGTGCCAAATTTCAGACGGAAATCTGGGCTGAACAAAGAGATCGAGAAATCTTGAGCTCTTGAGCAGAAACGCGAGTGAGAGAAAGTGAGTACGAGTTTTTTCGGGAGAGAGAATGAGATGGGAGGAAGAGATGAAGAAGTGGGGCAAGGAGGGCCCCACACAACAGGGTAGCGCGACCCCCTTGCTGGCCGCGCCGGCCTGTGGGGTGCCACCCTGGGGTGCCCCACTGGTCATCCCCAGGTGCTCCCAGGTGCCTCTTCGAAAAATAAGACCAACGATATAATTTTTGTGAATTTTTGAAAACTTTGAAAAATGCACATTTCTGGGTATTAAATTTATTATTACTGGGCAGAAAAAGATTTTTGAAATCTCTAATTAACTAAAGAACTTTGCAAAACAAAAGTGCTACAGCAAGTAAAACAAGTGGAGGAAGAAAGAAATGTTGTTTAGCTCTTATATGCATATAAGATGTATTTGTTAATGATGGCGCGTGTAAGACACACGTCCGTTGGGAACCCCAAGAGGAAGGTGTGATGCGCCCCAGCAGCAAGTTTTCCCTCAGAAAGAAACCAAGGTTATCGAACCAGTAGGAGTCAAGGAACACGTGAAGGTTGTTGGTGGCGGAGTGTAGTGCAGCGCAACACCAGGGATTCCGGCGCCAACGTGGAACTCGCACAACACAATCAAAGTACTTTGCCCCAACGTAACAGTGAGGTTGTCAATCTCACCGGCTTGCTGTAAACAAAGGATTAGATGTATAGTGTGAAAGATGATGTTTGTTTGCAAAGAACAGTAAAGAACAATTGCAATAGATTGTATTTCAGATGTAAAGAATTGGACCGGGGTCCACAGTTCACTAGTGGTGTCTCTCCCATAAGATAAACAGATGTTGGGTGAACAAATTACAGTTGGGCAATTGACAAATAAAGAAGGCATAACAATGCACATACATATATCATGATGAGTACTATGAGATTTGATCAGGGCATTACGACAAAGTACATAGACCGCTATCCAGCATGCATCTATGCCTAAAAAGTCCACCTTCAGGTTATCATCCGAACCCCTTCCGGTATTAAGTTGTAAACAACAGACAATTGCATTAAGTATGGTGCGTAATGTAATCACCACAAATATCCTTAGACAAAGCATCGATGTTTTATCCCTAGTGGCAACGAGCACATCCACAACCTTAGAACTTTCCGTCACTCGTCCTGCATTCAATGGATGCATGAACCCACTATCGAGCATAAATACTCCCTCTTGGAGTCACAAGTATCAACTTGGCCGAGCCTCTACTAGCAACGGAGAGCATGCAAGAACATAAACAACATATATGATAGATTGATAATCAACTTGACATAGTATTCAATATTCATCGGATCCCAACAAACACAACATGTAGGATTACAAATAGATGATCTTGATCATGATAGGCAGCTCACAAGATCTAACATGATAGCACAATGAGGAGAAGACAACCATCTAGCTATCGCTATGGACCCATAGTCCAGGGGTGGACTACTCACACATCGATCCGGAGGTGATCATGGCGATGAAGAGACCTCCGGGAGATGATTCCCCTCTCCGGCGGGGTGCCGGAGGCGATCTCCTGAATCCCCCGAGATGGGATTGGCGGCGGCGGCGTCTCTGGAAGGTTTTCCGTATCGTGGCTCTCGGTACTGGGGGTTTCGCGACGAAGGCTTTAAGTAGGCGAAAGGGCAGGTCAGGAGGCGTCACGGGGGCCCCACACACTAGGGCCGCGCGGGCCCCCTCTAGGTCGCGCCGCCCCGTGGCCCCACTTCGTTTCTCCCTCGGTCTTCTGGAAGCTTCGTGGAAAAATAGGCCCCTGGGCGTTAATTTCGTCCAATTCCGAAAATATTTCCTTACTAGGATTTCTGAAACCAAAAACAGCAGAAACAAAGAATCGGCTCTTCGGCATCTCGTCAATAGGTTAGTGCCGGAAAATGCATAATAATGACATATAATGTGTATAAAACATGTGAGTATCATCAATAAAGTAGCATGGAACATAAGAAATTATAGATACGTTTGAGACGTATCAGTTAACAAGGTTGATCAAGTCTTGCCACCAAATAAATTTTACATGACATAAGAAGAAATAAACCTCAAATCAATCATGTTACCTTGTATTGAATTGATATGGATCCAATCATAATACTTTGATATCCTTGCTTAGGCTCATATATAGGACAATCAATAGTTCCCACTTTGATAGTTCTCACATTAGAAATTGTATTATCTCCACATATTTTATCAATCCTCTTGGGAAAATAAACAGTATGCTCCTTGTCATCGACATTGAAAGTAACTTTTCCTTTATTGCAATCAATAACAGCCCCTGCGGTGTTAAGAAAAGGTCTCCCAAGAATAATAGACATATTATCATCTTCAGGCATTTCCAACACAACAAAATCAGTTAATATCAGACAGTTATTAGTAACTTGAACAGGAACATCCTCACATATACCAACAGGAATAACAGTAGATTTATCAGCCATTTGTAAAGATATATCAGTTGGTATCAACTTATCTAAATAAAGTCTCTTATAAAGAGAGAAAGGCATAACACTAACACCTGCTCCCAAATCACATAGAGCAGTTCTAACATAATTATTCTTAATAGAACAAGGAATAATCGGTATACCTGGGTCGCCAAGCTTCTTTGGAACTTTGCCATTGAAAGAGTAATTGGCAAGCATAGTGGAAATCTCCTCATTAGGAATTTTCCTTTTGTTAGAGACAATATCTTTCATATACTTTGAATAAGGAGGCAATTTAATAGCATCGATCAAAGGGATTTACAGGAATAAAGGTTTCATCCAATCACAAAATTTGTTATAGTGTTCTTCTTCCTTTGATTTTAGTTTCTTAGCAGGAAAAGGCATTTGCTTTTGAACCCAAGGTTCTCTTTCATTATCATGTTTCTTAGCAATAAAATCTTCTTTAGTATACTTTTTATTTTTAGCATGCTTTTCAGGTTCTTCTTCAACTTCTTCTTTATCAGAAGCATCATTCTTATCGTTATCTTTATCATGTTCATTACCACTTTCAGTTTCGAGCATCGAAATAGAAATACTATTAGGATCATTAACGAGTTCGGAGGATTCTACAACAGCTTTATGTTTCTTTTTCTTTTTCTTAGATGGAGCACTAGTTTCAGTTCGTTGAGAATCTTGTTCAACTCTTTTGGGATGCCCTTCAGGATATAGAGGATCCTGAGTAGAAACACCGCCTCTAGTTGTTACTTCATAAGCATGTTTTTTTTAGAATTATTTTTTAACAAGTCATTTTGCACTTTAGTGAGTTGATCAATTTGAGTTTGAATCATATGAAAATGTTTAACAAGCATCTTAACATCATTGGAGGTTCTCTCCACAATACCATGCAATTCACCAATAGCTCGAGAATTTTTCATTAAATGATTCTCTACTCTCATATTGAAATTATTTTGCTTAACAATATAATTATCAAGCTCATCTAAGCATTGAGCAGGAGGTTTTGAATATGGAATATCTTCCCTAGTAAAGCGTTCAAGAGAGTGTACCTCAATCATGGATGAAGGGGGAGTGATCTTACATAAATCTTCTATGGGAGGTAAATTCTTCACATTTTCGGATTTAATACCCTTCTCTTTAAGAGATTTCTTGGCTTCCCTCATATCTTCATCATTTAATTTAATCATACCCCTCTTCTTCAATATTGGTGTCGGGGTTGGTTCGGTGTAGACCAATCATCATGATTCCGACCTATTCTAGCCAATAGTTCTTCGACGTCGTGCCGGAGTTCTTTCCTGAAAACACAACCAAGCACAACTATCCGGGTATGCCCTAGACTCAATGGTTAATCCACTATAAAATATATCAAGTAAATCATGCTTTTCTAAATCATGTCCGAGCCGAGCTCGATAAGAGAGCAAAATCTCGCCCAAGCCTCGGGCAATTTCTCTCCATCTTCCTGGTCAAAATTATAAATTCTCTGCAAAGCAATATGTTGAGCACTAGCAGGAAAGTATTTCCGAAAGAAAACATCAAGCAAATCTCTTGGACTATCAATAGAATCAGGAGGCAAATTATTATACCAAGTTTTAGCATCATCCTTTAATGAGAAAGGAAATTTTTTAGCAACGAAATAAGTACGCTTCTTGATATCATCAGAAAACAAGCTACTCAAAGTTGAAAGCTCATTCATGTGTTCTACAGCACTTTCTTCTTCAGTACCACAAAAAGGTGTTTTCTCAACAATAGCTATATGAGAAATCAAGAGAAAAATCATAATCCTTATCCTTAATGTTTATAGGAGATGTGGCAAATTTAGGATCAGGAGACAGTTTATATCTAACAGTATGTTGTGCAAGAAGCTTTTTAATATTACTTGTACCAGTAGTAGCATTGCATTTACCAATAAAATCATCATCAAGTTCTACATAATCCTCATCAGGATCATCACTAGAGTATTCAACAGACTCAGGTGAATTAATAGGTGTAGCAGTATTTTCATTAGGAGTTTCAGTATTTTCAATTTGTTTAGACCTAGCAATTGTAGCATCTAGAAAAGATCCTAATGAACCATCATTATCAAGCACAACAGAAGCATCATCAAAATTATAAGAGGAATTTTCAGATCTAGCAGAAGTACCAACATGTGAAGCTTGTGGTGGTGAAACAAGTTTATCTATCACAAATGGTGAATCAAGAGCAGCAGAGTTACTCGGAGTTGTACCTTTTCTTGTAGTGGATGGTAATATGGCGACTTTAGTATCGCGAGGTTTACCCATGATGGAGAATTTGCAGCGAACAATATCAATCCAAGTGAACTTGCAAATAAAGCTATGCTCCCCGACAACGGCGCCGTGAAAATAGTCTTGATGACCCACAAGTATAGGGGATCGCAATGAGTCTTCGCGGGAAGTAAAACCCAATTTATTGATTCGACACAAGGGGAGACAAAGAATATTTGTAAACCTTAACAGCGGAGTTGTCAATTCAGCTGCACCTGGAAACAGACTTGCTCGCAAGAGTTTATCAGTAGTAACAGTTTTATAGCAGTAGAAGTAGTGAAATAACAGCATCAGTGTAACAAAGACAGCAGTAGTGATTATAGTAAACAGCAGGATTAAAATACTGTAGGCATAGGTATGGATGACGGGCGTTGCATGGATGAGAGAAACTCATGTAACAATCGAAGTAGGGAATTTGCAGATAATAATAAAATGGTATCCAAGTACTAATCAATCAATAGGCATGTGTTCCATATCTAGTCGTACGTGCTCGCAATGAGAAACTTGCACAACATCTTTTGTCCTACCAGCCGGTGGCAGCCGGGGCTCTAGGGAATCTACTGGAAATTAAGGTACTCCTTTTAATAGAGCACCGGAGCAAAGCATTAACACTCCATGAACACGTGTGATCCTCATATCATCACCTTCCCCTTCGGTTGTCCCAATTTATGTCACTTTGGGGCCTCGGGTTCCGGACAACAATACATGTATACAACTTGCAGGTAAGATCATAAAGCAATAAATATCATCATGAATTGATAACATGTTCAGATCTTAGATCATGGCACTCGGGCCCTAGTGACAAGCATTAAGCATAACAAGTTGCAACAATATCATAAAAGTACCAATTACGGATACTAGGCACTATGCCCTAACAATCTTATGCTATTACATGACCAATCTCATCCAATCCCTACCATCCCCTTCAGCCTCTATCGATGCGTGCGGTTGACACACGTCCGTTGGGAACCCCAAGAGGAAGGTGTGATGCGGACAGTAGCAAGTTTTCCCTCGGAAAGAAACCAAGGTTTATCGAACCAGGAGGAGCCAAGAAGCACGTTGAAGGTTGATGGTGGCGGAATGTAATGCGGCGCAACACCGGGGATTCCGGCGCCAACGTGGAACCTGCACAACACAACCAAAGTACTTTGCCCCAACGAAACAGATGAGGTTGTCAATCTCACCAGCTTGCTGTAACAAAGGATTAACCGTATTGTGTGGAAGATGATTGTTTGCGAGAAAACAAGTAAAGAACAATTGCGATAGATTGTATGCGATGTAAAGAATAGAACCGGGGTCCACAGTTCACTAGAGGTGTCTCTCCCATAAGATAAAAGCATGTTGGGTGAACAAATTACAATCGGACATTTGACAAATAGAGAGGGCATAACAATGCACATACATGACATGATAAATATAGTGAGATTTAATTGGGCATTACGACAAAGTACATAGACCGCTATCCAGCATGCATCTATGCCTAAAAAGTCCACCTTCGGGTTATCATCCGAACCCCTTCCAGTATTAAGTTGCAAAACAACATGACAATTGCATTAAGTATGGTGCGTAATGTAATCAATAACTACATCCTTAGACATAGCATCAATGTTTTATCCCTAGTGGCAACAACACATCCACAACCTTAGAACTTTCTGTCATCGTCCCGCATTTAATGGAGGCATGAACCCACTATCGAGCATAAATACTCCCTCTTGGAGTTAAGAGCAAAAACTTGGCCGGAGCCTCTACTAATAACGGAGAGCATGCAAGATCATAAACAACACATAGGTAATAACTTGATAATTAACATAACATAGTATTCTCTATCCATCGGATCCCGACAAACACAACATATAGTATTACGGATAGATGATCTTGATCATGTTAGGCAGCTCACAAGATCCAACAATGAAGCACAATGAGGAGAAGACAACCATCTAGCTACCGCTATGGACCCATAGTCCAGGGGTGAACTACTCACTCATCACTCCGGAGGCGACCATGGCGGTGAAGAGTCCTCCGGGAGATGATTCCCCTCTCCCGGCAGGGTGCCGGAGGTGATCTCCGGAATCCCCCGAGATGGGATTGGCGGCGGCGGCGTCTCGCAAGGTTTTCCGTATCGTGGCTCTCGGTGCTGGGGGTTTCGCGACGGTGGCTTTAAGTAGGCGGAAGGGCAACGCGGGGGCCACACGAGGGCCCCACACGCCGGGGCCGCGCGGCCAAGACCTGGGCCGCGCCGCCTCGTTGTGGCGGCGCCTTGTGGCCCCACTTCCTTTCCCCTCGGTCTTCCGGAAGCTTCGTGGCAAAATAGGACCCCGGGCGTTGATTTCGTCCAATTCCGAGAATATTTCTTTACTAGGATTTCGAAACCAAAAACAGCGAAAACAAGAATCGGCTCTTCGGCATCTCGTTAATAGGTTAGTGCCGGAAAATGCATAAATACGACATATAATGTGTATAAAACATGTAGATATCATCAATAATGTAGCATGGAATATAAGAAATTATCGATACGTCGGAGACGTATCAGCATCCCCAAGTTTAGTTCTGCTCGTCCCGAGCAGGTAAACGATAACAAAGATAATTTCTGAAGTGACATGCCATCATAACCTTGATCATACTATTGTAAGCATATGTAATGAATGCAGCGATCAAAACAATGGTAATGACACGAGTAAACAAATGAATCATAAAGCAAAGACTTTTCATGAATAGTACTTCAAGACAAGCATCAATAAGTCTTGCATAAGAGTTAACTCATAAAGCAATAAATCAAAGTAAAGGTATTGAAGCAACACAAAGGAAGATTAAGTTTCAGCGGTTGCTTTCAACTTATAACATGTATATCTCATGGATAATTGTCAACATAGAGTAATATAACAAGTGCAATATGCAAGTATGTAGGAATCAATGCATAGTTCACACAAGTGTTTGCTTCTTGAGGTGGAGAGAGATAGGTGAACTGACTCAACATAAAAGTAAAAGAAAGGTCCTTCAAAGAGGAAAGCATCGATTGCTATATTTGTGCTAGAGCTTTTATTTTGAAAACATGAAACAATTTTGTCAACGGTAGCAATAAAGCATATGAGTTATGTAAATTATATCTTACAAGTTGCAAGCCTCATGCATAGTATACTAATAGTGCCCGCACCTTGTCCTAATTAGCTTGGACTACCGGATCATCGCAATACACATGTTTTAACCAAGTGTCACAAAGGGGTACCTCCATGCCGCTCGTACAAAGGTCTAAGGAGAAAGCTCGCATTTTGGATTTCTCGCTTTTGATTATTCTCAACTTAGACATCCATACCGGGACAACATGGACAACGAGATAATGGACTCCTCTTTAATGCATAAGCATGTGGCAACAATTAGTATTCTCATATGAGATTGAGGATATATGTCCAAAACTGAAACTTCCACCATGAATCATGGCTTTAGTTAGCGGCCCAATGTTCTTCTCTAACAATATGCATGCTCCAACCATTAAGGTGGTAGATCTCTCTTACTTCAGACAAGACGGACATGCATAGCAACTCACATGATATTCAACAAAGAGTAGTTGATGGCGTCCCCAGGAACATGGTTATCGCACAACAAGCAACTTAATAAGAGATAAAGTACATAAGTACATATTCAATACCACAATAGTTTTCAGGCTATTTTGTCCCATGAGCTATATATTGTAAAGGCGAATGATGGAATTTTAAAGGTAGCACTCAAGCAATTTACTTTGGAATGGCGGAGAAATACCATGTAGTAGGTAGGTATGGTGGACACAAATGGCATAGTGGTTGGCTCAAGGATTTTGGATGCATGAGAAGTATTCCCTCTCGATACAAGGTTTAGGCTAGCAAGGTTTATTTGAAACAAACACAAGGATGAACGGTGCAGCAAAACTCACATAAAAGACATATTGTAAACATTATAAGACTCTACACCGTCTTCCTTGTTGTTCAAAACTCAATACTAGATATTATCTAAACTTTAGAGAGACCAAATATGCAAACCAAATTAGCAAGCTCTAAGTATTTCTTCATTAATGGGTGCAAAGTATATGATGCAAGAGCTTAAACATGAGCACAACAATTTCCAAGTATCAAATTATTCAAGACATTTTAGAATTACTACATGTAGCATTTCCCGATTCCAACCATATAACAATTTAACGAAGAAGATTCAACCTTCGCCATGAATACTATGAGTAAAGCCTAAGGACATATTTGTCCATATGCAACAGCGGAGCGTGTCTCTCTCTCACACAATGAATGCTAGGATCCATTTTATTCAAACAAAAACAAAAACAAAAACAAACCGACGCTCCAAGCAAAGTACATAAGATGTGACGGAATAAAAATATAGTTTCAGGGGAGGAACTCGATAATGTTGTCGATGAAGAAGGGGATGCCTTGGGCATCCCCAAGCTTAGACGCTTGAGTCTTCTTAAAATATGTAGGGGTGAACCACCGGGGCATCCCCAAGCTTAGAGCTTTCACTCTCCTTGATCATATTGCATCATACTCCTCTCTTGATCCTTGAAAACTTCCTCCACACCAAACTCGAAACAACTCATTAGAGGGTTAGTGTACAATAAAAATTAACATGTTCAGAGGTGACACAATCATTCTTAACACTTCTGGACATTGCATAAAGCTACTGGATATTAATGGATCAAAGAAATTCATCCAACATAGCAAAAGAGGCAATGTGAAATAAAAGGCAGAATCTGTCAAAACAGAATAGTCCGTAAAGACGGATTTTATTGAGGCACCGGACTTGCTCAAATGAAAATGCCCAAATTGAATGAAAGTTGCGTACATATCTGAGGATCACGCACGTAAATTGGCTTAATTTTCTGAGCTACCTACAGGGATGCAGGTCGAAATTCGTGACAACAAAGAAATCTGAAACTGTGCAGTAATCCAAATCTAGTATTCACTTTACTATCAAAAACTTTACTTGGCACAACAAAACACAAAACTAAGATAAGGAGAGGTTGCTACAGTAGTAAACAACTTCCAAGACTCAAATATAAAACAAAAATACTGTAGTAAAAACATGGGTTGTCTCCCATAAGCGCTTTTCTTTAACGCCTTTCGCCTAGGCGCGAAAAGTGTGTATCAAGTATTATCAAGAGATGAAGCATCTTCAGCGGGGTTTGGAGTTTTCTCAACCATGCATAGTATATTAGATACATAAGTTTTAGCGGCTCCCTTTTCATTAGTCTTGGGCTTGCTACTCTCATCAAACAAATTTTCAGGAACAAGCCAAGCATAGTTATTTTCTAACGCTTCATTCATTGCTAGGAGCTTACATGGTATTGGTGCTTTGATCTCCCCACCATCATTAATGTTATTAGTGTACCTTACTCTCTCCATGTCCATCTTTTCAAGGATACTAACAAAATTGGTATAAGAACCAAGCATCTTATATTTAATAAAGACCTTTCTAGCCTCTCTCGCTATACTACCAAATTCTCTAAGAAGGGTTTCTAAAACAAAATCTTTCTTTTCCTCTTCTTCCATATCACCGAGTGTAAGAAACATGTGTTGGATTATAGGATTGAGATTAACAAATTTAGTTTCCAACATGCGAACTAAAGCAGCAGACAGCAATTTCATAAGTAGGAGCAAGTTCTACCAAATGTCTATCTTCAAAATCTTCAACGGTACTAACATGATTGAAAAATTCTTCTATATTATTTCTCCCAACTATAGACCCACGTCCTACCGGTATGTCTTTTACGGTAAAATTAAAAGGAAACATGTTGAAATAAGTAAAGCAAATATAAGTAACTAATTTTTTTTGTGTTTTTGATATAGAGTGCAAGACAGTAAATAAAGTAAAGCTAGAACTAATTTTTGTGTGTTTTGATATAACGCAGCAAACAAAGTAGTAAGTAAAATAAAGCAAGACAAAAACAAAGTAAAGAGATTGGATTGTGGAGACTCCCCTTGCAGCGTGTCTTGATCTCCCCGGCAACGGCGCCGTGAAAACGAGTCTTGATGCGTGCAGTTGACACACGTCCGTTGGGAACCCCAAGAGGAAGGTGTGATGCGGACAGTAGCAAGTTTTCCTCGGAAAGAAACCAAGGTTTATCGAACCGGGAGGAGCCAAGAAGCACGTTGAAGGTTGATGGTGGCGGAATGTAATGCGGTGCAACACCAGGGATTCCGGCGCCAACGTGGAACCCGCACAACACAACCAAAGTACTTTGCCCCAACGAAACGAGTGAGGTTGTCAATCTCACCGGCTTGCTCGTAACAAAGGATTAACCGTATTGTGTGGAAGATGATTGTTTGCGAGAAAACGAGTAAAGAACAATTGCGATGAGATTGTATGCGATGTAAAGAATAGGACCGGGGTCCACAGTTCACTAGAGGTGTCTCTCCCATAAGATAAAAGCATGTTGGGTGAACAAATTACAGTCGGGCAATTGACAAATAGAGAGGGCATAACAATGCACATACATGAAATGATAAATATAGTGAGATTTAATTGGGCATTACGACAAAGTACATAGACCGCTATCCAGCATGCATCTATGCCTAAAAAGTCCACCTTCAGGTTATCATCCGAACCCCTTCCAGTATTAAGTTGCAAAACAACAGACAATTGCATTAAGTATGGTGCGTAATGTAATCAATAACTACATTCTTAGACATAGCATCAATGTTTTATCCCTAGTGGCAACAGCACATCCACAACCTTAGAACTTTCTGTCACTGTCCCAGCATTTAATGGAGGCATGAACCCACTATCGAGCATAAATACTCCCTCTTGGAGTTAAGAGCAAAAACTTGGCCAGAGCCTCTACTAATAACGGAGAGCATGCAAGATCATAAACAACACATAGGTAATAACTTGATAATTAACATAACATAGTATTCTCTATCCATCGGATCCCGACAAACACAACATATAGTATTACGGATAGATGATCTTGATCATGTTAGGCATCTCACAAGATCCAACAATGAAGCACAATGAGGAGAAGACAACCATCTAGCTACTGCTATGGACCCATAGTCCAGGGGTGAACTACTCACTCATCACTCCGGAGGCGACCATGGCGGTGAAGAGTCCTCCGGGAGATGATTCCCCTCTCCGGCAGGGTGCCGGAGGTGATCTCCTGAATCCCCCGAGATGGGATTGGCGGCGGCGTCTCAGTAAGGTTTTCCGTATCGTGGCTCTCGGTACTGGGGGTTTCGCGACGGAGGCTTTAAGTAGGCGGAAGGGCAACGCGGGGGCCACACGAGGGCCCCACACGCCAGGGCCGCGCGGCCAAGACCTAGGCCGCGCCGCCCTAGTGTGGCGGCGCCTCGTGGCCCCACTTCCTTTCCCCTCGGTCTTCTGGAAGCTTCGTGGCAAAATAGGACCCTGGGCGTTGATTTCGTCCAATTCCGAGAATATTTCTTTACTAGGATTTCTGAAACCAAAAACAACAGAAAACAACAACTGGCTCTTCGGCATCTCGTTAATAGGTTAGTGCCGGAAAATGCATAAATACGACATATAATGTGTATAAAACATGTAGATATCATCAATAATGTAGCATGGAACATAAGAAATTATCGATACGTCGGAGACGTATCACCTACAGCGGGGAATTACTCACACATGGATGGGGAAAACATGGATGGTTGATGGAGAGGCGTCGGTGGTGATGATGGCGATGATCTCCTCCAATTCCCGTCCCGGCGGAGTGCCAGAACGGAGTTTCTGGTCCCGAGACGGAGTTTCGCGATGGTGGCGGCGTACTGGATGGTTTCTGGCGACTTCAACTTCTCGTCTCGCGTTTTTAGATCGAAACCCTTAAGTAGTCCAGAGGGGGGCATCAGAGGCTGGCCGAGGAGGCCACACAGTAGGGCGGCGCGCCCTCCGGAGCCGCGCCGGCCTTGTGTGTGGGGCCCCGGGCCTCCCCTGTGCCCGCCCTTACGGCTCCGTGAATCTTCTGGAAAAATAAGCCCTTCGACATAAATTCCGAGGATTTTCCCGAAAGTTGAATTTCTGCACAAAAACGAGACACCAGAGCAATTCTGCTGAAAACAGCGTTAGTCCGTGTTAGTTGTATCCAAAATACACAAATTAGAGGTAAAACAATAGCAAAAGTGTTCGGGAAAGTAGATACGTTTTGGACGTATCAGGTTCCTATTGTGGGATCTTGGAGGATGTGCTCCTATGGAGGCTAGCTTGGAGTTGTGCTAGCCCCATATATAGGGTTTTGGGAGCCTCCGGTGTTGGTGGAGCTCGCCCCAACCTTGTGAAGGAACCGCCGCCTCGACTGGCTACTTAGTGGAGAAAGGGAAGCTCCTTCGTGGGGCTTTCTCGAGGAACAAGGTGGTCGTCCTGCTTCGTGTTTAGCACCTTCTCGACGCAGACGTACTCCCTTTTGTGGGAGGAACTGCAGGAAACAAACCTCGCCTCGTCTCAGCGTTCCCGACTGTCTCGCTCCCTCTTTTACTACCTTGTTCGGTTCCTCTGCATGTTGCACTAGCCTAGGATCATACTAGGAGCATCCCTAATACCAAAGCTATCACCTTTACTTCCGCACCGCATGAAAAACTAAAAAAGGCATAAAAATTATATAGCGACCATTCACCCCCTCTTGTTCGCTACGGTCCATTCACCTAAACGACTATGGAGTCCTAATCTATCCCGGAAAGTATGTCGTGTCTTGTACTTCAACTATCCATCTTCTTGAACCTTCTGGAATCAAGCTTGGATCTCCTTAATGGATGGGGCCCCATCTAGTAGCAAACGGGCCGCTCGGCTAGACCCGTGCCTTAGCCACCCAAATGGGGCACACATGATTGCTAGTCCAAGTGCCCTACCATGGTATTCCCTATTCGGTATAACCCCAACACATGGCGCGGCTAGCGCCACGGGGCCAACTTGGTGCCTCCCTACTCCGATGTCATTGATCTTGTGCCCCTTGGCTTGTCTAGACCTAAAAAAGTATATATATTCTATCTCGATCACGATCTCAAAGAATTGTGCACCATGGAGACTAAAAAACATGAAACGGAGGAGATCTTCTAAATTTTGAGGGTGAGACACCGCCTGAATGCCGCCGCTTCACATATCCAACCTCTTCAACAGCATATTCATCATGTCCATGATGAAGAGGAAGTAGTCCACCCCTGAACTACAAGTTTGTGGAAGTAGCCTGTTATATCTCTCTCATGCTATCATTGTTCTACTACCATCTGAGCTGCCCAATATGATTGTGTCTATCTATTTGTATTCCATTTGTGGTAGATCTTTGTTTTTATGAGATGAGTATTTGAGATTTCAATTTTTAGATTTTTTATGTGTAGTAGATGTATATTATGTACCCGTTATTGATTGTATGTTTTGATCAAACTAGTATGATAGGGCATGAGAGGGAGAATGTGTGCATTATTTTTCTTAACGATAGTATGCAACTGGACAATGATAGAAAGTTTGGGAACTACTATGGTTTTACCTTCTCAATATTAACTCACTAGAGATCAATAAATGTATGTGCTACTATTTCCTCGTGATAACAAAGGTGATATCGTATCTTTTGAGGTAGGAAACTATGAACCATGTCATTTTTAATCATAATAAACACCTTTTACTTGTATTTACAAGTCCTTTTATTTTCAGCATTCATTTAATCCAAAAATACATAAAAATTTAGTTCTCTTGCATTTAGTTATCTCATATAGTTTACAACACTACCAACACAATTGCACTTCACTCTGCATTATATTTAGTTTATCTTTCATATATGTTAGTTTACATATTTTTAGCTTGCATATATACTTTACTTTATTCACTTATTACTTTCTTAGAGCATAGTTGAGTTCCCAAGGCAACTTCTAGGGTATTTTTTGGCGCATCTTTGCTTTATTTCTATTTTTTATTTAATATGAAATATTGTGCTTGATAACCACATGGTGGAGTTAGGGACACATGGAAACACTCTCTTGTTTTGTACGTTGCTAGAAGAGGAAGGAAGAGTGTATTTTCCCCGACAATTCATTATAAACCATGAAGTCATCCTTGTGGAAAAACATCCTTGCTACATCACTTTTCCATTGGAGTCTAACAAATTGGTATTCTAGTGAATTTGGTGCCATCAAACATTAATGATGTTAATGCACCAAATTCATCACCTATCAAATTAGTTACTACACAAATAGGTCAAATGAATGTAAATATATATACACATTTCATGTGTAGATATATATATGTGTATCTAGATATAGTCGAGCCACTTATTTTCTAACAAAGAGCATATCTAGGTGGGTGTTGCGATTTTACACCCTATAATTAATATGTTAGGAAGCGGTGTAGCTGTAGTGGCATGCGCTTGTGCGCATCATCTTGGGGCGTGTTTGGTAGCCTGGGCCGGTTTTGAGTCTCCCCGGGGGCGGGCTCTTTGGCCCTTAGCCCGGTCTGAGAAAGTTTCGGGGCACTTTAGGTGATCTTTTTTGTTGCTCGTGAATGTTTTTTTTGGCTCAATCAAGATTTCGGCCTATTGTGTTTGGTTGCATGGTTTGCAACCCATGGAGCAACCCAAAAGCAATCAATAGTTGTTTGGTTGCTAGCCGATTCTTGAGTGTGGTAACCTCATCTAATGTGTGGTGAGGTTACCAAACACAAGTGAATAGCACATAAGCGAACATTCAAATTTAGACATACTGGTTAACTAGTAAGCGGAGTACAATAGTTAAGATCTGCACGATCGACACATAAAACAAGCTCATACAAGATCAATATCAAACTAGTTTAGGCACGATTGACACTACCATAGATAACCACAACAATTGTTCCTCTTCCACTACCCTTCTGATGGCATCTCCATGGTATGGGCACCTCGTCACTTCACAACAAAATTAGTCGAAGATGACCACTTGGTATAAGCCCGGAGCTTCCTTGTGTTGAAGGTGAGGAAGGAGCCGAACTTATTGTCATGGGAAATGGCAAAGGTTGTTACCCCTCACCGATGATGTCCTTGTCCTATTGAATTTGGTCTTGAGGGGCCAATTTCATCCAGTATTGGTGACGAGGGTGATGTTGGAAGGGATCTTCCTGAACCATGGCACGAATTCCTTGGAGATCGTGCATGAGACCATGTTTGGATGGAAGATCACCCAAATGAAGTGCTTTGGACCCTCCTCGTCATGGAAGTGGTCGATGTTGGCTGGCCTTCCTCGATGCCTTTTGTTCGACCCCTCATCGTTAACCTTTGCATGTGCACCGACATCCATCATAGCCCACACAAAAAGGAGAAACCTGACACATGGTGCACATATAACCATTCGAACTAGCATATCTTTGTCATTTAGTAACAAGAACAAGAACAACTACAATGAATGCCTCATAAAAGATATCACACCCAAGTCAACAATTGAGGTGGAATTGCCATCATATAACCCGCAGACAAGCATGAAGCACGTTGTAAAGAAGGCCTCATATAACTGATTACAATGTGTACCACACCTGATGTTATCCAACCAAGTACTATGCCCAAGGAGGACCATTTATGCAATGTACAAGGTTGGATAGCATCATTTTCACACCATAAGGCTGACACATTTCAATCATTGGCCAAGAAGCATCAATTTAGAACATAGGGAGCCTCATAGATAGTAGCATGTACAAGCTAAGAAATGGCCTGCAAGGCCAAAGAGCATGCATTAGTAGTGTGTTTTTGCACAAACGTAGGTCTTACAAATCACCCTTAGATCATATTGTTCTACTGGATATAATCATCATCCATTGCAAACATAACACAGACGCAGTGAACATATTTACGACCTCATACTATCGTTAGACACACAAATTTCAGGGATGGGGCTAGCCGTTAGCGAACCTAGTTCATTTCTAACCATAAGTGTTGGTAAAATTAATGTACATGGTTCGGCAACTCCATCCCGAGATTATGGTGTCCTAATGAAAGAACATCTCTCGGACTTTATAGTTTTTTGTGTTTGATGACAACAGTGTGATTTGGCGATATTATATGACTGATGATAAAGTTAGTTCTTCGATCGACTGAGAATAGTCACATCCTTATTATTGCGACATTACATTAGACCACACCTAGGTCATCTTTTTATTACTCCTTGCTAGGAGTAGTACTTTTAGTAAGACACACCTACCTCATCCAATATGAAATATCGGGCCTACAAATTCTATCGGAAGTAAAAATTTAAAAGTTTGATGAAATAAATAGAAAATATCAATATTCACATTGTCAACATTACTAGTATAATATTTTTTACACCTGATTTTTTTGGTGTTGTCGGATTGAATAATCCTACGCAGGGTTCCACCCAAATCTTACTAGCAAATCGACCAAGTTAAGGCAAGTCATGCAAAGTCCGAGCAAGAAGGCATGATCAATATGTCAAAGAAAGATGATGGAAGACATCTTTGTTGGTATCGCGTATTTGATTGTCTTCCATTCAAATGTATTTTATTTAACAAATTAGTAAAATTGAATTGATTATGAAAGGTTTTTTTTGTACCACATACATTTTGGCAATGTGTTTCTCCCTTCAATGCATTTACCTATCTTGTCTGGCAACTCATTGGACTTTTCCACTTGTGAGGCTGGTCAACTAGTACATGTTTTGGGTCTCTTTGATTCAAAGGATTTCTATATTAATTTTGGAGGATTCAAGTTTTTGGAAAATTGTCCTACATTGATTTGTAGGATCGATCAATTTTTTTCTAATGATTCATTTTGCACTACATTTTATAAGAAACCTAACATACAAATATTTTTGATTTTTCTCTGGTAGTATTATAATTTTTTTAATGCATATGAAATATGGTAGAATTAAAAAGTGCATGACAATGCGATCATGAGTTTTTCCTATTTTTCTGTTTTTGGATTGTTGCAAATCAAAGAGACTCTTGATATTTTCTAGCATCTTGTTTTAGTTTCTCTTCTGGTGTTAACAACTTCGATATGATATCATGTAGTGTACTTTCCTTCTATGAGACACTTTTGTTTTCAACATCTGATTCAGTTTCTATCCATCTTGCTCAGTGCATATCTGTTTATAAGCTTTTTGTGTCATTCGAGAAAAACTTTAGACATTAATTTGGTTAACAAAATATGAGATATATGCTATAACAATTATAACATTAGATTCATCATAATAAACAATAAGTTTTTAATGGTACAATATAATTTTTGTGACATAAATTTCATATTTTGTTAACCAAATTAAGCACGTAGTGGGCTTATAATCTGATATGGCGGAAGTAGTTTATTTAACCAATTAATGAATTAATAAAAGTCGGATTATTCACGAAATGAAATTCTTTTATGGTAGCGCGTGCATTTGGCAGGGAGCCCAGCCCAATCTATGGCCACAGCCCTCAGCGTCCTTTTGAAGCCAACGCGCTTGCTCTTCTCACAAAAAAAAAACTAACGCGTTTGCCTGCCGTCCCCACAAACCAGCGACTCGCCGAGACCTTGACCCATAACCACACCCACCAACAGGCTGACCCCGTACATCCGCTGGACCCACCAGTCAGCGAGATATTCTCGTCCATCCTCACGCAAAACGGTCCGAGCCAGCGAACGGAAGACCAGGACAGTCAAGAATGCGTAAACGGAACGCTTTGCCTTGCCCAGGGCGCCATTTCCAAATCTTCGAAAGCTCCGTTCCCGTTTCAAAACCTCCCGTGATCCCCAACGCGCCTCGCCATTCCCCCAAAATTCCCCACCCAAAAACCCTACCGCGGTGAGATGCCGCCGGAGACGGACTCCGCGGCGGGCCTCGCGGCGGCCGTCCTCGCCGCGTCCACCCCGCGCGCCGCGGCGGAGGCGGTCTCCTCGGTCGCGGCCTTCCTCCGCCGCCACCACGCCGGCGCGGGCGCGGACCAGCCGCGGGCCTTCTTCGCCGACGCGCTCCCGGCGCTCCTCTTCCGCCTCTTCGTCTCCCGCGCCCCCGACTCGCCGCCGTGCTTCCTCGACCTCGCCGCCCACGACCCCGCGCTCGCCTACCTCCTCGAGTCGCTCCTCGCGCCCTCGGGCCCGCTCCTCGCCGCGCTCGCCGCCGCGGACCGCCACGCCCTCCTCCGCTTCACCTTCCCGCGCGAGCGGCTCCCCGACTGGCTCGCTTTCGCGCTCTCGTCCACAGCAACCTCCCCCGATCAGGTGATCTCGCCGCTCCTCGCCGGCCGCGTCGGCTCCAAGCTCCACCTCTCCGTCTTCGAGTACTACCTCTTCTGGTTCGCGTACCACCCCATCCCCGCCACCTCTGCCAAGCCATCCCCCGGCCCCTCCAAACCACCGCCCCCCACCTGGAAACCCTCGCTCAAGCCGCGCGCCCGCCTCGAGAGCTGGGTGTCCACCATCGCCCCCACTTCCAGCCGCAACCCGGACGAGAAACCGCACACATCGCTCTACCTGAAGCTTCTGCACGCCTACCTCAAGGAGTTCGTGCCCAGCGACTGCGCCCCGCCGCGCGGCGGATGCGGCACACTGCTGCACCAGAATTCCCGAGACGCTGCCGAATCGTTCAGGCGAGCCGAGTTCCTCGTGCACACGCTCGTGCAGTTCTGGCTGGTCGGGAACGATTTCTCGCCGCTGCCCGTGCAGGCCTCCCGCGCCTACGGGCTGCCTCTGCTCTCTCTTCTGTCTCGCGCAAACGTTACACTGTCCGAGAGGCTGCCGGCGCCAGGGCTCGGCAATGCTGTGAAGCTGCTGGTGATGTATCTGAACAGGAGCAGCGGTGTTCCAGACGCGCGCAATGTGTTTGACGCAATGCTCTCGAGGAAGAAGCCATGTGACAGCCCAGCTGGGTACTGGAATCCGTTGCTGCAGAGACCGCTGTATCGGTTTATGCTGAGGACGTTACTGTTCTGCCCGATGGGCGCAGATATCGAAAACGTTGCACAGGCTTTTTCTGCATGGATGGTCTACATGGAACCATGGAAGGTTCAGCAAGGTGATTTCAACGAGTACGATCTGCCGCCTCCTGGTGGGCGAAATGTGCATTGCGTTGGTGATGGGAAGAGGCTAAAGTGTGATGCCGAGTACTCCCTGGCATGGCAGGGCTACGTGCTGTCCAACTATCTGTTCTACAGTTCACTGGTTGTCCATTTCCTGCGGTTCGCTCATAAGTTTATCCATTCTGATGTCGCCTCAGTGCTGCAAATGGTATCAAAGGTTAGTAGAGACTTATTAGTTATTATTGCATCATATTTTCCAGAAACAGCTCGCCTTCTGCACAGTGGAATCATATCCATGATATCCTGTATCTGTTTGATATCAAGCATATTTCACTGTTCCATGGGCAGTTTAGAATTTTGCAAGATGTGCTATTCAGATGATTTATTCAAATCATAGCAAGAATGTCAACAGAACTAGACCTTTCAGTACATGATATTTGTTGAACTAATGACCATTTGGTCTTTCGCTGTTGTTTGGATTTTTCAGGTACTGCAAGTTTTGGGTTCCTCGGAATTATTGGGGCTTATCTACAAAGTTGATGCTGCTTATCATTCCAATCTTTCTGATTCTCAGTCCTGTTGTTTGGATGATGTGCTCAAGCATTTACCAGCTATCCTTGAGCAACTACAGGTACGGAACTGGATACATAGGAATACCATTCTTTGAAATGCAAGCACCTGTTTTGTGGAGCTATGTAGCATTAGTTTTCATGTAAATTTCTGAAAAATGCAATGGTACTAATAATGCTGAAAAGTCTTTCTAATCTAACTTTGATATGCATCTTCTGGTTTCAGGACTGGGAGGACGGGTTATTGAAACACAACACTGATGGGTCTTTTTTGCACGTGGAGAGGAACTCTAACCTAAGGCTTTTCAGTTTCGATGATAATGGGGCTTACAACTTGCTTAAGGTGCATATAATGCAGTGTATAATTATGCTTAATTAAACCGGTGTTTTACTATTAACCATAAGCAGTTTAACTTTAGAGCCAAAAGCACTCCACACATTGACCAAAAGCTTGCTATGATCACCTATTTACTTGGCAAATAACATGACTTCTTCTGTTGCTCTGTTTGAATTAATTCTGCTCCTGTTATTACACATACCGCAGAATACTGACTTACTATTGTTTCCCATTTTGTCCAGTTGCTGTTGCTAAGGGCTGAATCGGAGATTCAAAGTTTACCAGGTGATGCTATGCCAACTCTCCAGACTCTGGATGTAATCAAATCCAATATGAAAAAGGTATTCTACAAGCATGTTGAAAGCTCCCAGGCAAACAATCTTCCAGAGGGAGAACACAACCAGCATCATGTACGTGGCGATGTATTCATACCTAAGCATCCAAGTCCAGGGAAAAGCTCACTGGCTGATATGAAAAATAATGGTGATTGGATGACGAGGCCCATCTCAGACACTGAAGTGGCCTGGCTTGCAAGGAGGCTGATCTGCTTTTCATCTTGGCTGAATGAAACCCTTCAACTTAAACATGCTGTCACAGATGTTGCCCCCACAGGCCCAATTATCATCAAGGTTGACCAAAATGAACCAAGCAGAGTTGGAGGCCCAAAGGATGCTGCCAGAATGGTGCTTGTTGGTGTCTTTACATTGTTTGTGGTGGTGGGACAATGGATCCTGCGGTTCATGAGGATGCACAGGATTAGGATCAATCTCAGAATTCTTGCCTCCAAAAAGCTCCTGGCACTTGCTATGCTGTACATGGTGTACAGTATAGCAAAGAATATGCTTTCTTGAGCTCTGCATCTCATGCTGCTGGTGTTGCTTTGCCAGTAATTGCTCAAACTTCCAAGTTATGCCTTGAGTAGAGCTGTAGACGTGTTACATATGCTGTACAGTAATTCATAGGAGAAAAACTTTCAGAGGACACTTTTGCAACTCTTTCAAACTTGTTTGGTTATCTTGTGCATATCATTGAGATCCCATTGGAAGGTGTCATACCTAGTTCTTCTTGCGCTCCTGTCCTGCAGATTTCAATCAGACAACTTTGGTGTAAGAAAATGTTTTGTGGATTTACGATGTAACTAAATGAACTTCGCTGATTCAGATATTGCATCTTCAGAAATATTGTCATGACTAATTATGACCAGCCACAGTCAATTGTTGTCCTAGCAGAGAAGTTGATGAGGCAGTGTGCTCCATGCTGTTTTTTCTGATGATGGTGCTCTGTGCTGTTGCAGTCTGAAGAATGTTTCATGCTTGCTGGTGAACAATTGACTAAACCTAGGAGTGGTGTTTTCATATTACCTGGCTGGAAACCAGCTTTCTTCTTCGTTTCAAGATGAATCAATTAGGTACAGATCTTAGTCTATGCCATATTGCCATGCCACTCTTCCTTTTTGTCTTAGAAATGCTAGCTTGAAACCACTTTGATTTTTTCTAAGGCAAAGTGTTATTGTTTTGATGTTATCACAATGGATGATTTGAGTGACTAAATTGTTTGAACTTGCAGCCTTTTAGATTTACAGGGGAATAGCTCTTGAGCTATTGCTAGTAACTAACGCCTGTGGCCTTGGATGAACTCAACGTAAAAGGAGAACAATCAACCTGTATATTTCAACAAGAACTATATATGCACATAAGCTTCTTGTGTCATTTGACTCTGCATTTAAAATGTGCAACTCATTCTGATAGTATATTAAATTGTTTTTTGGTTGAGGTGCACATGAATATTCATTTGGTGTTTGGTGAAGAATGTTTTTCAGTTGCACAGAATATTCATTTTGTTTCCTTAGGCGGCGATTGCCTTTCAATCTTATAATGATAGAATTGAATGGCTTAAACAAATGCTGACCAAAAACAAAAATGGTGGCCAATGGAGAAGGCGCACCAACCTCTTCTCTAACTGTGCTATGATGCTGATATCTTCATCATTCAATTAACAATTCCTTAGGTTAGGTGGTGCATTCCTTTCCTTGAACACGTCTTGTGCTCAAGCCGCACATGATTACTCCCGCAAAGCCACATAAAAGAACAAAAGAACCAAATGGACCGCTGTGAATTGTTTCACTGGTAATCACAAATGCAATAATGCCAGGAAGAAAACACACCCATCAGATAATTCCTTTCCATGAAAATGCTCATCTTCAGCAACTGTTTGTACCCTTGAGGTTTCTTATCATAGGCTTATCAATGATTTCCCTGCACTGCTTAGCAAGGACCAAGGAACAGCAAGAGGTGGAGAGGCATCAATCAGTGTTTAGGATGCAAAGGACAGTACTCTGTACCCTAAAATACATGATAATCTGTGTTCACCAAGGCGCTAGATGCCAGTCGGGCGGCAGACCTAGTTGCCCATTAGGTATACCATCAAGGCCTCTACTGCTGATGTGTTAAGATGGATGCCCCTACTTCCTTAACCTTGCCTATTATCCTATCACAGTGCCAATTGAGAAATGACCCTTTTCCAAAATCTTTAATTAATGCAAGCATCCGAGCTTGTCTCCTTCAATCTTCCCATTCTGAATTCCAGGGATCAGAGGCCAAATCGGAAATCGTCCCATACAGACTCGTGTCTCCTGGATCATTGGACCTTATCTTTTGTTTGCATCTGTCCATGTACATATGTAACATAACCTACCAAATACCTGGACCCTACTGCTCTACTGTACCTTTACCGTTCTGCAACCTGAAGTTACTGGCTTAACAGAACAATTATTTTGCATGCCCAGGTCGAGTTGTTAGTTCCCGTGTCACTTTGTCCAGCAACAGTTCTGCACACATATAAGAATATCTCTGGCCTGCATGATCTGCTAGTTCTCCCTTTATAATTATAGTATAAGAATATCTCCACCCTGCATGATCTGCTATTTCTCCCTTTACAATCCTGTTATTATTGTACATACAAATTTGTATGATTGATATGCTTTTTCACAAGGTTAGGCTTCCTTTGTCCCTTAAATAATGGAATGTGAAACATGTCTGTTCTATTATTTTCACCACCTCTCCACTTTTCAGTCTGGCCTAGAAAATAAGCACTACTGTAATGCATGCTACACATTCACGCTGCATATATCCATGCATCATTAGACGACTAGGTTTGTTACAATAAAGGGAAAGTATTAGATGCTTACGATTAACTGCTTTCTCCCTTTATAAAAGGAGAAAGGTAGGATTAGGGTGGGGCAAATGAGTTAAAGCTTGGATTGAAGAGATGTATCTTTTCTTAGGATAGAAAGCATATGCATGCATGCAACACGATGGTATGGTATGGTAGGATGAACAATTAAGCCCTGGGTGCCAGTGACTTGGTAGGCCACTATTTGTCCTCCACCATTTATGGATGTGAAGTGAAACGGCAAAAGAAGAGACACAGGGCAATGACAAAACACCTTGACCCCATTGTTATTGGAAGAACGGTTTGGCGTTGCTCAGCGATGATGCATGACCGATTCCCAACGATAAATGCCAGCATCAAAGAAACAAAATATGTGCAATGTGCCAATCATCGTAACTTTCCATAATGTTGTATATTCCCCAAACTTACGTTATTAGGATGAATTTATTAGGCCGCACATGTAGAGCAAATAGCGAATTTAGCTGCTGCTAACTTTTATTGGGGGTATTAAGTCTGATTTATGCATCTTTCACTCATTTTTTGGGGGGAATTCTAGTATTCTAATCTTTGGATGTGGTTGAAGCTTGTGAAATCTTAGAAGCAACTGACACATTTAATTTATGGACAGCTTTGTAGTCCTGTGACATAATACGACTTAACTGAGTCTGAATTAGTTGCTGGCTGTTGCACTCTTTTCAATTCTGAAAACTCCATTTCAATAGCAGATTGTGACGAGGCATCAGCTTAATTGATACTACGTAGTATGGTCCATACCCTGTGTGGCAACAGTTTATATCAACTAACCGCCTATCTACATAAAATGGGCAGCATCAATTCAATATCTCTTTTAGTTGCTGCCAATTACTATACATATAGACGTATTAATATAATGCACTGCATCTCGTGAATACTGTGACTTGGTGGTCGTTAATCAGAGAGCTATGGCCTACCAACACAATCTACCATCCAGCTAGGCTCTTCTTTTTTAGATGAGTTGTCTACTTTATGGTTTGTGAAGGTACAAAGCACACACACACGTACACATACACATGCTGGTGCCTGGTGGATAACTCAAAAACTGAAATTAAACACAGACCATGCATTTTTTACTTGTTTGGTATTTCTATTATTGGACGGATGTGATTTAGCTTCTGATTTTTGGAGAGAGGGAGAGAGAGAGAGGAGATACATTCATACATACTTGGATGTCTGCTTATGACTATCATGCATATGCTTCTTTTCTCACAGTACTTTGGCATCATTCATAATTCCCGTTTGTTGCTTCTGTTGCATGGTAGCTAGCTTGCCTTGTTCTCTTGCACATCAATCCTTTGCTGGACCAGCAGCAGCTGTTCTCCCATGATGTGTTATTCACAGTTGCAATTGCGTGGCCGTCGTGTATTGCATGCATGTATATGCATCGTACGGCTGGTAGGTGTAGCTTAGCTTGGGTGCCGGCTTGCCAAGGGAAACTAACTGTGTAAGGTAGGGTATGTATGATGCATGTGAACATGTATGGTCTCTCTCTGCGTACGTATATTGCCTCATAATAATCTCATTTTCTCGGTAGGTCCTGGCACAGTTCAGGTGTGTATCATGTCATCCGTGTACTGTGGGTAGACAGTACACAATGTCTGGCACACATTGTACAACATACCTAAGGGAAACATTCTGTAGAAATAGACTAACAAAATTAACCCATCTCTGGCGTAGTACTTTTCAGAATTATGAAGTACTAATCGCACATCTCTGTTGTTTTTGAGCAGCCTGAAGTATTTATGATCTTTGTTGATTTTTCGTAGTAGCATGAAGTATCATGATAATTGACGGGATCTTTCCAAGGGTTAAGTGGTGCAGACATTATTAGCTCTGCTTTACAAGTCCTTACATTTTGACCCAGCAGCGATATACTCATCTTATTCGTCCTTTATTGGAAATGATTCTGACATCCCACACATTATATTTTGGTCAGTTTGCTTATATGACCACTCTCTAGATCAGAGAAAGTAAAAGAAGTGAAATAGACGAACATAGCTATAGCTGCAAAGTCTGCAATCTAGAGGGAAATTAAACTTTGGACATGTCATGGGCATCAACAACGACTTAACGTTCACCAGCTGGTGTGATGTTCTTTTCGACAGCCAGCTGTTGCAACTGTGCGAAGAATTAAGTAAATAAAATGCATCTGTCAACAGTTATCATAATAGTTAGTCTTTCAAATTAATCTTAAATGTAAAATAGGTAACAGTAGAGCTATTATTTTCTTGGAAAGCAGCAAAAGGATTGCTTGATGATATCAATAGAGAAGAAACTTCAAACATTTTTACATAACAACTAGCTATAAAGCATTCTACATATATTAAGCCCTTGGTATTTAGTATTAAAGAATTTGTGCAATCTCTTAGCTCACGTTGTGCCCAAGGTCTGGCTTCGTACTTAATCCTTGGTAGGATGAGCTTCGGCATTTCTTGATTTGTTTTAGAAGTACCGAGAGTTGCGCTCCTTCCAAATTCCTAAAGGATTAGTATAGACCACCATTGAACAAGCAGACGACTTTTCAGTCTTTTCTTCTTAAATGATAGTACTTGGTGTCATTGACTTTTTATGGTCTTCGGAGTTGGCCAATAATAACCAATACTAATGTAAAGTATTGTTGCATGATAAATCTTGGTGTTAGAAGAATAAATTGACCATAGATTAGAACGCTAGATCGCTCCAAGTCTACAAACAAAAGTAGGCGTACATTACTAGCTGCTGGTCACCTCACTGTGCATGTTAATCTATCCCATCCTACCTTAGTCTGAGCATAGACTAACTCATCTGATATGATTTATCAAGCGACCATGCATGTTCTGGTCAAATTTATGATGGGTTTGATGCTCAACTAATTCGAAGTGACCTATCATGACTCTGCCATAATATCTCTGTAACTACTGTATATTCTCACTAAGCGACATGCATGAACAGCTCTCTGCCTCCAAAGATTTTCAGATCTGGCACGAGTGGTACATTTTCTTTGTATGCAGGGACATGGTCATCACTGATGGCCAAGTCAAAAGTGAAAAACCTCTATGCAAGTTAGGAATATTCTTTCAGACATATAATATGAAGGGGAGACAAGAGTTTGTTATACTATTACTCTTTGATCGACCAATGCGCATAAGAAGACTAATGTGTCAGACTAACATGCCAAATGGCCCTATTGAACTCATAATGGATTTAAAATTAGTTTACCAGATTTGCTTTGATTTTTCCGTGGACTTGTTGGTACCATTCTTCTCATAAGGTTATTTCCTCTCAAGAGTACTTGCAAGTGGAAGTTAGCTTAATACCGTCGCTAACAGGTTAAAATTATAAAATAATCTGATGTTGGTAGCTCAGTTTGTTTCTCTCCATGAATGCGAATATCATCAAACGTGGTTAGCTATTTTTTGTAGGTCCGAACAAGAGGAAAATAGAGGAGAAGACCTGTCTTTTTTTTCAAAGGTATCACATGGATGCATATGTCTTGTCTTGTGAAGCATCTCATGATGGCAAGTGAAAGCTAGCTAAGCCATCAGCATCTGCTGCACCACCCATATGATGAGCTTCCTTTCCAACAGTAAACAACTGTTAAGGCTGCATCCGAGTCACGATCTCCTTCTCCTCTACTACTTTGCACCGGAGAGATGCATGCAGATGCAATGGTCAAGCAAGACACACAAGTAAGCGTACTACCTGGGGGCCTTGCTGCTGCTTTATTCCTTGCTTGTAGCCGTAGCACTGTGCTCCTCGTCCCTTTGCTCTACGGACTTGCCCCTTTCGCCCTGAAAGCAACTGAGCTAGAGTCAATTACCAAAAGAAAAGAAAAATGCAACCCTTTTGTTGTTGCCTAGTCATTGTTAACAACTTTGAGTTTGGCACTGTTTCTTCTTTTCCCTCAGAGGTTCACATCCCGGGGGCCAACTGACATGTATATGTGCATATGTAGGAACATTTGGGTATCATTAGATTGAGATTCGTACGTTTCTAAACCACCTTGGATTGATGTGCATTTGGTCAAGCTAGCTACACTACATAGATAGCTAGCCGATTAGTAGTGATAACCAGGCATCCTCAATTGTAGCCACAACATACAAGCTAGCTAGCCAGTACTATGCGATATGCTTCCATCATCATGTTGTTATGATCAGCTTTATTTTAGTGTATTTGCTTTGCACCAAGATGTTTTTTTAGACCCTCTTGCGCATCCATTGCGAAATTGCGTCGTGGTGTAGCATATGCCCTACTTACGGGCAATAAGTAGGCCATGATGAGGTTAGCAGTCGATCACAACTTTGCAACGAACAAACACTACCATTTCAAAGATTTGCTTTTGATCGATCTCTGCTCCCAGGGTTCTCGCTTTGCATTCATGAGTAGTGTGTGCGTGCTTTGTGGGACTCCAGTGTGCATGCAATTTCTCGATGCAAAACCCCATCTGCAAGATTTTGCTGTCGCTTCCGTGCAATCTCGTGGAAAGGGATGGGGCGGCATGTCAGTCTCTTATATCAATAACACGACAAATCAATTAGATTAGGCCATGGACTGAATCACGTACTAGTAGTACGTACTATAGTGCATATAATTGCCTGTACCATGTAGTAGTAGGAGTAGCTTTTGTTAATCGTGACGCGATCAGGTCCTGGAAAAATTAATCGTACACGCGGACCAATTGAAGCTTTATGCTTGTATAGTACTGGTACGTCAGTAACCATCTGCTAATTAATTGGCGTTGGTTGAGGCCATGCTTTCAGTAAACTAACTGATCGCTCGCGCCCTAATTAACACGGCCTAGATGGCACCTCATTTTCTCCTTTCTGCCTAGATCTAGGGATTATTAGACGGTGAGAGCATGCCAGACGGTAACAGGCACGGGCGATTAGCACTTGGTAGCAACATGTTTAGTCTGAGTGAAAGGTAAGTGCTGGTGCCATTCTCTCCTACTTTTCTTACGCTTCCCGTCTGGCCCCGTACGGCCCGTCTCATTCTCTAGTTAGCATATTGCGTAAGATTTAAAAAAATGGTAGGGAAGAACGAGCTGTAAAATTTCTCATTTGCTGCGACTCCTATTCACTCTGACGGCTCAGTTCAAACTAACTTGCTGAGTTGTCGATCGTACGGAGCTAACGTAAAAACTGTGGAACTGATCCGCGCGCCGAGCAGGTAACCGAGCGCAACGGATGATCGGGATCGGTGGATATGTGACAGCCAAGCGCGAGTTTTTAACCAGATCCATGACAACGGTAACTCGCGTTTAAGTTCGTTGTTAGCAACGTTTCGCGTGATCGGTGGATCCGTCACAGCCAAGTGCGAGTTTTTCACCGGCCATGACAGCGGTAACTCGCCTTCAACTTGGTTAGCAACGTTTCCATCGCCCGCATATCAGTTCCCGACTTCTCTTGATCAGTCGGATTCCGCCAGTAATTTTTTTTGTCCTTGGGAATGAGCGGGTAAAATACATACTCCATGCTTGAACTTGAACTAGTGCAGAATCTTGGGAGAGCTAGGACAGTCGTATTGCTGGCGTCAGCTCGGGCGCCTCTTACTTTTTTTTTTTTTTGAGATGGGGCGCCTCTTACTTAAGACACTGATGATCTCCCGCTTAATAGTTTCGGCGTTGCTGGCCAATTAAATGGGACACGTGGGTGACAACTGTGTCCAGCTCGGCGCATCTCCTTTTCTTTCTTAGCAGCCACACAGGACGCGTCGCTCTCCCGTTCACCTGGACTGTACATGTATACGTAGGCACACATCCACGTGCGTACGATGTGCTATACGCAAGGCAACCACTCACCTACCATTCTACTACCAAGAGAAGAGATGGAGCACGTACGTCTACTTACAGTTGTAGATTATGTATTCGTATTTGGAAGGAGATCCTTGCTTGGTGTGGCATCCATAACATGATTCCGAAGCTTTGGGTAAATGAAACCTTCTCCGTTAGTGATCGGTGGGCCAAACTAACTCTAAAAAAAGAGGAAAGGACAGGAAGGCGGTGGCCTCTTTAGCTACGCTTATCTCTTGGGAAGTTTGGAAGAAGCCAAACCTAACCTACCAAAGAGAACGGATGGAGTACGTAGGTCTACTCTACAATTGTAGATTACGTATTCGTATTTGGAAGGAGATCCTTGCTTGGTGTGGCATCCATAACATGATTCCGAAGCTTTGGGTAAATGAAACCTTCTCCGTTAGTGATCGGTTGGCCAACCTAACTCTAAAACAAAGAGGGAAGGATAGGAAGGCGGTGGCCTCTTTAGCTACGCTTATCTCTTGGAAAGTTTGGAAGAAGCCAAACCTGACCTACCAAAGAGAGCGGATGGAGTACTGTATGTCTACTCAACAATTACAGATTCTCTATTTGTATTTGGAAGGAGAGATCCTTGCTTGGTGTGGCATCCATAACATAAACTTCATGTAAATGAAACCTCCGTCAATAATCGGTAGGCCAAACTAACTCTATCTAAAAGAAGAGGGAAGGAGAGGAAGGCGGTGGCCTCTTTAGCGACGCTCATCTCTTGGAAAGTTTGGAAGGAGTGAAACGATAGAGCCTTCTGGCACGCATCTTGTAATGCTAACATGCTCATCGCTAGAGTTATGGACGAGGCAAAGGCTTGGTGTCTTTGCCGGAGACAAAGCTATTGAATACCATGTAATTTACTAGGCTAATCTACAAGAGTTTTAGGGCTTGCCCTGAGCATTTGTATTAACGAAAATACTCACTCGGATTGAATTTAATCGGCGAGAGTAGCTTAGGTACACGTAAGCCATGTCAATTAAACCCAACCAGAGGAAGTAGCAAATATTTTGCCTTGCTAAAAAAAAAAAAAAGTACCAGATGAGCCCAGTGAACTCCAGATCAGCGATCGTTCGTTCAATCGCTGCCACAGCGGCCATCATCCGGCTGTCCTGTTGCCTACGTGGCAGCAACCTTCGCCGAGTCACCCTCCACCATGGCCGGCCTTCCAAGCCTAGTAGTAGTAGTAGCTAGGGAGATGCAATTAAGGCGGCTGTGATCTCTCGCCTCGGAGATGACACGGTTGCCTTGTTGGGAGAGGCAGTGTCTCGCTGCGGCGAAAGGGCATCAGAGCATGCATATGCATATGCAGGGTCAGACCACATGCTTGGTAAGTGGGAGCATTAGCTTTCGCACTGGACATGATGGACCTGCTTAAAATAAACCCAGTCTCGCTGTAGAAGAAGAATCTCATTCCCTCCCTTCTTGATCGATCGGGGAGCTTTCCAAAGTAGCTGGCGCCAAAAGGGTGGAAAAAGCAGGGGAGGGAAGAAGCCAGCGGAAGAAGAAGGTGAGGAAGAAGATGAGATGCCGCACTGGAGCCACATGAGGAGTGCCGTCTTTTGTCTCCTCTGCACACTGCTTGCTGCCTTGCTTGCCCGATCGATCATGGAGGTGGAGGAGACCAACACCAGCCAAACGATCTCATATCTACTAAACCTTTTTTCTGTGGGTTTATACTGATTTCATTAGCGAAACCAAAAGTATCTGGCTAGACACGGATTTGCAACGTTAACTGAAGGAGCTGATGGTAGTAAAGAGTACATCTTTTGATTGACAGCAGTTGCTAATAACTAAACAAACAGGGGATGCAATAGATTAAGCTATGGAAGTCAGCATCAGTGGCCTCTTAGCTTTCACCTTCGTGGTGACACCGTTTCATGTTTTTTATCATCTCAATTCCCATTGCATGAGAGCAGTAGAGTAAGATATTTCCTCTGGGGATACCCAGAGCAGTACATAGAGTACTCGGAGCATAACGAATACAGTACATCAACCTAAAATCTAGCAAAGGTCAACCATTAGAATTCACACATCACTATGTAATAATTAACCCACAGGTAACATGTAGTACTCCTGCAGTACATAGAGTAGTCGCATTTTCTTTCGCGTATACTACTATGTATATTACTCCCTTATTAGGCCAAGAAAGTAAAAAAACAGAGGCAAACTAGTGAAAAAGAAAAAAAAAGCAAAGAAGAAATTGAACTAGCGATCAAGTACCCTATACTAGTATATTTTTGATTGACTGGTCTTCGCAAGCATCTGCTACTCCCAAAGGAGTGGCTCCTCGAGCCGGAGCTCCGCATTGACCTCCTCCACGTCGGGGAGCGGAACCCACATGGTGGCCGAGAACCCGAACCCATCCCGGATGTCGAGGAGCAGGTCCGGCAGGTCGAACAGCTGCAGCTCCGCCTCCGCCTTCGCCTCATCCCCGCTCGTTGGCGTGGCAGCAGCAGACTCCGGCTCAGCGGCGGCGCCGGCGTCGTTCTTCTCTTCTTGGACGACGCCCTCCTCCTGCGACTGATCGGCGGACGAAGATGGCGAGGCCGTGAACGCGGCGGCCAATGCGGCGGCGGCCTGCACGTCCTTGGGCGCCGGCGAGGCGGCGCGCGGGAGCACGTCGGCGAGCTCCGGGAAGTTGAGGTGCGCGGCGCGGGCGCCCTTGATGGCGAGCGCGGCGACGTCGTGCGCGCGGGCCGCCATCTCGGCGGTGGGGAACGTGCCCAGCCAGATGCGCGACTTCTTGCGCGGCTCGCGGATCTCCGACACCCACTTGCCCCACGCCCGCATCCGCACGCCGCGGTACACCGGGTGCTTCCCGTCGCTGCTCCGCTTCCTCTGCTTCTTCGTCTTCGTCGTCGTAGTCTTCCCCTCCTCCGTCTCCATCGTCATCTCCTCCTCCTCCCTCTCCTCCTCCTCCTCCAGCTGCCGCTTGCGCGGCGCCGGCGCCGCGGCATTGACGGCTCTCGCCGGCGAGGAAGGGCAGGACGACGAGTCTGTGACGGTGGACGAGCATGACATGGACGTGGAGCTGGTCGTGTAGGACGACGTCCACGACGACGACGAGGAGGTCTCTTGTAGCTCCCGAGCAGCAGGCACCATGGCTGCAGTGCGTGCAGTGGGTGCACAGCACGACGAGGAGGAGTATGGTTTTGCTCCTAGCCGAGCTGGCTGGTGGTGTGCGTCTGTTCGTATCTGCAGTGAGGGGTTATATGATGGAGGAAGCGGGATTTGTTTACTGGAAAAATAAACTACTAATTAAAAAACCGTGGGAGGGTGCTTCTATATATGCTTGGCGCCCCCTGCTCTTGTCCCCACGGTTTTGTTTT
>NC_061511.1:165479049-165524969 GCF_022539505.1 Lolium rigidum | reverse complement strand
AGTTTATTTAACCAATTTAATGAATTAATAAAAGTCGGATTATTCACGAAAGGAAATCCTTTTATGGTAGCGCGCGCATTTGGCAGGGAGCCCAGCCCAATCTATGGCCACAGCCCTCAGCGTCCTTTTCAAGCCAACGCGCTTGTAATTCTCACAAAAAAAAACTAACGCGCTTGCCTGCCGTCCCCACAAACCAGCGACTCGCCGAGACCTTGACCCGTAACCACACCCACCAACAGCCTGACCCCGTACATCCTCTGGACCCACCAGTCAGCGAGATGTTCTGGTCCATCCTCACGCAAAACGGTCCGAGCCAGCGAACGGAAGAAGACCGGGACAGTCAAGAGTGCGTAAACGGAACGCTTCGCCTTGCCCAGGGCGCCATTTCCAAATCTTCGAAAGCTCCGTTCCCGTTTCAAAATCTCCCGTGATCCCCAACGCGCCTCGCCATCCCATCCCCCAAAATTCCCCACCCAAAAACCCTACCGCGGTGAGATGCCGCCGGAGCCAGACTCCGCGGCGGGCCTCGCGGCGGCCGTCCTCGCCGCGTCCACCCCGCGGGCCGCGGCGGAGGCGGTCTCCACGGTCGCGGCCTTCCTCCGCCGCCACCACGCCGGCGCGGGCGCGGACCAGCCGCGCGCCTTCTTCGCCGACGCGCTCCCGGCGCTGCTCTTCCGCCTCTTCGTCTCCCGCGCCCCCGACTCGCCGCCGTGCTTCCTCGACCTCGCCGCGCACGACCCCGCGCTCGCCTACCTCCTCGAGTCGCTCCTCGCGCCCTCGGGCCCGCTCCTCGCCGCGCTCGCCGCCGCGGACCGCCACGCCCTCCTCCGCTTCACCTTCCCGCGCGAGCGGCTCCCCGACTGGCTCGCTTTCGCGCTCGTCCATAGCAACCTCCCGATCAGGTGATCTCGCCGCTCCTCGCCGGCCGCGTCGGCTCCAAGCTCCACCTCTCCGTCTTCGAGTACTACCTCTTCTGGTTCGCGTACCACCCCATCCCCGCCACCTCTGCCAACCCATCCCCGGGCCCCTCCAAACCACCGCCCTCCACCTGGAAACCCTCGCTCAAGCCACGCGCCCGCCTCGAGAGCTGGGTGTCCACCATCGCCCCCACGGCCAGCCGCAACCCCGACGAGAAACCGCACACATCGCTCTACCTGAAGCTTCTGCACGCCTACCTCAAGGAGTTCGTGCCCAGCGACTGCGCCCCGCCGCGCGGCGGATGCGGCACACTGCTGCACCAGAATTCCCGAGACGCTGCCGAATCATTCAGGCGAGCCGAGTTCTTCGTGCACACGCTCGTGCAGTTCTGGCTGGTCGGGAACGATTTCTCGCCGCTGCCCGTGCAGACCTCCCGCGCCTACGGGCTGCCTTTGCTCTCCCTTCTGTCCCGCGCGAATGTTGCGCTGTCCGAGAGGCTGCCGGCGCCAGGGCTCGGCAATGCCGTGAAGCTGCTGGTGATGTATCTGAACAGGAGCAGCGGTGTTCCAGATGCACGCAATGTGTTTGACGCAATGCTCTCGAGGAAGAAGCCATGTGACAGCCCAGCTGGGTACTGGAATCCGTTGCTGCAGAGACCGCTGTATCGGTTTATGCTGAGGACGTTCACTGTTCTGCCCGATGGGCGCAGATATCGAAAACGTTGCACAGGCTTTTTCTGCATGGATGGTCTACATGGAACCATGGAAGGTTCAGCAAGATGATTTCAATGAGTACGATCTGCCGCCTCCTGGTGGGCGAAATGTGCGTTGCGTTGGTGATGGGAAGAGGCTAAACTGTGATGCAGAGTACTCTCCGGCATGGCAGGGCTACGTGCTGTCCAACTATCTGTTCTACAGCTCACTGGTTGTCCATTTCCTGCGGTTCGCTCATAAGTTTATCCATTCTGATGTCGCCTCGGTGCTGCAAATGGTATCAAAGGTTAGTAGAGACTATTAGTTATTATTGCATCATATTTTTCAGAAACAGCTCGTCTTCTGCACAGTGGAATCATATCCATGATATCCTCTATCTGTTTGATGTCATGCATATTTCACTATTCCATGGGCAGTTTTGAATTTGTTTGCAAGATGTGCTAATCAGATGATTTATTCAAATCATAGCAAGAATGTCAACAGAACTAGACCTTTCAGTACATGATATTTGTTGAACTAATGACCATTTGGTCTTTCGCTGTTGTTTGGATTTTTCAGGTACTGCAAGTTTTGGGTTCCTCCGAATTATTGGGGCTTATCTACAAAGTTGATGCTGCTTATCATTCCAATCTTTCTGATTCTCAGTCCTGTTGTTTGGATGATGTGCTCAAGCATTTACCAGCTATCCGTGAGCAACTACAGGTACGGAACTGGATACATAGGAATACCATTGGCTGTTTCCTTTGAAATGCAAGCACCTGTTTTGTGGAGCTATGTAGCATTAGTTTTCATGTAAATTTCTAAAAAATGCAATGGTACTAATAATGCTGAAAAGTCTTTCTAATCTAACTTTGATATGCATCTTCTGGTTTCAGGACTGGGAGGACGGGTTATCGAAACACAACACTGATGGGTCTTTTTTGCACGTGGAGAGGAACTCTAACCTAAGGCTTTTCAGTTTCGATGATAATGGGGCTTACAACTTGCTTAAGGTGCATATAATGCAGTGTATAATTATGCTTAATTAAACCGGTGTTTTACTATTAACCATAAGCAGTTTAACTTTAGAGCCAAAAGCACTCCACACATTGACCAAAAGCTTGCTATGATCACCTATTTACTTGGCAAATAACATGACTTCTTCTGTTGCTCTGTTTGAATTAATTCTGCTCCTGTTATTACACATATCGCAGAATACTGACTTACTATTGTTTCCCATTTTGTCCAGTTGCTGTTGCTAAGGGCTGAATCGGAGATTCAACGTTTACCAGGTGATGCTATGCAAACTCTCCAGACTCTGGATGTAATCAAATCCAATATGAAAAAGGTATTCTACAAGCATGTTGAAAGCTCCCAGGCAAACAATCTTCCAGAGGGAGAACACAACCAGCATCATGTACGTGGCGATGTATTCATACCTAAGCATCCAAGTCCAGGGAAAAGCTCACTGGCTGATATGAAAAATAATGGTGATTGGATGACGAGGCCCATCTCAGACACTGAAGTGGCCTGGCTTGCAAGGAGGCTGATCTGCTTTTCATCTTGGCTGAATGAAACCCTTCAACTTAAACATGCTGTCACAGATGTTGCCCCCACAGGCCCAATTATCATCAAGGTTGACCAAAATGAACCAAGCAGAGTTGGAGGCCCAAAGGATGCTGCCAGAATGGTGCTTGTTGGTGTCTTTACATTGTTTGTGGTGGTGGGACAATGGATCCTGCGGTTCATGAGGATGCACAGGATTAGGATCAATCTCAGAATTCTTGCCTCCAAAAAGCTCCTGGCACTTGCTATGCTGTACATGGTGTACAGTATAGCAAAGAATATGCTTTCTTGAGCTCTGCATCTCATGCTGCTGGTGTTGCTTTGCCAGTAATTGCTCAAACTTCCAAGTTATGCCTTGAGTAGAGCTGTAGACGGTGTTACATATGCTGTACAGTAATTCATAGGAGAAAAACTTTCAGAGGACACTTTTGCAACTCTTTCAAACTTGTTTGGTTATCTTGTGCATATCATTGAGATCCCATTGGAAGGTGTCATACCTAGTTCTTCTTGCGCTCCTGTCCTGCAGATTTCAATCAGACAACTTTGGTGTAAGAAAATGTTTTGTGGATTTACGATGTAACTAAATGAACTTCGCTGATTCAGATATTGCATCTTCAGAAATATTGTCATGACTAATTATGACCAGCCACAGTCAATTGTTGTCCTAGCAGAGAAGTTGATGAGGCAGTGTGCTCCATGCTGTTTTTTCTGATGATGGTGCTCTGTGCTGTTGCAGTCTGAAGAATGTTTCATGCTTGCTGGTGAACAATTGACTAAACCTAGGAGTGGTGTTTTCATATTACCTGGCTGGAAACCAGCTTTCTTCTTCGTTTCAAGATGAATCAATTAGGTACAGATCTTAGTCTATGCCATATTGCCATGCCACTCTTCCTTTTTGTCTTAGAAATGCTAGCTTGAAACCACTTTGATTTTTTCTAAGGCAAAGTGTTATTGTTTTGATGTTATCACAATGGATGATTTGAGTGACTAAATTGTTTGAACTTGCAGCCTTTTAGATTTACAGGGGAATAGCTCTTGAGCTATTGCTAGTAACTAACGCCTGTGGCCTTGGATGAACTCAACGTAAAAGGAGAACAATCAACCTGTATATCTCAACAAGAACTATATATGCACATAAGCTTCTTGTGTCATTTGACTCTGCATTTAAAATGTGCAACTCATTCTGATAGTATATTAAATTGTTTTTTGGTTGAGGTGCACATGAATATTCATTTGGTGTTTGGTGAAGAATGTTTTTCAGTTGCACAGAATATTCATTTTGTTTCCTTGGGCGGCGATTGCCTTTCAATCTTATAATGATAGAATTGAATGGCTTAAACAAATGCTGACCAAAAACAAAAATGGTGGCCAATGGAGAAGGCGCACCAACCTCTTCTCTAACTGTGCTATGATGCTGATATCTTCATCATTCAATTAACAATTCCTTAGGTTAGGTGGTGCATTCCTTTCCTTGAACACGTCTTGTGCTCAAGCCGCACATGATTACTCCCGCAAAGCCACATAAAAGAACAAAAGAACCAAATGGACCGCTGTGAATTGTTTCACTGGTAATCACAAATGCAATAATGCCAGGAAGAAAACACACCCATCAGATAATTCCTTTCCATGAAAATGCTCATCTTCAGCAACTGTTTGTACCCTTGAGGTTTCTTATCATAGGCTTATCAATGATTTCCCTGCACTGCTTAGCAAGGACCAAGGAACAGCAAGAGGTGGAGAGGCATCAATCAGTGTTTAGGATGCAAAGGACAGTACTCTGTACCCTAAAATACATGATAATCTGTGTTCACCAAGGCGCTAGATGCCAGTCGGGCGGCAGACCTAGTTGCCCATTAGGTATACCATCAAGGCCTCTACTGCTGATGTGTTAAGATGGATGCCCCTACTTCCTTAACCTTGCCTATTATCCTATCACAGTGCCAATTGAGAAATGACCCTTTTCCAAAATCTTTAATTAATGCAAGCATCCGAGCTTGTCTCCTTCAATCTTCCCATTCTGAATTCCAGGGATCAGAGGCCAAATCGGAAATCGTCCCATACAGACTCGTGTCTCCTGGATCATTGGACCTTATCTTTTGTTTGCATCTGTCCATGTACATATGTAACATAACCTACCAAATACCTGGACCCTACTGCTCTACTGTACCTTTACCGTTCTGCAACCTGAAGTTACTGGCTTAACAGAACAATTATTTTGCATGCCCAGGTCGAGTTGTTAGTTCCCGTGTCACTTTGTCCAGCAACAGTTCTGCACACATATAAGAATATCTCTGGCCTGCATGATCTGCTAGTTCTCCCTTTATAATTATAGTATAAGAATATCTCCACCCTGCATGATCTGCTATTTCTCCCTTTACAATCCTGTTATTATTGTACATACAAATTTGTATGATTGATATGCTTTTTCACAAGGTTAGGCTTCCTTTGTCCCTTAAATAATGGAATGTGAAACATGTCTGTTCTATTATTTTCACCACCTCTCCACTTTTCAGTCTGGCCTAGAAAATAAGCACTACTGTAATGCATGCTACACATTCACGCTGCATATATCCATGCATCATTAGACGACTAGGTTTGTTACAATAAAGGGAAAGTATTAGATGCTTACGATTAACTGCTTTCTCCCTTTATAAAAGGAGAAAGGTAGGATTAGGGTGGGGCAAATGAGTTAAAGCTTGGATTGAAGAGATGTATCTTTTCTTAGGATAGAAAGCATATGCATGCATGCAACACGATGGTATGGTATGGTAGGATGAACAATTAAGCCCTGGGTGCCAGTGACTTGGTAGGCCACTATTTGTCCTCCACCATTTATGGATGTGAAGTGAAACGGCAAAAGAAGAGACACAGGGCAATGACAAAACACCTTGACCCCATTGTTATTGGAAGAACGGTTTGGCGTTGCTCAGCGATGATGCATGACCGATTCCCAACGATAAATGCCAGCATCAAAGAAACAAAATATGTGCAATGTGCCAATCATCGTAACTTTCCATAATGTTGTATATTCCCCAAACTTACGTTATTAGGATGAATTTATTAGGCCGCACATGTAGAGCAAATAGCGAATTTAGCTGCTGCTAACTTTTATTGGGGGTATTAAGTCTGATTTATGCATCTTTCACTCATTTTTTGGGGGGAATTCTAGTATTCTAATCTTTGGATGTGGTTGAAGCTTGTGAAATCTTAGAAGCAACTGACACATTTAATTTATGGACAGCTTTGTAGTCCTGTGACATAATACGACTTAACTGAGTCTGAATTAGTTGCTGGCTGTTGCACTCTTTTCAATTCTGAAAACTCCATTTCAATAGCAGATTGTGACGAGGCATCAGCTTAATTGATACTACGTAGTATGGTCCATACCCTGTGTGGCAACAGTTTATATCAACTAACCGCCTATCTACATAAAATGGGCAGCATCAATTCAATATCTCTTTTAGTTGCTGCCAATTACTATACATATAGACGTATTAATATAATGCACTGCATCTCGTGAATACTGTGACTTGGTGGTCGTTAATCAGAGAGCTATGGCCTACCAACACAATCTACCATCCAGCTAGGCTCTTCTTTTTTAGATGAGTTGTCTACTTTATGGTTTGTGAAGGTACAAAGCACACACACACGTACACATACACATGCTGGTGCCTGGTGGATAACTCAAAAACTGAAATTAAACACAGACCATGCATTTTTTACTTGTTTGGTATTTCTATTATTGGACGGATGTGATTTAGCTTCTGATTTTTGGAGAGAGGGAGAGAGAGAGAGGAGATACATTCATACATACTTGGATGTCTGCTTATGACTATCATGCATATGCTTCTTTTCTCACAGTACTTTGGCATCATTCATAATTCCCGTTTGTTGCTTCTGTTGCATGGTAGCTAGCTTGCCTTGTTCTCTTGCACATCAATCCTTTGCTGGACCAGCAGCAGCTGTTCTCCCATGATGTGTTATTCACAGTTGCAATTGCGTGGCCGTCGTGTATTGCATGCATGTATATGCATCGTACGGCTGGTAGGTGTAGCTTAGCTTGGGTGCCGGCTTGCCAAGGGAAACTAACTGTGTAAGGTAGGGTATGTATGATGCATGTGAACATGTATGGTCTCTCTCTGCGTACGTATATTGCCTCATAATAATCTCATTTTCTCGGTAGGTCCTGGCACAGTTCAGGTGTGTATCATGTCATCCGTGTACTGTGGGTAGACAGTACACAATGTCTGGCACACATTGTACAACATACCTAAGGGAAACATTCTGTAGAAATAGACTAACAAAATTAACCCATCTCTGGCGTAGTACTTTTCAGAATTATGAAGTACTAATCGCACATCTCTGTTGTTTTTGAGCAGCCTGAAGTATTTATGATCTTTGTTGATTTTTCGTAGTAGCATGAAGTATCATGATAATTGACGGGATCTTTCCAAGGGTTAAGTGGTGCAGACATTATTAGCTCTGCTTTACAAGTCCTTACATTTTGACCCAGCAGCGATATACTCATCTTATTCGTCCTTTATTGGAAATGATTCTGACATCCCACACATTATATTTTGGTCAGTTTGCTTATATGACCACTCTCTAGATCAGAGAAAGTAAAAGAAGTGAAATAGACGAACATAGCTATAGCTGCAAAGTCTGCAATCTAGAGGGAAATTAAACTTTGGACATGTCATGGGCATCAACAACGACTTAACGTTCACCAGCTGGTGTGATGTTCTTTTCGACAGCCAGCTGTTGCAACTGTGCGAAGAATTAAGTAAATAAAATGCATCTGTCAACAGTTATCATAATAGTTAGTCTTTCAAATTAATCTTAAATGTAAAATAGGTAACAGTAGAGCTATTATTTTCTTGGAAAGCAGCAAAAGGATTGCTTGATGATATCAATAGAGAAGAAACTTCAAACATTTTTACATAACAACTAGCTATAAAGCATTCTACATATATTAAGCCCTTGGTATTTAGTATTAAAGAATTTGTGCAATCTCTTAGCTCACGTTGTGCCCAAGGTCTGGCTTCGTACTTAATCCTTGGTAGGATGAGCTTCGGCATTTCTTGATTTGTTTTAGAAGTACCGAGAGTTGCGCTCCTTCCAAATTCCTAAAGGATTAGTATAGACCACCATTGAACAAGCAGACGACTTTTCAGTCTTTTCTTCTTAAATGATAGTACTTGGTGTCATTGACTTTTTATGGTCTTCGGAGTTGGCCAATAATAACCAATACTAATGTAAAGTATTGTTGCATGATAAATCTTGGTGTTAGAAGAATAAATTGACCATAGATTAGAACGCTAGATCGCTCCAAGTCTACAAACAAAAGTAGGCGTACATTACTAGCTGCTGGTCACCTCACTGTGCATGTTAATCTATCCCATCCTACCTTAGTCTGAGCATAGACTAACTCATCTGATATGATTTATCAAGCGACCATGCATGTTCTGGTCAAATTTATGATGGGTTTGATGCTCAACTAATTCGAAGTGACCTATCATGACTCTGCCATAATATCTCTGTAACTACTGTATATTCTCACTAAGCGACATGCATGAACAGCTCTCTGCCTCCAAAGATTTTCAGATCTGGCACGAGTGGTACATTTTCTTTGTATGCAGGGACATGGTCATCACTGATGGCCAAGTCAAAAGTGAAAAACCTCTATGCAAGTTAGGAATATTCTTTCAGACATATAATATGAAGGGGAGACAAGAGTTTGTTATACTATTACTCTTTGATCGACCAATGCGCATAAGAAGACTAATGTGTCAGACTAACATGCCAAATGGCCCTATTGAACTCATAATGGATTTAAAATTAGTTTACCAGATTTGCTTTGATTTTTCCGTGGACTTGTTGGTACCATTCTTCTCATAAGGTTATTTCCTCTCAAGAGTACTTGCAAGTGGAAGTTAGCTTAATACCGTCGCTAACAGGTTAAAATTATAAAATAATCTGATGTTGGTAGCTCAGTTTGTTTCTCTCCATGAATGCGAATATCATCAAACGTGGTTAGCTATTTTTTGTAGGTCCGAACAAGAGGAAAATAGAGGAGAAGACCTGTCTTTTTTTTCAAAGGTATCACATGGATGCATATGTCTTGTCTTGTGAAGCATCTCATGATGGCAAGTGAAAGCTAGCTAAGCCATCAGCATCTGCTGCACCACCCATATGATGAGCTTCCTTTCCAACAGTAAACAACTGTTAAGGCTGCATCCGAGTCACGATCTCCTTCTCCTCTACTACTTTGCACCGGAGAGATGCATGCAGATGCAATGGTCAAGCAAGACACACAAGTAAGCGTACTACCTGGGGGCCTTGCTGCTGCTTTATTCCTTGCTTGTAGCCGTAGCACTGTGCTCCTCGCCCCTTTGCTCTACGGACTTGCCCCTTTCGCCCTGAAAGCAACTGAGCTAGAGTCAATTACCAAAAGAAAAGAAAAATGCAACCCTTTTGTTGTTGCCTAGTCATTGTTAACAACTTTGAGTTTGGCACTGTTTCTTCTTTTCCCTCAGAGGTTCACATCCCGGGGGCCAACTGACATGTATATGTGCATATGTAGGAACATTTGGGTATCATTAGATTGAGATTCGTACGTTTCTAAACCACCTTGGATTGATGTGCATTTGGTCAAGCTAGCTACACTACATAGATAGCTAGCCGATTAGTAGTGATAACCAGGCATCCTCAATTGTAGCCACAACATACAAGCTAGCTAGCCAGTACTATGCGATATGCTTCCATCATCATGTTGTTATGATCAGCTTTATTTTAGTGTATTTGCTTTGCACCAAGATGTTTTTTTAGACCCTCTTGCGCATCCATTGCGAAATTGCGTCGTGGTGTAGCATATGCCCTACTTACGGGCAATAAGTAGGCCATGATGAGGTTAGCAGTCGATCACAACTTTGCAACGAACAAACACTACCATTTCAAAGATTTGCTTTTGATCGATCTCTGCTCCCAGGGTTCTCGCTTTGCATTCATGAGTAGTGTGTGCGTGCTTTGTGGGACTCCAGTGTGCATGCAATTTCTCGATGCAAAACCCCATCTGCAAGATTTTGCTGTCGCTTCCGTGCAATCTCGTGGAAAGGGATGGGGCGGCATGTCAGTCTCTTATATCAATAACACGACAAATCAATTAGATTAGGCCATGGACTGAATCACGTACTAGTAGTACGTACTATAGTGCATATAATTGCCTGTACCATGTAGTAGGGGTAGCTTTTGTTAATCGTGACGCGATCAGGTCCTGGAAAAATTAATCGTACACGCGGACCAATTGAAGCTTTATGCTTGTATAGTACTGGTACGTCAGTAACCATCTGCTAATTAATTGGCGTTGGTTGAGGCCATGCTTTCGGTAAACTAACTGATCGCTCGCGCCCTAATTAACACGGCCTAGATGGCACCTCATTTTCTCCTTTCTGCCTAGATCTAGGGATTATTAGACGGTGAGAGCATGCTAGACGGTAACAGGCACGGGCGATTAGCACTTGGTAGCAACATGTTTAGTCTGAGTGAAAGGTAAGTGCTGGTGCCATTCTCTCCTACTTTTCTTACGCTTCCCGTCGGCCCCGTACGGCCCGTCTCATTCTCTAGTTAGCATATTGCGTAAGATAAAAAAAAATTGTAGGGAAGAACGAGCTGTAAATTTCTCATTTGCTGCGACTCCTATTCACTCTGACGGCTCAGTTCAAACTAACTTGCTGAGTTGTCGATCGTACGGAGCTAACGTAAAAACTGTGGAACTGATCCGCCGAGCAGGTAACCGAGCGCAACGGATGATCGGGATCGGTGGATATGTGACAGCCAAGCGCGAGTTTTTAACCAGATCCATGACAACGGTAACTCGCGTTTAAGTTCGTTGTTAGCAACGTTTCGTGTGATCGGTGGATCCGTCACAGCCAAGTGCGAGTTTTTCACCGGCCATGACAGCGGTAACTCGCCTTCAACTTGGTTAGCAACGTTTCCATCGCCCGCATATCAGTTCCCGACTTCTCTTGATCAGTCGGATTCCGCCAGTAACTTTTTTTTGTCCTTGGGAATGAGCGGGTAAAATACATACTCCATGCTTGAACTTGAACTAGTGCAGAATCTTGGGAGAGCTAGGACAGTCGTATTGCTGGCGTCAGCTCGGGCGCCTCTTACTTTTTTTTTTTTTTTTTGAGATGGGGCGCCTCTTACTTAAGACACTGATGATCTCCCGCTTAATAGTTTCGGCGTTGCTGGCCAATTAAATGGGACACGTGGGTGACAACTGTGTCCAGCTCGGCGCATCTCCTTTTCTTTCTTGAACAGGACGCGTCGCTCTCCCGTTCACCTGGACTGTACATGTATACGTAGGCACACATCCACGTGCGTACGATGTGCTATACGCAAGGCAACCACTCACCTACCATTCTACTACCAAGAGAAGAGATGGAGCACGTACGTCTACTTACAGTTGTAGATTATGTATTCGTATTTGGAAGGAGATCCTTGCTTGGTGTGGCATCCATAACATGATTCCGAAGCTTTGGGTAAATGAAACCTTCTCCGTTAGTGATCGGTAGGCCAAACTAACTCTAAAAAAAGAGGAAAGGACGGGAAGGCGGTGGCCTCTTTAGCTACGCTTATCTCTTGGGAAGTTTGGAAGAAGCCAAACCTAACCTACCAGAGAGAACGGATGGAGTACGTAGGTCTACTCTACAATTGTAGATTACGTATTCGTATTTGGAAGGAGATCCTTGCTTGGTGTGGCATTCATAACATGATTCCGAAGCTTTGGGTAAATGAAACCTTCTCCGTTAGTGATCGGTGGGCCAAACTAACTCTAAAACAAAGAGGGAAGGACAGGAAGGCGGTGGCCTCTTTAGCGACGCTTATCTCTTGGGAAGTTTGGAAGAAGCCAAACCTAACCTACCAAAGAAAGCAGATGGAGTATGTAGGTCTACTCAACAATTACGGATTCTCTATTTGTATTTGGAAGGAGAGATCCTTGCTTGGTGTGGCATCCATAACACGAACTTCAGGTAAATGAAACCTCCGTCAATAATCGGTGGGCCAAACTAACTCTATCTAAAAGAAGAGGGAAGGAGAGGAAGGCGGTGGCCTCTTTAGCGCGCTCATCTCTTGGAAAATTTGGAAGGAGTGAAACGATAGAGCCTTCTGGCACGCATCTTGTAATGCTAACATGCTCATCGCTAGAGTTATGAACGAGCCAAAGGCTTGGTGTCTTTGCCGGAGATAACGCATTGATTACCATTAATTTATAGGAAATGCTATAAGAGATAACATATTGTATGACTTATATCTATTGTCATCTCTATATGATGTGGCGGTATAAGGAAATGCGTGCCTTCTCTACCATTGTACATACCCTAATCCACGTCAATTAAATCCAACCAGAGAAAGTAGCAAACATTTTGCCTTCTTAAAAAAAAAGAAAAAGTACCAGAGCCCAGTGAACTCCAGATCAGCGATCGTTCGTTCAATCGCTGCCACAGCGGCCATCATCCGGCTGTCCTGTTGCCTACGTGGCAGCAACCTTCGCCGAGTCACACTCCACCATGGCCGGCCTTCCAATTCGAAGCCTAGTAGTAGTAGCTAGGGAGATGCAATTAAGGCGGCTGTGATCTCTCGCCTCGGAGATGACACGGTTGCCTTGTTCGGAGAGGCAGTGTCTCGCTGCGGCGAAAGGGCATCAGAGCATGCATATGCATATGCAGGGTCAGACCACATGCTTGGTAAGTGGGAGCATTAGCTTTCGCACTGGACATGATGGACCTGCTTAAAATAAGCTCAGTCTCGCTGTAGAAGAAGAATCTCATTCCCTCTTGATCGGGGGGCTTTCCAAAGCAGCTGGTGCCAAAAGGGTGGAAAAAGCAGGGGAAGAAGAAGGTGAGGAAGAAGATGAGATGCCGCACTGGAGCCACATGAGGAGTGCCGTCTTTTGTCTCCTCTGCACACTGCTTGCTGGCTTGCTTGCCTGATCGATCATGGAGGTGGAGGAGACCAACACCAGCCAAACGATCTCATATCTACTAAACCTTTTTCTGTGGGTTTATACTGATTTCATTAGCGAAACCAAAAGTATCTGGCTAGACACGGATTTACAACGTTAACTGAAGGAGCTGATGGTAGTAAAGAGTACATCTTCTGATTGACAGCAGTTGCTAATAACTAAACAAGCAGGGGATGGAATAGATTAAGTTATGGAAGTCAGCATCAGTGGCCTCGGTTTATCATCTCAATTCCCATTGTATGAGACTAGTAGAGTAAGATATTTTCTCTGGGGATACCCAGTGCAGTACATAGAGTACTCGGAGCATAACGAATACGGTACATCAACCTAAAATCTAGCAAAGGTCAACCATTAGAATTCACACATCACTATGTAATAATTAACCCACAGGTAACATGTAGTACTCCTGCAGTACATAGAGTAGTCGCATTTTCTTTCGCGTATACTACTATGTATATTACTCCCTTATTAGGCCAAGAAAGTAAAAAAACAGAGGCGAACTAGTGAAAAAGAAAAGAAAAAAAGCAAAGAAGAAATTGAACTAGCGATTAAGTACCCTATACTAGTATATTTTTGATTGACTGGTCTTCGCAAGCATCTGCTACTCCCAAAGGAGTGGCTCCTCGAGCCGGAGCTCCGCATTGACCTCCTCCACGTCGGGGAGCGGAATCCACATGGTGGCCGAGAACCCGAACCCATCCCGGATGTCGAGGAGCAGGTCCGGCAGGTCGAACAGCTGCAGCTCCGCCTCCGCCTTCGCCTCATCCCCGCTCGTTGGCGTGGCAGCAGCAGACTCCGGCTCAGCGGCGGCGCCGGCGTCGTTCTTCTCTTCTTGGACGGTGCCCTCCTCCTCAGTAGACGATGACGGCGAGGCCGTGAACGCGGCGGCCAATGCGGCGGCGGCCTGCACGTCCTTGGGCGCCGGCGACGCGGCGCGCGGGAGCACGTCCGCGAGCTCCGGGAAGTTGAGGTGCGCGGCGCGGGCGCCCTTGATGGCGAGCGCGGCGACGTCGTGCGCGCGGGCAGCCATCTCGGCGGTGGGGAACGTGCCCAGCCAGATGCGCGACTTCTTGCGCGGCTCGCGGATCTCCGACACCCACTTGCCCCACGCCCGCATCCGCACGCCGCGGTACACCGGGTGCTTCCCGTCGCTGCTCCGCTTCCTCTGCTTCTGCTTCTTCGTCGTTGTAGTCTTCCCCTCCTCCGTCTCCATCTCCTCCTCCCTCTCCTCCTCCTCCTCCTCCAGCTGCCGCTTGCGCGGCGCCGGCGCCGCGGCATTGACGGCTCTCGCCGGCGAGGAAGGGCAGGACGACGAGTCCGTGACGGTGGACGAGCATGACATGGACGTGGAGCTGGTCGTGTAGGACGACGTCCACGACGACGACGAGGAGGTCTCTTGTAGCTCCCGAGCAGGCACCATGGCTGCAGTGCGTGCAGTGGGTGCACAGCACGACGAGGAGGAGTATGGTTTTGCTCCTAGCCGAGCTGAGCTGCCCCTCCTGGTGTGCGTCTGTTCGTATCTGCAGTGAGGGGTTATATGATGGAGGAAGCGGGATTTGTTTACTGGAAAAAAAAACTAATTAGAAAACCGTGGGAGGGTGCTTCTTCTATATATGCTTGGCGCCCCCTGCTCTTGTCCCCACGGTTTTGTTTTCAGGTGCATTTGTTCATCATTGGGGTTTTCGGCTTGTGGTACTGCATGATATAATCTGGTTTAGTTGGCTTTATAGGTTCAACGGTACAATTTTTGAGTGGTTGTGGTCTTGGGGGCTAGGACAACATGTAGGTTAGTGTTGCTATACTGAACATATGCATGGTAGTTCTCGACCAACCATTATGGTAACTTATGTTTACCAACATTTCGGGCAATGAAGAAAAAGAAACATAATAACTTCAAAACAAGTTAAGCAGGATAAATAAATGGTGTACAATCATATGTACACATGAAAAACGTTTTAGCAGTAATCTTGATTAGTGGAGTAGCTAGCTAGGTTGTTTAGTTTGTCTATGTGTCTACCTTAGATATGCACTGTGATTGAGATTATGCTAGTTAATACATCACCCTAATTTGATCTTTAGCTAGTAGTCAAGTCCGTGTCATACAATGAGGTATTTGGTTTTTTGGATGATGTGAGTTGATGTATTGTCACCCACTTCATCCCACTGTAGGTCTAGTGAGGTGGCTTCGAGGTTGATCTTTTGTATTGTTCTTGTAAGGTTTGTGAATAATCTAATAAAAGAACCGTGTGCATCTTTTAAATGCAGAAGCCGGGGCGATATTTCCCCCATTTCGAAAAAAAACAAGGAGCCTCTGTTAGAGTTGGCTAGCCAGGGTACAAGTTTGGTCCTATATAGTATGTCTTGCTTGTAACGTATCAAGGGAAAAAACTAGAGGGGGAGACAAACACCATTCGACATAAGTAGGTTTCTGTTCGTGATCTTCATACGCTGTTTAGCAAGTAGTCAAGTCCGTGTCATACAAGGAGCCTCTCTTCGAGTAGGTTAGCTAGGGTACACGTTTGGTCCTATATAGTATGTGTTGCTTTAACGTACCGAGTAAAAGAGAGAAAAAAATAGAGGGTACGTCACACACAAATGCTTTGCCATAAGTTTTTTCATGTTCGTCTGTTCATATGTGATTGATTCCTATTCGAGTATGAACAATTGGTATCATAGTAAAGTTGAGGACTCCAAGCTACGCTTGCCTCGATGATGCGGCCCCTATTAGCACCTCGAGGCAGGTGATCGTCGTTTGGCGGAGCGACATGGAGGGACAGAAAGCTGTCGTTGGAAGGCAGTGGAGGTGGACAATCATTGATCGGAGCGACAATGTTAAGGTGTGGTTTTGGGGGTCTCATCAAGATCATCAATCAAGAAGGTATATGAATCAAGGAGTAAAGTGCGTACATGTTTGCACGTTCAGTCAACGTCGTGTCTGAGAATAATGGTTAGGTCCAAATGCTCGTCTAGGTGAGGCTCCATTGTAGTTCAAGCGTGTCACGACTCAGGGACTGCCTCGTGAGGGATATCACCATGGGGAAAATACGAAAAATGGATGGTGTAGTCCACAAGGTAGTCTACCTGCCTTAACGATACGATCAAGTTCAAATTTTATGGGGAGGTAAACAATGAATGTGAGTCTCTTCAATGGGGCCATGTCTCTACATGAGACTGGAGTGGATGATGTAGTCCACAAGGTAGCCGAACTATATTGTACTAAGGTGGATGGTTGTCCATGAATGGTGTATTTGTTATCACCAGAATTTGACCGGATCAGAGGTGGGCCGCGATTGGAGATGGGCTTGAAGAATATACATGGAAGAAATACATGAATCGGCCTTGTATACAAAGTTTGGGCTAGTTTGCCCGTGTATCTGTAATATAGTAGGATACGTGTCGGTTAGATAGAGTTTGGGCTCGTGCCCGGTTGGAATTATTCCCACGTTAGAAAGTCTACGGACTATAAATATGTATCTAGGGTTTATGAAATAAACAACAATCACGTTCACCACAAACCAATCTAGGCGCATCGCCAACTCCCTTGTCTCGAGGGTTTCTTCCGGGTAGCATCATGTCGCCTAGATCGCATCTTGCGATCTAGGCAGCAGACACGTTTATTCGTTGATTCATGCGTTGCTCGTGCCGAAGCCTTTTTGATGGCGAGCAACGTAGTTATCATAGATGTGTTAGGGTTAGCATTGTTCATCGTATCATATCCTCGTCGGTCGTGCAACCCTTAGACGTCTAGCCGTCCTTACACCTATCTTAGGTGTAAGGGCGGCACCCCGCTTGATCATTATTTAGTAGATCCGATCCGTTATGATTGCTCCTTGTTCTTCAAGGATTAGTTTAATATCTCGCATGGTTAGGCCTTACAAACGGGTTGAAGGATCCAAGGGCGCGTAGGGTGTAGTTTGCTAGCCCTAGACAGGATGTTCCGAGGATCAACTTCGTGTTGGTTTTTAGGCCTTGTCTAGGGTCGGTTTACGATCACCGTGCGTGGCCGCCAGACTCAATCACGAGTAGGATGTTCCGATTATGCGGTGAAAACCCTAAATCGTAGTAGGTCGTTTTAGCTTTATTTTGATCAAGCTAGGACCACCATCTGATCGTACACCTCGTACGGATCATGAGTGGATCGGCTCCTTGAGCCGATTCACAGGACAACCTGAGAGCCGATCGAGGCTCGTATTTAATGTTTACGTGTATGCCATGCGGGAAACTAAGCGAGGCACATCCAACACCTTCCCGACCGGGTATAGGTCAGTGGCATGCCCTTGCATCAGCATCGGACGTGCGTGCCGACTCTTTGCGGGCCGTCGCTCGGAGGGACCAGGGCCGGCCGCAGTCCCGGGAGCCTCCCGCTCTACGGTGTTGCCCGTCGGCCGCTCGCCGGTGGGTTTCTCGACCGCAACACATTCTCGCACGCCCGGTGGGACCATCTTCGACATCAACCGCATCGCCATCTACATCCGAGATGGTGGAAGGCACTCCGACCACGTACGAGGATCCGACCGAGGAGCTCAAGAAGAAGCATGACGAGGTCAAAGCGATCCTCGAAGCCGATCTCATCGGCTCTTTTCACGTAACCCGCTCACATTGCATCGGTGGAAAGGGTTCTCACCTGAAGGCGCGCTCGGTGGAGTGGACCTGTCCGCCCCGTCCGAAGAACGCACCAGGTCGTCTGCGTCGGGAGATTAACTTCATGGTAGCTCATTCGCTACACCGCCATTCCCGAGAGCCTCGGTAAACACTTTGGAGCGTGTCGCTCTTCGCGTGATCCGAGAAATCATGAAGCATCGTACTCTAAGTCGGGACCAGCTCGGGGACTCACCAAGGAGAGATGCCACTCCGGTCCCGTCCACCGCTGCCATTCGCGTTGGTAGCACCAGTAGGTGCCGAACTCACCGAACATACGTCGTCTACAAGATCGGTGGTGACCCTAGTGACTACCAATTCTTGCATGAGGCGCCTAAGGAGATCCCTCACGGATACACGTGCACATACGTGCCGACCGCAAGAATCGGGCACTCACGAACCAGGCCGCAACAGCAGGATTTCGGAACAAGCAGGGAGGAACTTCGGGAACAGGACCTTGAGAAGCGGACGTGGCTAGCTAAGTATGCCACTCCGACAAACCTCCGCAGCCCAGCCTCCTGCAGCTTGGCTCGCGTAGCTGGAAAAGCAAGCATGGCTGGCTAAGTATGCCACTCCGGCGAATCTTTAGAGTTCGATTCCTACAGCCAACACCGCGGATCAGATTAGTACCATCTTAAAAGACCAGTTCGGCATGGTGCCGAAAAGGAGGACAATCGGCTATTCCAAGCCGTACCCCAATGAGTACGAGTTGATCCCGTTACCACCCAAATATCGGCTCCCCGATTTCTCCAAGTTTAATGGATCGATGGTTCCAGCTTCCATCGAGCATGTGAGCCGATATTTGGCGCAGCTCGGGCACGATCTCAGCATTAGATGAGCTGCGTGTGAGGTTCTTCGCACGATCCCTCACGAGATCGGCTTTCGGGTGGTACACATCGCCGCCACCGTATTCAATCCGGACTTGGAAGCAGCTTGGAGGAGCAGTTCCACATGCGAGTATCACTCGGAGGCTTCCGAGGCTGGCATTGCCGATCTAGCACAAGTACGACGTAGCGCGGAGAAACAGCTTTGGAATACATCCAGCGCTTCAGGACCGTTAGGAACCGATGCTATTCGGCTCGTGTGACCGAAAAAGAAGCGCCGAGTTGGCGGTGGTGGGTCTCGCATCACCGATCAAGGACGTGGCCTCCCAAGCAGACTACCCTTCACCGGCGCACATGGTGCGAAGCTCTCAAGCATATGAACAAGCGCCACCCGGATGTATACCAGGATAAATTCAAACGTGCGGTGGTCCTGGTTGAGGCAGATGAAGATGAAGGTTCCGCGGGAGATCAAGAGGTAGCAGTGGCTGAATGGACTCGGGGGGCAAGCCCCGTGTCCTGTAAGTGGGTTAAGCCACAAGGTCCTCCAAGAGGGTTTGACTTCGATGTCACCAAGGCTGAGCAAATTTTCGATCTCTTACTTAAGGAGAAGCGACTAAAGGTACCCGAAGGCCACAAGATCCCCACGGCTCAGGAGTTGAACGGAAAGCCATACCGCAAGTGGCATAACACGTTCACCCATGCCACCAACGACCGCAGGGTGTGGCGTCGGCGAGGTCCAAATGGCGATAGAACAAGGGCGTCTAATTTTCAGCCGCACGCCATGAAGGTCGACACACACCCCTTCCCCGCCGTTAACATGGTGGAGTGCACTTACCCCGGAGGGTGCCAGCCCAGGATTCTCGTTCAATATCAACATGGTAGGACCCGGGCACCACTCGGTAAGGACGGAGACGAGGGCGAGCTGCTCTCATAGCAAGGACACAGAGGAAGCCGTTCCACGCGATCGGCTCCGTCACGATGGCAAGCGCTACATCACAGAGGGAGAAGTGAGGAACGTGAGATATCAGCGACCTCTCTCTGATCACCTCCTCAACAAGTACGTGAGTCGACATGACCAACGCCGACGATACAACGATGATGATGAAAGAGATCGTCTGGCTAGGGACGCCAGGAGACATCGTCGGCATGATCGCGACGAGGAGAGATATGAGCGCCACGCCAAGGAAAAGTCGAGAGAGCAAGACGACGTGGATAGGCACTGGGGACCGCCCCTTCTTCGACACCGCTGGGATTCAGGAATGAGCCGATTGCCTACAATCGGCAATTGTCCAGAATGTAGACAAAAGAAGAAGGATGCAGCTAACGTGTCTGTGTTCAAACGTCTAGGGCCTCTCCCGCCTCGGAACAAGCACGCTGAGCCCTCTTGGGTAGAAGATCTCGAGGAACTAGAGGACGATGATGAAGAAGAAGATAAGTATCATCGGCCAAGGTGGTGCCCTGATGGACTCAGCCGTTCCCAAAAGCGTAGGGTTCAGCGACTACGTGGTTTGGAGGAAGCCGAAAGGTTATACCCGCACACGTTGGGGAAGGCGCGGCTCGATCCGGCCGCTAAAATTCAGCGAACCTTGGACGAAGAAGGTCGGCCACAAAGGAAAGAGTGGCGCCCAAGACAAAAGAAAGCCGATGATGAAACATCGGCTGGCACAAACATGGTGTTCATCCCGCCGACGGAGTTTAGTGCTCCAGGATTAGACGAAGCACTCGTGGCACAACTTGATCGCGGCCCACGGCCGGTTATCTTTGAGAAGCCACGAGAAAGAAGCTACGCACATCCGAAGGCCCCGTACTTGCGAGGCTACATCAATGGGCAGCCTCGTCAACAAGATGCTCGGTGGACACCGGAGCGGCGATCAACATTATGCCATACTCCATGCTACGTCGGTTGGGACGCTCTAGCTCGGATCCGATCAAAACCAACGTGACGCCGAGCGATTTCAACGGCCAAGCATCCGACGCACAAGGTGTTCTCGAACGTGGATCCGACCGTAGGAAGGAAAACCGTCCCTACGACGTTCTTTATTGTCGACAAGCAAGAGCACCTATGCTGTCCTACTAGGGAGAGATTGGATCCACGCCAATCGTTGCATTCCATCCATGATGCACCAATGCCTAATACAACGGGATGGAGATGAAGTAGAAGTCGTCCACGCAGATGATTCAGCCGAGATTTCAACGGCCGGCATGAACGTTTGGGAGACATCGGGCCAAGAGCCACTCTCGAGCATAAATTTGGACGATCGCGAGCGCATCGACGTGACAAAGGACGGGGTTAGGCTGGTTTTATCCACCGGCCTGACCGTGTAACAAGAGCAACATCTATGGACAAACGTGGCGATGCCGATCCAAGTGATCGGCCCCAAGAATCTATGGAGGAACATTGCAAAACCTTCATTGAGCAATTCAATCAACATGGAGGCCGATTCCAGCAATCGGCCAAAATTATCTGCGCCTTGCATTCTGCCTAGGTTCAACGTCGATCTAATGGGCAATGGGTTTACGTCGGCTAATGAGCTGGAAGAAGTCAACACTGGTCCTAACCGAGCCGACGTTCGCATATAGTGCCTTGGCTAACCACAGAGCCGATATCGGCGAGCTACTCGGCGGAATCGGCTCGGGGGCACCTAATCGATGAACATGTGCGATACATGTGCAAGTGAAACATTGGGGGCCGATAGAAAAATCGGCTCGTAAAAAAAAATTCTCATGATATACGCACCGATGCACGGACATCGACTTTAGAGCTAAGGAACAAAGCAGATGCACGGCCATCGACTCTAGCACAAATTTCATGGGATCTACCAGTTGCGTGTTCAAGACACAAGGACCTCCAACTCTGTGTCAGAGGAGTTTCGTTTCTGAGCCGCTGTGTGATCATCCGCAATATCGGCTTTCAACGGAAGAAAGGTGATCGGCTCTGGCTGGCTCTGCGTGGTAGCTTTCTCAGGTGTGATCGAGCTCGGGTCCATTTGTCCGAATTGCGTGTCCTCATCACCGTTTTCGCCTTGACCGAGGCTCGGGGGGCAGCTGACCCGGTAGATGCTCGTTTTTAGAAGCCGATTGGAGTGTCATCGAGCTGGTCCTGCGTCGCAATCTTCTTCAAAGGTGGTGAGTTCTTGCAAAAGAGGGATCCATCATCACCGATAGGGAGTTGGCTCCGGGCTATCTCGGTTGCCGCAAAGCGAACAGAGCAGGGTTATGAAGTATCGTCGAGGAGATTTGCGAGCGTGTGATATCTCGTTCTGCAGAAGTATCGGCTTCAGCGTCCAGTCGTTTCAGCAGCGGTTCTAGGGCTCTCTTGAAGGCATTGGTCTTCCACATTATCCACCAGAGCTCAAAGTCATCGGTCGAAAAGATGAAGGATAGATCGTGAGGTATTGATGCGTTGACATCGGCTTATTGAGCATTGACCGAGTTTACGATCACTCCGTAGTCGAAGAGATGAAGGGCGGATTATGAGGGACCGATGCGTTGCCATCGGTTCATTGAGCATTGGCTAAGTGGACAATCGGCAGAGTCAGTATGAGGGGAAATCGGCTAAATTGGCATAAAGGAAATCGGCAAAATCAAATTGGGGAAATTCTTCATTGATAAACGAGATTTCTTACATAAAGAGCTGATTGCTCTCAAAAAGAAGTACTAAGGGGGTACATTGCCCCATCTACTACTACTGATCCTATGCTAAGGGTCCTATCTACGGGCCGTCGCTGCCCTCGTCGTCGCCGTCGTCGCCGCCTGCCGGCGCTACTCCCCGGCGGGCTCGTCGTCGCTCGCCGTAGCGGCCGCCGCGCAGGCCCTCGTTGTCCTCGTCCTCCTCGCCCGCCGCCGTCGTCGTCGCCGCCGGCCGGGTCGCTGAGGTTCCCCGGCCAGGGGCAGAAGCGCTTGGCCGGCGGTTCGTCGGAGGAGGTGTCGTCCTCCTCCTCCTCCTCCTCCTCCTCCTCCTCAGAGGAGGTGAAGTCGTCCCAGGAGAAGCGATCGTCATCGCTCTCCTCCTCCATTTCCCCGTCGGCGAGGAAGCGGAGGTCACTTTCCCCGTCGGTTGAGGACTTGTCGTCCCTCGGACCGCACGGAGAAGTCGTGATCGGACTCCTCCTCGGCATGCGATGGCGCGGCGGATGTTGGCCGCGTGGACCTCCTCCGGGCCCCACTCCGGCGCTCGGCTCGCGGGAGGAGGAGGATTCGATGGAAAGACCCGATGAGGCAGAGGAGGAAGAAGACATGGTGGCGCAGGAGGGCTTTTGGAGTGCTAATGCGAAGGGGATGAAGAAGCGAACCGTTTGGAACGGTTAAATAAAAGGGAATATAGTGGAGATTCAATACCACAAGCAGCTTCGAGGAAGTGGTGCCCAACGAAAAAAAATTTTTTTTTGCCAGGTCACGCGGGAGAAGTGGAGGAGGCAAGGCATCATGATGAAGGATACCATGCGACCTGTTCTGCTCGCCACGACATGACCCGGCGAAGAAAATGTGGTGATTTTGGAATTGTCATTTCCAAAACCAGGGGGCATGTGTTATCACCAGAATTTGACCGGATCGAAGGTGGGCCGCGATTGGAGATGGGCTTGAAGAATATACATGGAAGAAATACATGAATCGGCCTTGTATACAAAGTTTGGGCTAGTTTGCCCGTGTATCTGTAACATAGTAGGATACGTGTCGGTTAGATAGAGTTTGGGCTCGTGCCCGGTTGGGATTATTCCCACGTTAGGAAAGTCTACGGACTATAAATATGTATCTAGGGTTTATGAAATAAACAACAATCACGTTCACCACAAACCAATCTAGGCGCATCGCCAACTCCCTTGTCTCGAGGGTTTCTTCCGGGTAAGATCATGCTGCCTAGATCGCATCTTGCGATCTAGGCAAGACACGTTTATTCGTTGATTCATGCGTTGCTCGTGGCCGAAGCCTTTTTGATGGCGAGCAACGTAGTTATCATAGATGTGTTAGGGTTAGCATTGTTCATCGTATCATATGCCAGTCGTCGTGCAACCCTTAGACGTCTAGCCGTCCTTACACCTATCTTAGGTGTAAGGGCGGCACCCCGCTTGATCATTATTTAGTAGATCCGATCCGTTATGATTGCTCCTTGTTCTTCAAGGATTAGTTTAATATCCGCATGGTTAGGCCTTACAAACGGGTTGAAGGATCCAGATGGCGCGTAGGGTGTAGTTTGCTAGCCCTAGACAGGATGTTCCGAGGATCAACTTCGTGTTGGTTTTTAGGCCTTGTCTAGGGTCGGTTTACGATCACCGTGCTTGACCGCCAGGCTCAATCACGAGTAGGATGTTCCGATTATGCGGTGAAAACCCTAAATCGTAGTAGGTCGTTTTAGCTTTATTTTGATCAAGCAGGACCACCATCTGATCGTACACCTCGTACGGATCATGGGTGGATCGGCTCCTTGAGCCGATTCACAGGACAACCTGAGCGCCGATCGAGGCTCGTATTTACTGTTTACGTGTATGCCATGCAGAAACTAAGCGAGGCACATCCAACACCTTCCCCGACCAGGTATAGGTCAGGTGGCACGCCCTTGCATCAAGCATCGGACGTGCGTGCCGAGTCTTTGCGGGCCGTCGCTCGGAGGGACCAGGGCCAGCCGCAGTCCTGGGAGCCTCCCGGCTCTACGGTGTTGCCCGTCGCTGCTCGCCGGTGGGTTTCTGACCGCAACAGTATTCCACAAGATTATTAGCATAGCTTGAGATCATGCTTGAGTTAATCCGTAAATACTCCAAGTCAAAATTCGATTAGTTAATTAGACTTTCCGTGGAGCAAGATTGATACAAAACACGTAGCTACAACAAGTCAAGACCACTGAAGCATAGAAAATCAAGAGTCAATATTAGGGACAAATTATTGCTAGTAGTAATCTTGATTTGTGGGGTATCAAGATTGTTTAGTTTGTCTTTGTGTCCAACTTAGATATGCACAATGAGACCGGTAAAAAGAAAACATAGAAAGGCCATACCTTTGCCATGTGCATCTCGCTTGATCTCTATGACAACGCTTCAAGCTTCATTCAAGCTAGAATGCTTCACTTGATTATTGTTGCTTCGTGAAGACACAAAGTTTTCTCCCCCATACACCAATATGGGATGTAAAGGCATGTCGTCACATGTCCATTATTACCAAATAGATGTGAAGATTCAAGCATGATATTCTCGATAACCCCATCATGAAGTTGCTCTTCTCAACCTTTATGACGATCACCACTTAATGTCATCCTTTCATGGGCTATAAGGGATCTTTCTTTTGATGCATGCCCACGGAAAGACACCTAACCCACATAGACAACACAAATCCACATATGTGATGGGTAGTTCACAAAACATAATTGCCAAGGCTTACCATACCATAAGATCACATGATCCCATGTGGTACATTCTTTATATGTGCTTCATGTGTTGACCACCTTGAACCTAATCTCCACTCTTCGTCTTGGTCAACCTTGTATCTACTCATGCTCTATCATAATATCTTAAGATACATAATTAAAGAACTCTTCATTTGATTGCATGCTCTAAACCTTACTCAACCATAGATCAAATCATGAGACTATCATGACATCGGCTTAGAGGCATATTTTGAATTCATCTCTTGAAATCAAACTCTCAAGGTCTTGATCATATAATATTCTTCTCTTGAAATCGATGATCTTCATGCTAATACCCAAGGTATATCTTTATCTTCATGGCATACACACTTGAATCCAACACATGAGCTACAAGAATTACCTATGAAATATTCCTTCATATAAGCTCAAATAAAATATTAGTCCATAGAGATTGTCAGAAATTATAAAAACACAAAAAGAGGCAATGTACCCTTACATCATCCCCAAAGGAGCCTGTGCCAATCCACCACAAATCGAGCTAGAACTGGGTAGGTTTTTTCATCCCACGCAAAGTACTTTCCCCCAAGATAATGATGTGCTAACTTTGTTGACATAATTCCATATTTGGACCGCATCCTCAAGGAGTTGATCATCAATTCATTCGATCGACAATATTTGGCATGACGAATCTTTGCCCACAAGCCCCAATTTTGACAAATAAGTTTTCGAACCATGTAATCATGAGTGACATGCTCGCCAGTTTGGGGTTTAGGATATATGATATCTACGCTTGAGACCCACATCTTCCTAGAAGAAAATGGCAAAATTGCCATCCATGACCCCATGTACCTCGTCCTTGAATAGGTAGGGTGTGTAAGCTAGTTGGGCAAGAGTTGGCGAGAATCAACCTTTCTCCCGAAGATTGGCACTTCCCCTTCCACCAGTCAACTATATATCCTACCTTACAATAAGATAACCCTAGTTTGATGCCGTGATCCCCTCAAGTCACTTAGCGGGAGACTAATGTAAGAGATCATGAACTGTCTAGCTTTACAATGAGTAGGGAAGCAATCAGTTGTTGTTGTCGAGTCACTTAGAGGGAGACCAATGTAGGAGACTAGGAACCGTCTAGCTTTACAATTGAGTAGGGATGCAATGCATTAGTGTTCCTTTGCGGCCACCCCCCATGACCACCACCTCACTCTTATTGAAGTTTTTTTTCCAGAATGGGCACGACCTCAAAGCATAAGAGAATAAAGTTGACAATTGCAATGGTAAGATCATCCGCTTCAAAAGAGATGATAGGCGGGGTGGACCTACCCTAGGTCAAATCCTTTTTTCAGGAGCGTCTTCCAAAGGCAAGGAGCTCCAAGTTTGTCTGATTGTAAGTCTTCTCAAAATTGAGTTTCAGAAGAATGCCTTTGTGTTTCCTAACCTTAACCTCGATTGTGAACGGTCTCGCATGGACGAAAAGGGTCCCCTCTAAAATGTGTCTCCCCTTTATTAACACTGTTTGCTCCCTACCAATAATGTGGTGGGCTATCGATGACATTTCGCTATTTCTTACAAGGCCCCGAAATGATTATTTCTAATTTGACAGTAACAATCATATATCTAGGGATTGGGATTCTGACAAGTATAAAAGATGACCGGATGTATATGAATGTCAAATGAGAAATAAAAGGCACCCCCTCCCCCATCCATAACACTGATGTCTTGCTGTTCACAAATAGTACCCCCTCTATTTCATATTAGTTGTCACTAAACCAGCGACAAAAAAAATATAGACCAGAGGAGTACAACAGAATCCATTCCTCGAGAAATCGAGACAATGTACAATCTCCATCTTAGCGAATTTGCTAGAGAGATTTCAAAGTAAAGAGACATTTCAGATTCTACAATAACACAATATCAATGTAAAGAGACATTTCAGATTCTACAGCTAGCTTTGCAAACACGATTCTGTGAAAGAAACAACGTCACGCAGATCTTTTGATGCGCATCGTTAGGTAAAACCCGTGCAACACCTGTACGCCATTTTGATGTGCACGCCACGGGAGAGGAGAAGCACGTATCAGCATCAAAGCCCATTTCGTACCAACGCCACAACGCGATGTGATGGCCCCATGCAACTTATTATTGTTTTCTTTACGGCGTACACCATTAGCACGTCTGTGCTAAATCATCAAGATCCTTTCCCCCTTCCCTTTTCCGGAGCGAAATCTGAATGTGCTAGATGCCCTCCGATTTTTTCGAGTGGAGATTTTTTTTTGGTTCCCAAGCGCCGGTGACCCCGTTGTTTTAAAAAGTTTCGTAAATCACAGTTATGATTTTCAAATTCTTTTTGAAAAAAATATGTGCATGTAGCCTATGATTTATCTCAAGATGTGCAAAATATAAATTTCAAATACTTCATATTTTGAGCTACACAAAAATGGCACAAACATGTGGATCCGAGTATGTATATTTTAAAATATGCAAATTCATCCGATTTTGTTACTTTTGTGTAGACGACAATACAAAGAATCTTGTATTGTGATTTTGCATGCTTGTAGCTTACATCATTGACTATGCCCATATCTATTTTTTTAATTATTTGAAACTTACAAATATGATTTATATATTTTTAAATGAAGTGATCACAGGAGCTCGGGAGCTAAAGACACTTTTCTATTTTTCTTCTTCAGCTGGTAGGCACGATTTTGAGTAGTAGCAAAAGCAGGGACATGCACAAGGCTCTGTTCCTTTCACCACCACCCTGGTGGAGCGGCGGTGTCTTGCTGGTGACACAACCCAGCCCCAAAGCTATCAGCACACCACTACCCTCGCCCGTTTTACAACTCATCCGTCCAGGCCAGGCTATCTATGAGAGGAGTCGCATGTTGATGTTGCTGTCCAGTCCGTCCACTGGCCTTGGCTTTAGCTGCCAAAGGAGACAACGCAGTGGTACCATACCATGGCTAGAAGATGTGAAAATGGCGACCCATGCCTGCAGAAAGCAGGAGGAAGGCATGGCGAAGCATATTTGTACATGCTACTAATGTGTGTGTGCTGTGCGTGGAGGGCATTGGGATCGGAGCACATGGATGAGCTAGGTTTTGGCTTTTGGAGCGGGCGCCCTTCTGTTCTCTGCAAGGAAGATACACCGCGCGCTGGGTTTGCTCATCTTGCTTTCCTTGGATTTATGTGTGGTGGCAAGTGAGCCCCTATAATTGGGTCCAGGTTTCATTGGATTCCCGCTTACGCCTTGTCTTGTGTATATTAATCGATCGAGATTGCGGTTTTGGTTGGCTACCACTTGCCAATTGCAGCGCATGTTGGCGTTTTACCATGAATATATCTGTCCCGCCACTCTGCTAACTCCTTCTAGATCGAGTAGGCAGTGTACCATGTGCAGCGAGCGTGTCGTGCCCCATTGGTCTTGGTCATAAGCGTTTACCCTCCCAGTTGCTTCTGATATGCCCACGATTCCTTGTCCTTTCAATACGCTTGGCATATGAGGCCATCTCTAGACGATTTCTTATGATTTGGCTCCTTGCCTCTTATAGTTTAACTTCTTATATTTGGTTCTCCGAAAAGAAAGTGGTTCCTAGCCGATTTTTTCTATAATTAACTCTGTTTCTTCTAGTTTATAAATCAAACTATTGAAAGCCAAACACATGGAAGGGTTCGAATGAAGTAAAATAGCATGATTATATGAAAGAATAAAATTCAAGATCCTAGTCCCGGCCATCGATAATCGTTGTTCAAGATCACGACCATGGCCATTTCGACTTGCCTGTCGCCTTCTTCCTCCTCCGACGAAGAGTCGTCGAAGATCATCTCCCTCAACCTCTTCATCTACACTATAGAATTGACTAGGTTGAATTTGATTGCCAAAAAGAAAAAAAGAAAATGGAAAAAAGCACAAACAAAACTCTTCTAGTCAATTCGGCGAACACTTGGATGGAAGGAGGAGGCGAAGCTGTGAGAAGGTTGGCGAGGCTGCACGACAACCGGTAGGCGATGAAAGGGCTCGGAGGACGAAGATTCTACCCCAACCTTGGCCACCGGTCGCACAACAAACTCGCCGCGGCCGAAGACCCGTGATCGAAGTTTTGCCGGCCTCCCTCGATTCCGGTGCTGCCTAGCTCCGTTGCGGGCAGTGGCGGAGCTAGCCCAGAATTTTTTTTTTGGGGGGGGGGGGGGCAAAACGAGATAGTATGCAAAGTTTGTGGGCAAATGGCTCTATTTTCTTCTCATTTAGGTTCCTCAAAAAAAATTCTTCAAAAATAATGCAAAGTCTGGGGGGGGGGGGGCGGTGGCCCCCACATAGCTCCGCTAGTGGTTGCGGGCATGCTACATGATCTCCATCCTCCATCGGGTTAGTTTTAGTACAAATCAATCTCAGAGTGGCTCCATTTGGAGCAAATCGACGCGGCGGTGACAACAAAGATATGGCCGGATTCCAACGAGGAGAACGACCAACCAACAAGTCTGAGGAAGGCGCATGCCGTGGGGTGTCGGCGGAGGCTAATGGCGGTCGCATGAGACGACTATGCAGTGCGAGTGGGGGAGAATGTCCGCACCGCATGGAGGGCCAAGTTTTTTTTTTCCTTCGGAGAGGTCACAACTGAGTATATTTGAGAGTGGGCCTGGAGTAAAAATAATGCTCCTCTAAAGATTTTGAAGGGATTGGCTAGGTTTGATTTAGACCCCTATAATAAAAGAATTACTCATGTAACCACTTTCAAGGGCATCTCCCATCGATGCGACCAAAACCGACGACTTAGTTTTGGGGCGCGTTCTGGCCTGCCAGGCCAGTACGCCGAGGGGCGCGACCCATTTGGTCTACTGTCCGATCCATTTGCTTGAAAAGATAGGATTTTTTTGGCTACACCCATAGACGGGATACATAGTTTGGACACAAGCTGCTTCAAGCAAATTGACAATAAACTAGAAATTAATAAAACATAATATGAGTCTAGGTTGTTCATCTTGCCCTCGCCTATTCATCGCCAGAGTGGTAGTGGTGGCGGCACATAGTCTTGTCGAAAACCATGACGGTGGCCGTACTTGAAGAAGACAAAGTGCCCGACTTCAACGGCGTGTGCGCGGACGCCCGCCTCCAGCCGTTGTGAAGGTACATCTGGCCTACGTGGCCGACTATCACCTCCACGAACTACAGGACGGTCGCGCTGCCAGCCACCCGCAGAACTAGCTCGTGGAGATCTTGCCCATCAACGTTCTCCACGAACTTCTAGAGGAGGCGCAACCTATCCTAGTCCATGCCCAACTGGATGGTGACACCGAACTCAAACCGAAGAGGTTAGCGACGACGGACTCGGTAGACGATGGTGGTGACGGGACATCGGTGGTTGACTCTAGCCTCCCCTACGTCTTCCCAGTTGACCTTGCCCTCGGCCACGCCCCGGGCCTGGTGGTCGATCCTATGCCATCAGCTCCACGATGCTTGTGGTGGTGGCGGGGATGGAAGAAGATAAGGATGTGGAAGAAAATAGCCGCGGGTGGCATCTTAAAAGACAATGACATTGGATGCTAGCGCGGAAGCTGAAACACCGGCATCGATGAAGACAAACAGCTAGCCCAGAAGTCGGCACATGTAGGAGGACACGGGCGTTGTCCGAGTTAACGCACCCATTGTTCAAATTTGGCGGATAGATCAGTCCGTTATCATGTCGCTGGAGCATGCACGACTGGTCTACCTTAAATGTCGCTGGAGCATGCACAACCGCTGGATCGCCGAGGTGGAGATGCCCTAAGGTCATCGGCTAGATATGCCCTAAGTGAGTGTGCAACACGTGTCCGGCGGCGGACATGTGCAGCCCGATGGAGCGACAAGTCCCTGCGCGAGATCGCCGGAGATCGCCCGTAGGCCCGGCCAGGGGGCGCTGGTGCGTCGTGGTGGGTGGCGCCTGCTCTCTTTCTCGCCAGGTGATCGGTCCAACGCGCCGCGGTGCAGTGCACAGGGTCGCACCCACTCGCCGCCGGTTGACCATGTGCCGTGCGCCGGCCCGCGCGTCCTCACTTAACTCGGCGCTCGCTCCCCCATGTGCGCGGCGTGCCCCCGTGTCCGCCACGCGCATCGGCATCGCCACTGCAGGGACAGGGGAGCGGAACACCGCCGCACTGCACCGCGAGGTGAACAGGCCATGGCGCGCGCATGTAGCGCCACAGTGGAATATATAACACCGGTCTATCTGAATCTGATCGGTGACCACGACCGGCATGGGCTCCGGTCCAATACGCTCGCGCCATGCGTGGGCGCCCGTCCCCGTCCGTCCTCGACCGGTTTCTCAGCTGGAGCTGGGACAAACTGTTGTCCTGACAAACGGTTCATCAATTGGGAGCATGCACAATTCGACCATTCAGTCAATCTCCAAGCTGTGTGCTCGCTCTGGCGAACACTGTATGCTGCCATAGCAAATAAGTACGACGGGTTTATGGCAACAGAAACCAAAACTTCAATCGAACTGCTATAATAGTTCGACGCCCTAGTGGAAAACAGCGGGGCTGCCATGCAGCTAGTTGCTTTAGAGCAAGTACAATAGAGTCCAGTCAGCTGACTATAAGACATTAAATAATATATTTTAGATGAGTTGGAGGAGAGAGAAGAGGAGAGAGAAGGGAGGTAGCTGCTACAATAGCACAATTCTCATGACGTGCTTCCTGAAGCACCTCATGAGAGTGAAGGTGCCATATATTAGTAAAGTACTACATTCTTATAGCCAACTATTGTACATGTTAGCTATATGATGACTACAAATGATATGACATCTTGTTATAGCCAACAGTTAGCTATACTATTGGAATTGCTCTTAGCAGTACCTTCACAAACACACACCCAGAGATGTATCGAGAATTGTACACACAGGAGAGCTTATAATTGCAGTTGCTAGTAAGGATCACCTGGCTAGTACAAGGGCATCTCAGTCTCAGGAACTCTTGTCACGCATCAACTGACTCCATTTGTAATATTGACATCAGACAAAACCGAGTTTTCAAGATTTACACAAATAAACCTAAATTCACATGCCCTGTGATATGCGCCACTGTCGTCAAGGTTAACACTGCTTTGGATAACCTTACCTTACCTAGCTGCTGCAACACCATTAAACTCGGAAACACTATCAGACATCAACCTATTCTTTCTCTAGTATTGACATGGGATAAAACATATAGTTATTTCAAGATTACACAACCGATAAAACTATAAACATAAGATATTAAGATATGTCAAATCAATATTCCCTGTGATATACACCACTATCGCTAACAGGGGATAGCACAACTGGTCTTCAGAAAACGATCAGAGGTTCTCTAAGGTGAGCTGTTGTTACTTCAGAGCACGAAACCAGGTGTGGGCGGCTGAGCCTAGTTCTGGCCTCCAAACTCCTGCCTGCTCATGAATATCGCAACGGGCTCCCCAGGGGAAGGCGGGTTCTTGTTCAGCACGGAAACATGCGGCCCAGCCAGGGCAAGAGCAGCCCCATCCAACGCCGACAGAACCTCCGCGTGCTCTAGGCCCAGCTGCCTCTTGATCAGCTCCAGGTTCTCCTCGAGCACGTCCATTTCGCCGAAGGGGAGCTTCAAATCCAAAGCCTCGGGGCCGACGGTCCTCGCTTCGTCTTTCTTGAACTTGACGAAAGGCATGCAGAGCTTCTGGACCTGTTTGAAGTCCGCTTCGTGTTCGATGAAGCAGCTGCTCAGCGCTTCGTTGATATCCTCGTCGGGGGCAAACGTACGTGTTTGGGCATCATAGTTTGACTGAAGCACCCTCAGGCATTGCTCTTTCCATCCGTCGTAGTGCTCGTTGACATAGATCAGACCAACAGTGAGCTTGTTCTCTGCCGATGGAGATGGTGCAGCGCCCTTCTTGGGTTTCTTGGAGCCAGATCCTTGCTTCTGGAGCAGCTTCCTCATCAAAACTATGGAGTCCTGTAGATACTTGTTTGCGATTCTTAGAGTAGGATCAGGAGTGCCTGCGACAGGCCAGCCAGCCTTTATTGCGAAACCTTCTTTCTTTAAGATATTCCGCCACACATGCTCGGCATAGTGTGGACAAATCGGGGTGATCAGCGTGGTCTGGACTTCCATAAACCGACCCAATAAATCACGGTTCATGCCTGCCGCTCCACACGAGAGCCTGTACTCGTCTCTTGCCAGTTGCAGGTCATAGAACCCAGACTTCAGGGCATCTCTGAACATGAAGGCGTTGTAGCTCTTCTCAGTTTCTTTCACGGCAATGTTGATCTCATTGGAAAATACACGATCAGCATAAGTAGAGGGAGGACCATCATCTCTCAGAGAAGATTGAGAATCTATAACCTCTTCCATCCATGTAATTTCTTTTGTAAGCCTCAAGATGGCAGACTTTGCAGTCTCAGAGACAAAGTTTGCATCGTCCATGCCATCACCGGCATCAGCAAGTGCAAACCTCGTGGCGTCTGAAGAGAACTCTTCGATGGCCTGTGCAAGAGTTTGGAAGTTCCCTGTGGACTTGGACATCTTCTCAGAGTTGAGCATAAGATGTCCGTTGCAACGAAAGCCACGAGGCCAGTGATGCTCTGGAAGAAGCGCTGTATGATTATAAATGCTGAACGTCAGATGGTTCTGAATAAGCTCCTTGCCAGATACCCGGATATCCAATGGGTACCAGTACTGAAATTCTTGCTTCATTCTGCTCAACAGGGCAGGAGGGATGTCGCTTTTGGGTTCTGGACCATCACAGAAAACATAATCCCATACCTCATCTGTCATCTGCTCTGGCCTAACAGAAGATATTTCTTTTCCATACATGTCACCATTTTGAAGAATATGTGCAATCGTGTAATAGGCCATGTATAGGGTTGAATCAGAAAGAGATTCTACAAGGAACTGCTCATCCCATGGAATGCGAGTACCTAGGCCAAAAGAACGTGAACATGCCCATTGGTCCAGCCAGCCCAATGTGTGTTCGAAACCATTACGAGTTTCAGCTGAAAATGTATTCATGTTCTTCAAACATTTGGCTGCCTTCTCCTTCCATTCAGTTTCTCCATAAGTTATGTACCACTGATCTGTGAGAGCAACGATACACTCATCGCCAGATCTCGACATAACTTTCTTCTCAGGCTCACTATACAAAACAGCAGAGCCTTCTTCCAAAAGCTTCTTCTTAATCAGTGGCTTTGCATCTTGAACCTTTCTGCCATTGTACTCGCCTACAATCATCACTCCATCTGTAAATCCTTTAAGATATGTCATCCTTTTTGCTTCAGCAAGCTTCTCCTTATCATTTTGGCTCTTAATCATCAGATCAGCACATACCTTCTCAGCTGACTTATCTCCAAATCCAGGAATGCTGATTATTGGTATAATTTTAAATGGAAGAACCCACTCGTCTTTGACTCCAAATTTCGCTCTCAGTGCTGACTTTGTGACTAAAGCTTGCAGTGCCATGAAATCATCTGGAGAATCACTTGGAACACTAGTTACAATGCCAGTACCTTTATCTGTTAAGATAGTGAGCATGGGAAGGGCATATATGATTTCATTGAAGGAAAGAGGAGACTTCAATGGCAAACCAATCAGATCGTTGCCAGAAAGTGCAGCTAAACAGGTTGGCTTTTCTGGAACCCTGGATAGGTTCTGATATGCAAGATTAAGAGCAGACCTTGCTGTCAGAATGAAGACATCGGTGTCATTGACCTCAAAAGCCCCATAGTTTCCATCAGGCAATACCCAACAATTTGTCTGCCCATACATTGTCTCTGGTCTCAATGTAGCTGCTGCCAAGTAAACATTTTTTCCTTCCAAGACTTTCAACTTGGGAGGAAAAGGAGGGATCACCTCCATTTTAATCAGCACATATTCTTGTGGAAGTACACCTTCACCTGTTGCCCTATCATGATCAGCGCAAGGTTGTCCATCCAATGGGGAGTAGATAGTGCACCTCATGGCCTTAACAACTTTGCCCATTTTCTTCAGCTTTCTCATCTGCCACCGAACAAAAGCATCATAGAAAGGATTCATGTCCGTGGTTATGAATGAACGCCTCCAATCACAACCTAGGCCAAAAGCCTTAAGGTCTTTCTTTGCCAATGGAGGGAAGTAGGTCAACCAGTGATAAGGATCTTGAAATTTGGCAATTTCTTCATCTGACAGGCCAAAGCCCCTCATGATCTCCCACTGGAACTTCTGCATACCAGTCTTTGCAGCAGCCTTAGATTTCTTGCTCTTATATTTACCTGGGGCAACAGCAGCTGCTTCCTCAGCCACGCTATCATCTGCCACCACTTCAGCGCTTGAAGCATCCTCTGCTGTAGGAAACACTGGAGGGTTTCCGTACTGTTGAATCTCCCTGGCAAGCTTATCAGCTGAAGCCTTGATTGGCATCCCAGTACAGTGGAACGCAAATGGCATAAGTACATTTGAGCCACGGAGTCTGTGGTATGCAGCACCAAACTCAAGCTTGGACAACGAGAAAGCATGGCCCAAATGTAGTAAGCCATTCATGTAAGGATACGGGAAGTTGCCAAAGAACTTTTCACCAGGATCCGGAAGTTTACTGCCAGGTTCAGCCTGAAAAACTTTGCTCTCCTCCCAACACTTTTGAACATCTGATTGGATCTTGAGCAAACGATCTCTGCGCGCACGACTCTTGCCTGCATCAGGATTTGATGACATATTCCTGATCAATGATGAAAAAAAGGTGTCAAAGGGCAAGCTTCTGGATTTAATTTTAATTAATTCAGGAGTAAATCGTATCTTCCATGTAACAAGAATGAAAATTTACTTTTGAACTAATTATAGGGTGCAATCTGCTTGGAATTTAGCGTTTTCACACACAGATAACAAGCTAATGGATAGTGAGATCTATGAGTAACAGAACTAGAGTACCGGAACCACAAGCAAAACCACACGTGGAAAACTCAAACAAAATTTGCCATAAATTTTCCATCTAAATCTGAACTTGAGGAGAAAGTCTCTTTTGGTCAAAACTTGCATCTTTACCTATAGGCCTAAAAGTCAGTACAACATTATGCAAAAGCAACCCCTACATACGGAAAAATAAATGAACCACGTACTACATGCCATCTGATAAACATTTCTTTCAGGCATTTACTTGAGTTCGGAGAATGGATGACCTTGTTGGATAACTAGAGGGAGTCTGATAACTTGAATTCCGGTAATATTGATGTATGCTGCTATTGATTGACACAGCGTTTCTGATATATTTGGGAATTAGTAGAGGGCCTGGCTAGACCACTAAAAGCGCAAGTTTTGATAGGGGTTAGAATTATATGTTGGTACTTTTTTATTTCCCTAGGATGATATGGATTTTTTTTTGCAGGTTATTCATAAGGTACTAACTGGCTCTGTATGTTGTCCTTATTGCAGTGGACTGAGTAAGGAATTATTTGGCTAATGGGTGCAGACGTGCAGCTCTCAAAGAAGAGGCAAGGTAATGGGTCAAAGCCGGCGCTACAGGCCTAGGTGTTGTGTTGCCAATGACATGGGGTGTACATTAGTTTGCTATCCGCCTTCATGTATTCTCCTCCTAGGAGGATTGTAACCCAAACTCTATGTATTCAATGAAAAGAAACGCAAAGGTCCTTTGCGTTTTCTTGGAAAAGAAATCAGGGCTTGATTACCCGTTACGGATTGCGATTCCGCAATAGGTTGTGTGATGCTTGTGAGAGATTGCAAATTGTGTAATGTTGTTTTATCTCCTGTGGCTTCCATGTACAATGCTTTAATTCAGCCAGAACTCCCGGTCGATAATAATTCAAAGATTTGGAAGATGAAGATACCGCTGAGAACAAAAATCTTTGCATGGTATCTTCGTCGGGGGTAATCCTTACTAAAGATAATCTTGCCAAACGCAACTGGCATGGAAGTAAAAAGTGTGTCTTCTGTCATCAAGACGAGACAATTAACCACTTATTCTTCCAATGTAAGTTAGCTAGGTCTATATGGTCAGCCGTCCAAATAGGGTCTACCTTATACCCACCACGTAGTGTTGTCAATTTATTTGGTAACTGGCTCAATGGTGTGGATGTTAGGTTTAAACGTCTTATTAGGATGGGAGCGATTGCAATTATCTGGTCGCTATGGCTATGTAGAAATGACAAGATTTTCAATAATATTTCTTCTTCTTTTTTGCAGGTCATCTACCGATGCACAGCTTTGCTCCGCTCATGGATACCGTTGCAGTGTGTCGAGCACCGGGACCTCTTTACGGAGGTGTCTTCACGGTTGGAGGATACGGCGAGGGATATTTTCTCCCAACATGGGTGACAGCGTGACCTTCGGCTAGATCCTCCTAGCTAGGCTTTTTTTCTGTCTTTTGAACCTTACTTATCCATTTGAACACCTTTCTGGTTTTGTAACGAATTTGTATGCGGCTGTGTGCATCTTAGTTATGCAGAGGCCGGGTCTATTGCGCAAGTAATAAAGTGCCCATTTTCGAAAAAAATCTCCTGTGGGAAGCTACGAATAATTGTAATTACTCTTTTTAACAAAATAGGCTGCATTCACTGCAATACGCCAAGGCCAGGATTCCATCCTCCTTTATGTAAAAACAATTACATCAAAGACATACTATATCTCCACACAGTAAAGTAAGATGAGAAGAAGATAACAACTGGAGCAATAAAAACATTGAGAAGCATGCACACTCATATAAACAAATAATTACAAGTAGTGCAACATCTGTCTGTATTTATGCACAATTCTGTTAAAATTTCCATACAAACTTAGAGATTTCAGAAAATAACAGTTCTTCTGAAGTCTGAACTACAAGAACAACAGCAGGTAGATGCAGGTCATCCCAAAACAAATTAGTGCAAACCCAGTGACCAGAGACAAGAAACATTCTCAGATTTCAACCCCGCGGCTAGAAAAAGAAATCACATATTTGCCGGAAAGGACAGTCACAGACTCACAGTTCTCCTTCTCCCATATTTATAAGAAAAAAAAAGCATACTACCACAGCTTGTTCTATTGCAGGGGTCGACGGAGAGTATGACGGTAGCATATAGACCATAAGCATGGCATGAACTATTAAACGCCACTAAACACACACGCAAGCATCATCGACGGATCCGGCAAAACTCGTGTGACAAATAATAAGTTAGATAAATCAAGCATAAAAAAGGCTACCAAATCAAGCTAGCAAACGGGGGGACTTCGGATTTGAGATCGGAAGTGAAGAAGGGAGAGGAATCGGGAGCCGCACCTCGACGGGATCAACCGCCGCGCCGAACCACCGTCCGTCGGCGAGAGGAGCGCTCGAGTCGCCGGAGAGTTCAGTGCTCGAGGGAGGCGGCTTGACTGCTTTTTACAATCTTTGTTTCTTGAGCTAAATAGGCCCAACGGAGTTCCAGGCCGTTGTTAACTTGGGCGACCCGTTAGCTGGGCCGCCTCGCCTATCGGTCGCCGACAGGTGGGCCAACGGCTCTGTCACGTGACGTGAGCCTTCCCCGTATCCGCGTCTCGTCCTCTCCGCCCCACCAGCGGCGGCCTGTTCGACGGAATGGCGCAGTGGGACGCGCTCGTGGACGCCGCGCTCGCCGGGCTGGCGTCCAGGAGCCTCCTGCGCGCCACGCGCCCCATTTCGCTCTCACCGCCGCCCGCGACGCCGGAGACCTTCCCAGGCCCCGGCCCGTGGGACCGCGCCGGCGTCGAGATCCGCCTCGACCGCGCCACGCTCCACCAGTGGCTCGCCGAAGGTCCGCAGCAGCGTCAACAGCTTAATCTTTCTCTGTGTCTTCCTTCCTCCCTCCTCGCAGTAATACCAAGACAAATTCTGCTTAACTCTTGTTGTGTATCGCTTGCTGCCTTGCCGTGTGACTGCCCCGTTCTTAGTTGTTAGTAGGATATGGTTTGCAAAAAGAAAGAAAAAGCATCAAGAGTTTGTTTGTGATTATTGTTTCCAATTATATTATAATTTGGAGATTTACTGGTAGTGCTCACTACATGGCTTGTTCATGTGCACGTTTGATTTAGGTGGCGAGGCTATTGGCCAAGAAGAGGAGCTGGGCGAGAAGCTGATTCTTTTCTCCGGCAATGATTACATGGGTCTCAGCTCGCATCCAGCAATCCGTGAGGCTGCAGCAAAGGTGTGCAATCTATCGAGCACCCCAAATTGATGAGTTTGTGATTCAGCTGACGATTGGGCATATTGGCTAGGCAGCTCAAGAGTACGGCATGGGCCCGAGAGGCTCCGCGCTGATATGCGGCTACACTTCCTATCACAAACTGGTGGAGGAATCGCTGGCAGAGTTGAAGAAAAAAGAGGTGTGGTACCGTAGTATTCCGAGTTCATATTGCCATAATTTCACAAGTTTTGCACCCTCACTGTAGAGAATTTTTTGCAGGATTGCCTTCTATGCCCCACCGGATTTTCTGCCAATATGGCAGTGATGACTGCTCTGGGAAGTATCAGCTCTCTTTTGGCGGTTGGGAGAAAACCCACAGGGGATGAGAGGATTGCTATCTTTTCAGATGCTCTGAACCATGCTTCGATCATCGATGGGATTCGCCTTGTTGAGCGACAGCAAGAAGCTGTAGCGTTTGTCTACAAGCACTGTGACATGTCCCATCTCGATTTCCTCCTGTATGTTTTTCATTTCCCAGTCATAATATGCCAGATGCAACCATTAACCGAGTTGGCTAAAAATACAGTATGGTTATCCTTGCAGGTCCAGGTGCTCAATGGAAAAGAAAGTTGTTGTCACTGATAGGCAAGTTTTTTTCTCAAAATAAATATCATCATTCAAGAAGTATTTATGTTTGTGTCCAGTATTCAGTAGTAGCACATGCTTGTGTATGTATAATGACAGAGAACCAAATTCAGAAGCTCTTTTTGTTGGTACTATGCAGCTTGTTCAGCATGGATGGTGATTTTGCTCCATTACCTCAACTTGTGGAATTACGCAGGAAGTATGGATTTCTATTGGTCATCGATGATGTTAGTAACTTTATCTCCCCTAAAATAAATCTTGGTAGACTTTGTTAGTAATTGATTTTGTTGCAATTTTCCACAAAGGCACATGGAACACTTGTTTGTGGTGATAATGGTGGTGGTGCACCCGAGCTGTTTGATTGTGAGAATGAAATCGACATAAGTGTTGGTACCTTAAGCAAGGCTGCCGGCTGCCTGGGTGGGTTTGTAGCATGCAGGTAATCTACTCTTTAGTAATATATATTCCAAGGAAAGGGCTTCTGATAATGCATATTAGACTCTGGAAATGAACATGTCGGTCTCCATGTAAAACCTTAAAGGAATGCATGAGATATTTGACTTAATTCTTATTGCACATATATGCACAGAAATATGATCATCAAGGCCAATATGAATGTGGAAACATATACTTTGATCAGGTTGTTGCTTTCATGCAATTTGCTAAGTCATGAATGCGCATGCTTTTGGTACAGGCTGCCAATCTGATGAGTTCGTGACATTGAACTACTGATTTGAGTAAAAAGAAATACTAGGTCACATAATGTGATTCTGAAGGTTCTGGGACATGCCATCTAAGTTAGTTATGACAAATTTGAACTGTAGCGCCTCATGCTTATAAATTCAATGAGCTGGGGATACTTGTTATGCGCATATGCAACACTGATATGTATGGTACTGAACACAGGAATATCAGCATTCAACACTGCATGACTCCACTGCACTTTGGTTGATATGATATCTTGATAGCTTGCAGGCTAATAACTAATAATTTGCAATCTATTGAGCAGCACTCGATGGAAGAGGTTAATTCAATCGCGAGGTCGTTCATTCATATTTTCAACTGCTTTACCCGTGCCAGTAGTTGCCTCTGTTCATGGTAATATTCGTAACTTACCACCTATGTGACAGGCCCCCTCTAAAAAAGAATATTGCACACTGATAGTCTGTCATTGTCTTGTCCTTCAGTATATTGAGCTGAATGTCCAATATTTACTTCTATCAAGATTTCATCTTCCCTTTTTTATCGGGTGATACTTAAAAGTGCTGTTCTGGTATACTTTCACAATGGTAGTAAGAATGATAACTGAATAGAACACTCCTACCAGCTTAGAACCTACAGCATCAGGAACTTGCATTTTCGCTACAAGGAACTAGCATATATCTGTTTAATATCCGTGATGTTTCTGGTTCCAGCGGCCCTCCATGTCTCAAGGAAGGAACAATGGCGGAGAACATTGGTCTGGAGGCACGTGCAGTATTTTGCCTCTTTGACGAAACTTGATATAACTAGTCCCATAATATCCATAGTAGTTGGAAGTGAAGAAGCAGCACTTAGGGCTGGCAGGTTCTCTCCTCCGTCCATATTTATTTGGTGGTAGCCTCGGTAAATTTATATTCCTGATGAATTTCATTTGAAACTGCAGGCATATGCTGAGATCTGGATTTCATGTTACACCAATTCGACCGCCCACAGTACCACCCAACTCATGCAGGTTGCAGATTAATCCTATCTTGATAATCCTGCATTGATAAATACTGTGAATGAGACTCTATTTCAACTTTCAACCAATATTAACTGTCACGAATTTCTTGCAGGTTGCGAATAACTCTGAGCGCTTCTCATTCCTCGGATGACATCAAGAGGCTAGTCGATGCGCTCACTCCCTGGCTACCAGGCAAACATGCCAAGCAGAGTTTTTCCAAGGGGCATGCTGAACAGAGCTTCACCACGTCATCAAAACTGTAAGCAGCCTAAGCTAAAACTCTATTGAGGCGGCGCTGAATGTACTGGATTACGTGGGTGAAACTGGAGCAATAGCTAGATGTTGACGTGGTCATTCACTCATTTGTATCAATTTGCCGCATACCATGAAATGTTTCCACAATACTACCCTGGAAGATATCCGTTTAGAAATGGAATGGGTATTTCCATACATAGGGACTTTGTACTATTCTGTAATTGGAAACATCCTCTGTGGTAAGTATAGGCTACTGAATTGTTTGTTAAGCAGCGCAGGAACGCAGAAATCTTGCCAGGAATAGAAATTTCACAGGATTGGGAAATAGTTCCCGCTATCTGAAACCAGGGCCTGAGAAGTTTCTGATCCAATTCATAGGCAGACTCTGAACTTCAGATGTTTCTGTAACCCTCACTGTTCTGAGGCATGTCCAGCTCCTGAGAACACTAGATGTCTAGATGACATAACATGTTGCAACGGTTACAAATATATCTATATAAAAAAAAGCTTCCGATCAAACACAAGAAGCACCACCTTCTAAGGAAGCAGTATATGGTACATACATAATTAAATGATGAAGCATATTTCATCAGAAAAGAACAAGCATATATATGACACGGAAGTAAACACACATATTATTCCATATAATTAGACAGAGTGCGAGTTCTGGACACACATCTCAACCCTCAACTCTCTGGTTCGATCGAGTATATATGTAGGTAGGTTCGATCGAGTATATAGGTAGCTAATTAAGTAAGCGAGTGACACGACAATGCCGCCATGCAGCCCCATGCAGCTTATTCGATGCCTTTAGGCTAGCCTGCATGCATGTGGCATACATATGCATAGATGAAGCGTTCAAGCAGAGATGGTCGGGTGCCTAGCGGTGGGCACGAAGATCCTGGCCCAGAGGTGCTTGCCCTTGATAATGTACTTGGCCGTCTGCTGGCCGCCGAGCAGCAGCGGGATCATGTCCGGGCTGCGCAGCACCACCCTCCCGTACACCGGCATCTGCCCCGATGGCGCCCTCTCCACCATCACTGCCTCCACGCACGGCCCGTGAATCCTGCATCCATCCATCCACGCACGCGCGCACATATATATGATCCATCCTACACAAACTTATGTTGCAGAGAGAAGCTAAAGATGTTGCACTAGTAGCCGCCAGAGATAGCGAGCTTACGCGTTGAAGAACTCCTCGATGTCCTCCTTGCTGATGGGGTAGCCTCGGGAGAAGGTGATGAAGAGCGAGCGGAACTCCTCCGGTATGGGGCTGATGGCCTCCTGCTGCGGCTGCTGCTGCTGCTGCTCATACGCCGCCGCACGGATAGGGATAGGGCACCACGGTGCTGCCATCGCGTTCAGCTGGGAGAAAGACACCGCCGCCGTGTTGCGGTTGCGGACCACTGGGGCGGTACCGGCGAACGCGGCCACCACGGGCGTGCCGACGGCGCGCGGCGCGGAGGTGCCACTGCCACCGACTCTGTTAGTGGTGGCGGTCCTCGGCAGGAAGACGGCGTCGTCGGCGAGGCAGGCGTCGTTGAAGACGACGCGGCAGATGTTCTTGTACAGGGACCTGACGCTGGGCGCGACCTCGCCGCGGCGCTCGTCGAAGTAGCTCACATTCTCGATGCGCTCGGCCAGGAGCGCGTTCGTGCAGGGAAGGAGCTCGCCGGCGCCGGCCAGCTTCCGGCCGGCGAGGCGCGCGAGGCAGGCGAGCGCCTCTTCGACGAAGCGCCGCACGACGGGGCCTGGCATCGCGGAGACGCGGTGGATGAAGTTGTGGTGCCCCGCCGATTCGAGCCAGAGCCAGAACGCCATCACCCACCGCATGCTCTCGGCGTCCTGAGACAGGTCCCGCACCAGCCGGTGGAACAGGCTGCGATCCTGCCCGTGGAACAGCGCCAGCTCGAGGGCTCCATCCATGGCTACCTAGCTCACGTTCTCGATCCAAACCCTCTCTCTTGCTCGCTCTCGCTCGCGGATGGCAATGGCGATCGAGGGCGGGGGTACAAAAAGGCCAGCGGGTAGCTAGCTCCGGCCCTCTGGCACGCCGCGCGCGAGGGGGCGCATGGATGCGTCCACGGAGGTTTGTTGCGGCTACGAGACAAGCCAGGGTGCGCAAGGGGGAGAGAGCGCGCACGCGCGCGCGCGGCTCGGCGGATACACGGCATCCCGATCGTCGTCCTCGATCCATCGATCACATGGAGAACCCCATCGCCTCACTCGCAGACCAGCTCAGGAGTGAGGTAGTGTGCAAGCTTACTCTTTCTTGCGCGCGGGGAAGATGCATCTATCCGTATTATTAACTTACTTTGTCTGTGCGTAGCTTTCGGTTTTGCTGCAGTTTTGGAAGATACCTGCGGATTAGGCGCACAAGGACGTGGAAAGGAGCTCCATCGCATGCAAGGAACGTAGATACGCCATGGATGCCGCAGGGGTTCCTCGCGCGCGGATATACACCTGTGTACATCCAGCTCAAAAGAGCGATCGAGATGATAACCATGCGTGTGTTCATTGGCTTTTCTCTTCTGATATGATGATTCAGTTAATGCCGATGAATGTTTTACTATGAAATTAATGCCTCTACGTAAAGGTAAAGATATGGCCAAAATCTGCAGGGGATAAGCTTCGGTTACCAAAAATGCCAATGGAAAAGTTCCTTTTTTGGGGGTCCTATATAATGGATAAGTTCAGTATATAGAGGACAAAAAGGCACGTCAGAAAATATAGGGTAAAATGTTCAGAAGGGTCTCTAAGAATTAAGGAATTACGTCATGGTCCCTAGATCTTTCCTTTCGACAGAAGTATGTGGTTAGTTCTAGAGAGGTAACAGGGTGAACTCACCTGGGATTGGGCATATGCTTCGCTCCTCCAGCCATGGAAACTTGTGGATACGCCGATTCAACCTGTTCCCGAGAGAAATCACTTGTGCGGAAGCTTGTTGTATACTATGAATGGGATTGTTGTTGAACTCATGTCTACCCTCCTCTTTTTGCAAATAGATCTGGGGAATATCTTTTCTTTGCAAGTGAAGGGGAGATCAAGTCTTCGTTGTGTAAGCAAACCTCTGTTGGTATTGCGACTGGTAGTAGAGGTGGAAGATAAATTACTGACATCGACACGAGAAGAAAATAATATAGGGGGGGGAGAAATTCCCATACCGGCAACTTCCACATGGACAAATCAAATATAAAGAAGTCAAGATATGTCGGCCCCTATACCCCCTCTTCCGGATCACCGGTGAGAGAACCGATGTCGAGCATCGAGGGGTTCGTATAGGGAAGGCGAAGAGAAAAATAGGCTCGTTGGGAAAGACGGGAAGAAGATGGCGAAGGGGATGCTTTATATAGCGCCAACGGCGGAGGATTCGAGGAGACGGGTCAGCCACTCGGCAACCACAACAAGACCGGCTTAGGCAGCCTTTAAAGGAGAAAATAAATTAGGTGACCTAAATAAGTTCTAAGAATGCACTCCGCTTAACTAGGAAATTCAACATCTTCAATCACTTTACCACCCTATATTTTACAAAAATCATGTTGTTGAGGCATCCCACAAAAGGAAATGTGGGATTTAATCGAAAATCAGTAAATATTTTTTACTAGCTTCAACTCTTGCTATGTTTGATTGGTTGATTCCCAAAATAAAGCACATCCCTCTATGGTGATTCATCAATGTGGGCACAAATGATGTCATTATCTTTGGCAATCATCCGGTTCTTATTAGCACAAGGCGTTGATCATGTGCAACAACGAGGAGGAGCCTGATCCTCAGGGTTTTGGAACCCTAGTGGGCAATGGAGATTGCTTCTTCCCCCCCCCCCCCAACCTTTCTCTAGAAGTGGACACCAATGGCCTTGTAATCTCGTTCAAAATCTTGGAAGAAGAATGGACGGTGGAATAAACTATTGGTTTTTATGAGACTTTATTGCGGTTAGTTGTACTACAATGTATCAATTTTCTATGTGTAACATGCATAGTGTAGCTTTAAGTTTACATGGATTGTTGCATGTTGCACACATGTTTCGTCATTTGTTGTAGCAAAGTACCTTAAATGCTGCATTGTTTTTTCCTGGTTGTTGTATTAATTTATTATAACTTTATTACATGACCATTAATAAAATTTCAAACATGCATGTCTTCCATGCCACCCGTAAGGCTAAAAAATTCCCACAGTGGGACTACTGTGATAGACGAATTGGTTTAACGGGG